>NC_133623.1:86169266-86473327 GCF_048593235.1 Sminthopsis crassicaudata
ACCTGTGGAGGCTGCTCCTCCCACCTGTGGAGGCTGTTCCTCCCACCTGTGGAGGCTGCTGGGCTGCAATTCCCATCCATTTCCCATGAGGAAGCCTTTAAGCAGAAGCCGTTCTATGCCCTTGCCAGCTGGGAACAGTTATGGAAACTGAGACGTTCATTCGGGGCCCCACAGGAGTCTGGGTCCCAGGGCTTTGAGGGGAATGATTCGGTCTCAGCTGCTGCTGCAGACCCGGTAATTCTCCCCCTTTCTCTCAGAGACTTCCTAAAAGGACCCTTTGCTTTTCCCCTGTAGAGGGGGCTGCCGCTGCTCAGGAACAAGAGGGTGTGAATCCTCCCCAGGGCCCTTTCTCAGGCATACCTGACCTCAGGTGTAACAGCAGGGCACAATCTCCTGAGAGCCTCCGATTTGCTGCCAGATTCTCCATCTGTGCTTCCTTTTCCTTCCCTAAATGAAGCTCACATCTCTCTGCTGGGTTGCCCAGCCCCTTAAAGAGCAGGTTCTCAGTGTTTTGCCCTCAGGTAAATGTCCAAATCAATGTCTTTGCTGGATTGGAGATGGTTAGAGCCTGAGTTCTTTCAGAGAAGCTGCCCAGACCCATTCCCCGGCACCCCAAGTCTTTCGTGCACCCCAACGTTGCGTCTTTTCTGACAAAACCTTCCTCTCCATGAAGTGTGAATGGCACTGGGGCACTTTGCCCGTTTTATCCTCACAATAAAGCTTTTTGCTCCTTGCATCTGCGCCGGCCTGAGCCTGGGAATCCTTTCTGCATGACCGCCTGCCTTTCCCACTTCTTCCCCCTCATCAGCTCCTGACCCGGAGGGATGCTGTGGGCACCATGGGAACAAGAGGGCAAAGGCCTCCCCAGAGGCTCGGGGCGGGGCCCAGGGCGGAGCCAACAAGAAGGGCCTTGCTGTGGACGGGGGCACGGGGCATTCGAGGCCGAGGGCTGGGGTTAGACGAGGAAGGCCAGAGGGTGTCAGAGTGAATCCCAGGGGAGGCCGTTAAGCTCATGGAGCAGAGTCTGGCAGCCGTGGGGATTGAGGCGCTGTGACGGTGCAAGGGAACCGAGGTCCTTGTGGAAGCCCCCGCCTGACCTGGAACTTGGACAGAAGACTGGCAGCTGCCTTTCCTGAAGAGCCAGGTCAGAGGTCGGGCTCCTGCTCTGGCAGGGCAGGACCCCCCCCCACTTGTTGGAGGAAGCCTCTGTCCCGTCCTACAGAATGTGTGGCCCAGAAGCTGGCCCGAGGGAACCAGCGAGGCATTTAGGAGAGTCACCCGCAGGAGGAACTGAGAATGAAGGGAGAGTGACCTCGGCTGTGATTGAGGGATCCAAGGGGGGCCCATGTTGCCGCTTGTGCCCAGGACACAGAGTGGCCCCGATCTGGAGAGACTCCCCAGTGTAGGGGAGCTTGTAGGTGCCGCTTCTCTGTGCCGGGCCCTAGAACCTGCGCCTGAGCTGTACAGATTTGTGGGTGAGGCTGGTCCTCTCCCCCACAGCCAGATGCAGTGCTTGGGACTCGGGGGTGCCACGAGAATGGGGCAGAAGTCATGGACCCGAGCTGCCCCCTTTCCATAAGCTGCTTCTCGGGGACGCGCACTGGGACTGGGGGGCTCTCAGCCCAGAGGGGAGCAGGGTTTGGGGGACACGCTGTCCACGACCAGTGAAAGCCATCCTTCCCATGGGGGTCCACATCCAGGCTTCTAATGGGCACCTGAGGCTGCAGCGTCAAGGGGCCGGAGCCTGAGGGAGGAGCCCAACAGCCATTTCAACTGTATTGAAAAGCATTGTATGGTAGGGGGATGGGAGGGTTGTGTGTGTGTGGGGGGAACCGTTTAGTTCTGCTGACAGAGTGCAGGGATTACAGAAGGAGAAACATTTAAATAAGAAGAGGCCAGAAACCATTGTAATGGCAGGAAAGAAAAGGCTTCCTTCAGACAGTAAACAGCTGCCAGTTCTTAGCCGCCCTTTGCATGAGGGGGCTGCACCTGCTGTCTGCTGCTGCTCGCCCTTGGGTCTTTGAACAGCTGTCTGTCTGGGGTGTTTGACCCCTCGGGCTCCTTTGATGTTCTGGCTCAGGCCCCGTGGAGGTTCTACCCCCCGAGTCCGCCCCTTTTGAGATGTGGCCGTGGATCCAGGTCTCCAGTCCCCGGAGCTCGGCTGGAGCAGGGGGGTCACTAGGAGTTCCAAAGGTAACTGCGTCCCGCCTCCAAGGAGCGTTTTCAGAGACGTTGATGGCGTGGCCGGTAGGCCGGGGAGGTGATGGGCTTGTCTTACATCTCACTTAGGCTCAGAGACGTGGAAGCAACTTTCAAGGTCAATTAGTCGGGGCTTCTCCTTTTCCAGAGGAAAAACTGAAGCCCTGAGTGGTGAGGGGAGGTGTCTGAGGTCACACTTCCAGGGAGTGTGCACAGCTAGGACAGTAGGATATAAACCCACATTTTCCTGGCTCAGAATTCAGCAGTGTGTCTATGAGAATGTGCTGCCTCCTTAATTCCCATCTCACCCGTGTGCCCTCATCTTTCCATGTCTAGAAAAATGAGGGATAAGTTTTAATATTAAAGGAAAAGTCATTTCCCAAACGATCCACTTTTACCTCAGGGACATTCAGTAGCTGCTTACTGGCCTGACTGGAATGTGTTGCTGAGATTCCTGTCTCCCTCCTACTCTCTCTGCCTTTAATGGGAGAAGTCCTTATCCCAGTCTTACCCATTTGCTGAAATGAGCTCTCAAGGATTCCCACTTCAGCTTAGGTTACAGGAGATCATCAGAGATAAATAAGGCCCCTTCAGCACCAAAGTCCCTGGAAAGCTCTGTCAGGCTTGCTCTCTGGGAGACACTTACTCTAGTCACGCTCACCGAGGCATCAGAGCGACCCCTTGGGGACGAGGCAGCACAACCACGGGCAGCTGCGGGTTCAGTGGATAGAGGGATGGACCCGGGACAGCAGGGCTCATCTTCAGGAGTTCAAATCTGGCCTCAGACGCTTTTTAACTGTCTGACCCTGGGCAAATCACTTAATACTTTGCTTCACTTCTTCAGCAGTAAAACAAGTTGGAGAAGGCAATGGCAAAGCACTCTGGGATCTTTGCTAGGAAAAGCCCAAATGGGGTCATAAAGAGTTGGACACAACTGACAAATGACCCAAGCATGCCCAGACCCATCCAGAGCCACACTGGTCCCCTGTCATCCCCCACAAACAGTGGGATCTGTCACCATCATAGAAAAACAAGCAAAATAAAATAAAACAATAACAAAAAGTGTCCTAAGCCACCTGACCCGGCAGACCACTTCTCAGACAATGTCATTAATAATGTCATTCTTTCCTTTTTTGCTATGTTAACAGAATAGTGAACGGCATGGCCCCAAATGCCATTTTGTCTCCTTTTCCCAATCTGAAAATATTTAACAGTGAATTGGTAAAGGGCTGGTCCAAATTCATCACGAAATTTTTACATTTCAATTGTGAGTCATTTATGAGAGGACTGATGTCATCAATCTAGGTTTGATCCAGGCCTCTTTCTTCTCTACCAAAACAGCAGTTAATTTGCCCCCAAAGTAGCAAAGCTGAGGAAGCTAGGTCGATAGAGTACCATCCCTGAAGTCAGGAGGACCAGAGTTCAAATCTGCCCTCAGACACTTAACACTTCCTAGCTGTGTGACCCCGGGCAAGTCACTTAACCCCAGCCTCAGCAAAAAAAAAAAAAAAAAAAAAAAAAAAAAAAAAGTGACAAAGTGACAAAGCTGTTCCTGCAGCCCAAAGATTTTCTAAGTCTCTAACTCTGAGCTCTGTAACTCACTACCCCACCCATCCCACCCCCACCATCTCAGGTGAGAATCTTGTCTCATATTTTACTGAACATATGGAGGTCATTCCCTGAGAGCTCCTTCTCCCCTCCTCTTCCTCTCACAACACTCAGGTGCCTTTTGCCAGTGTCTCCTCCTCCATCCCTGTCTCACACATAGAGATGTCCTTACTGCTTCTCTTCTTCCAACCTTGGGAGGGGTCATGGGCTAGAACAATATCCTGCCTTGATCTTTTGTTGTCTCACCAGGTAAGAATTTGATTTGAGCCATGAATTTAAAAGGGAATTGTGAGAGAACTTGGTTTAGTGTTTGCTATACTGTGCCATGTTGGTAATAATTTATTGAATTTCCCTGCTGATCATTTGAGCAATCAGGAAATACAGGAATCAACAAAGGGAAATGCACAATTTCCTTTGAGTTGGAGCATTTTCCCTGGCTGTACCTGATGTGGGTTGTGGTCCCTTTAAGATTCCTTTCTGATTCCCAACCCCTCCCAGCTGGAGAAGCTAGGAGCTTTGATTCACAAATCCTGGTGGAAAGCACCCATTTGAATTCCAGTGGGGGATATCTGGCTCTCCCAGCCCCTATGGGATCTGAGCCAAGTTGGGCTGTCCCAGGCCCCTTTCTAATGAGCTGCTCAGGTTTGCCAACTGTTACACCCCTATGAACTACTCTAACCTGGTAACTCCCCTTAGAGCTACTCTTAATGCCTGTCCGTCGATGGCACGGCTAGGCCACACTTACCCCTCTCCCAGCACCAACCCGGATCCTATAGAGACAGACCACCACGGGGCAGGGATGAAGTGAAAGAGAACTTTATTCTGAGACAGCACATATTTCTACCCCACTGATGATATGGGAGAAGGGGGAGGTCCTCTAGGAACCTGGCATAATGGGATTGGCCCAAGAAGAAGGAGGGAGGCGTGCTAGGCTTTGAGAGCATTAAGGAGTGAGGCATGGTACCTGGCATCAGACACCACCTCTTGGGACTGTGTCCCACCTCCAAGTAGGACTTGCCTGCCCCTCCTAACCTCTCATCCCTCAGGTCCTGCCACATGCCTTGAACTGCATTCCTTACTTCTAGAGGTTTTTAACCCTTACATCTCCCCCTTTTTTATTAATAAGGCCAAATGTTCTCATGTTGACAAATCAGAAGCTCTTCCTTAAGCACCTCTAAAGAATTGTTTTAAGAATACATATAAAGCATCCTAGCAAAGTAGCCAAAAGCAAAAGAAGCAACAATACAAAAATGGCTCCATAGAGCCCATGGGATACAATAGAAGGGGATGGGAAGGGAAGTAGGTTGGATCCAATCACTAAGTTGGTCTGGCAAGGGTAATCATCTCTCTGCTATGGCGCTGTTTTGGGCATCTCCTGGGTCATCTCCTTCTCTTCTTCTTCAGCCCTTGTCTTAAAAGGGGTAACTCTCCTTGTCCTTTTTTCTGGATTCCAGCGGCCTTCCCCATCAGAATCTGCAATCAAAAATATCCCGGCCCTCTCCAAAGTAATAATGATGGACCTTGCCAAGGTCCTTGCTCGTCCTTCCAAAGGACCTTTTGAATATTCTCTAGTGCTTGAAGCACAGTTTTCATGGAGCTTAGTTTTCTGTCCTGTCTATAAGATTGTGCCAAATGTATCATTCCTGGAGAGAGGCCGATATCCCTATCCAGGCACAAAAAATTGTAAGTATATAAAGTCTTATCCATGTCCACCTGTGTGGGCCATCTAGGGTTCTGTTACTTACTCCCCCTTTCCATTTAACAAGGGTGGCCCTCAGAATATGATAGGCCTGTTCCACCAGGGCCTGACCCTGTGGATTATAGGAAATCCCTGTAACATGCTTAATGGTGTGAGAAATGTGGTGAGAAAGGTGGCCATCTGCTTAGAGGTTTGAGCTGGCCCATTGTTGGTCTTTATGCAGCTGGAGATCTGCCTGCCCCCAATCCCTATTCTTCCATCCCCCAAGACACACACCCACCAACCTAAGGAATCCCAGAAATTCCTGCACTTTCTTGTCTAGACATCTATGAGGTAAGTCTCCCCCTCCTCTGGCCACTGCCCTTCCTGTCAATCTGCATCCACCCTTTATATTCTCTTCTGTTCCTTCTTCAACTTTTTCCTGAATTTCCCTCACCACTGTGGAGTTTGTGTACAGGGGTGTACCTGTGTGTGCGCCCTCCTGCCCGGGGTTTTCAGCCTGCCCTGATCTCTATCTTTGCAAGGCACCTTTAGGAGGTCCTTCAGTGGGGTGGAGGCAACAGGGAGAGCCTTTGTGGACGCTGCCTCCTTACTTTCTTCAAGTGTGTGATTCCATTCTTTTTTCTTCCCATCCTTAGATTGGCCTTGGTGAAGAGGAAACCCCAAAACTGAAAAATCCTTAAAGGAGAAAACCTCCTTGGACTCTGCCTCAGGGAGGGAACTCCACCCCAAGCACCAACAGTTTCATCTTTGTTATCTGGGTGGGGAAACCCATTGAATTCAATTCAAATTCTAACCCTGGCTGAAACCCAGTCAGGAGCCAATCTGGGGCTGCAACCACAGCCCCCTTCAGCTTGTAGCCAAAGCCCCCCCCCCATTATAAAAGAGCCAGACTGGAGCCCTCTCTTTGCAGAGGTTCCAAACATGGCAGCCTTATGCCTGGCAGGCCAAAGGATCTCTGTCCACTGGAACCCTGGTTCCGGTGCCCTTTCGTCTCTACTTTCGCCTTTTCCAAACCCCAGAATAAACCTTTTATCAATCTAGGTTTTCGGGTCTGTAAATTCCTTTACAGGAATGCAAAGGGGTTGCAGGGGAGCTCTACTTGACTCCCTGTACCCCAAACCTGCCACTAGACCTCAATTAACCCTAATTTCATTTAGGTACCCCAATTCTAGACCTCATCATTGGGACAGGGGAGAAAGGGCACAGTCCAGGAATTCTATCCTCTCCTTCACATCAGTTCTTTTGTTCAGTGTGCTTTCATGTAATACTATGATTAGTTAATTTTTTCCCCCTGCTTTCAATAAGTACGTGGTGTGGTGAATGAGTGTTTCCATTTACCTTGTTTTGGAACAGATAGATGGGATTATACCTGACTCTGGGGCTCTCTCTTTTAAAGACGGAAAGAAGAGAGTTGTTTTCATGTTCACTCATTAAGAGGGATCTGGAGCTTTTATCATAGGACTATCAATAACATGGATTCATTGCTTTGACTACTTCCTATTGGTTAACTTTGACTTATTGAAAAAATGGATCTTAATGAATTTGATTTTATTATTTTTTTCTAGTTCTATAAAATGAATCTTTAATAGTTTAATTGTTGTGACCCTGGACAAGTAAATTACAGTAGCTAGAATTGTCATTTCTCTTGACTAAGACCACTGACAAACAATTAAGCATTTTCCTGGGCTTTAGGTCTCTCTTTATTTTGAAAAAGAGTGTTTTCTCATTGTTTCGAGGTAGTCACTGGGTTGGACTTGTCCAGGAACCTTCCAAATATTTTCTATTTTTCGCAGGTTTTTTTTTTCTTTTCTCCTAAATGGAACTTCTCTTTCTATCTCTTCCTGCTTGGTCTTGCTGGTAGAACACAGAAAATCTGATGATTTACATGGGTTTATTTTGTGTACTGCAACCCTGTTAAAGTTGTGAATCGCACCCCCAGTTTTGGGGTTTCCTTCTTTGTTTTGATACTCTGGGGTGCTTTAAGTAAATCATAGGACCATCTATGAATAGGGATAGTTAATCTCCTCTTTGCCTACTGTTTTCTAACCATTTCCCTTTCTTAGGTGCTCCAATTCACTACTGATCAGAGAAAATGCAAATTAAGACAACCCTGAGATACTACTACATGCCTCTCAGACTGGCTAAGATGACAGGAAAAGATAATGACCAGTGTTGGAGGGGATTTGGGAAAACTGGGACACTGATGCATTGTTGGTCGATTAGTGAACTGATCTAACTATGCTGCAGAACAATTTGAAATTTTGCCCAAAGGGTTATAAAACTGGACATACCCTTTGATCCAGCAGTGCTTCCACTGGGCTTATATCCCAAAGAGAGCTTAAAGGAAAGAAAGGGAGCCACATGTGCAAAAATGTTTGTGGCAGCCCTTTTGGAAACTGAATGGATGCCCATCATTTGGAGAATGGCTGAATATACTGTGGTATATGAATGTAATGGAATATTATTGTTCAGTAAGAAATGACCAGCAGGAGGATTTCAGAGAGGCTGGGAGAGACTTACATGGACCGATGCTGAGTGAAATGAGCAGAACCAGGAGACCATTATACCCTTCAACAACAATACTGTATGAGGATGGAAGTGGATATCTTTGACAAAGAGAAGACCTAGTGAGTTCCAATTAATCAATGATGGACAGAATCAGCCACACCCACAGAAGGACCACTGGGAAATGAATGTGGACTACTTGGATTTTTGTATTTCTTCCCAGGTTATTTTTATCTTCTGAATCCAATTCTTCTTGTGCAACAAGGGAACTGTACAGTTCTGCATAGATATAATGTATCTAGCATATATTACAACATATTTAACATGTATAAGGCTGCCTGCCATGTAGGGGAGGGGGTGGAGGGAGGGAAGGGAAAAGTCGGAACAGAAGCCAGTGCAAGGGACAGTGTTGTAAAAAATTACCCAGGCATATGTTCCGTCAATAAAAAGGTATAATAAAAAGACTACTCTGCCATTTGGTGCATATTAGTTTAGTATGGCCACTACATTGTTTTTTTTTTTTTTTTTTTATGATACTTTTAAGCAAAAATGTAGTTTGCTTGCTATCTCTTTGAAGTGGATCTGTTTTTGCTTTTGTTTTATCTGAGATCCTGCTTGCTACTGGTTTGTGTCTTGCTCTTCCTTGGTCCCACTGGACTTTTTACCCAATTTTTAATTGCTCATTTCCCCAGCTTATTCGTTTGACTTTATATTTATATTAAAGCTGGTCTGTGTTTCCAACATGGGAGCACTTTGGGAAATGCAGTCTCCAACACATCAGCCATTCTGACACTGCTCTTCTCCCAGCTAGTTCTGCATGCCCATGGTTGCAGGGGATTGATTGAGGAAGACATGTGGTCCCTGCTTTACTGCTCTGGGCTGCTGGCTGTTCCCAGGAAGAAGCCCTGGTCTCTGAGACTGCAGATAGTGCAGCTGCTCAGGGTCCCCGCTACCTCACCAGAGGCAGTTCTGGTCCTGAGGGTCCCTGAACCTTTGTGACCAAAAGTGGTCCTTGATTACTTAATTAACTTGGAAGACATGTCAGTGCCTCCATCATTTGCATTTTGATATTTTGTTGGAGATTTTTATTTATTTTTATTGACTGAGTATTCTAGAGCTGACTGGTGGTTTGGGAAGGAAATGGATGAAGTCACCTGGCAGAGAAGTCTGAGCCGCAAAGAGGCTTCCTCCTGTCCAGGCTCTGGGAGGTTTGTGTTACACAGAATTCAGTGCCCAGGATGCACAATGAGGAGGACAGATGCGCATGCGCACCTGGGTGGCCCTCTGTCCCTTCCCACCGGTTCTGATCTCCTGTCTCCTCAGGCCTGGACAAAAGAGCCGATGCCGCCCTTCTCCCAGACCCCCTGCCCTGTGTCCCCTCCTCCCGCTCCCCCCCCCCCCGTTCTGTTTCTGCTCTGGGGGCTCTCAGGAATCCAAGTCCCGTCCAAGGCCTGGGCTTCGCAGCTGCTGCCGAGCTTTTGTGCTCTTCCTTTCAGGGGAGCCCGGGCCCCCTCCTTGACCTCCGCCTCCTGTTCTCCCCCAACCACTTTCGGTAAAAGAGCCCCCCCCCCCTTCCCAAGCCGCGCTCAGCGGCCGCCCCGCTCCCAGCCCCGCAGCCCGGCCCGGGGACCCAGGACCCTGGTCAGCGCCGGGCCCTGGGGGGGGGGGGGGGAGAGGCACTGCGGCCCCGCCCTAGCAGGGCTGGGTGAGGAGGGCCCAGAGGAATGACAAGGGGGGGGCTCCCAAGTGCCCTGGGCTAATGTCCCAGCGCCCCCTCCCCTATCCTGAACCCCGCTCTCTCCCCCCTCCCCCCGATCTGGGAGGAGCCTAGCCCCCCGCAGGTTACGTCACAGGGCCGCCCCTTCCCACCCTGTATTTAATGCCAGTCTCCTTTGTCTGGAGGGGAGGATGTGCCGGGGCGGCGGGGGGGTCTGTGCGCCCCTCACTCAGGCCCTGCCTCTCCGCCTCACAGCGACCCCTCCGTCCCCCGTCTTACCCTCGTCCTCCGGACGGACCGAGCCGAGGGTCCTGAGCGCCTAAGCCGCAGTGAGTGAGGGGGCCCCCTCCCTGCTCCCGCCGCAGCCCCTCCCTTTGTCCTCTCCCATCCCAGCCCTTCCCTGAAGCCCCCTCCTCCCCGCCCGGCTTTCCTTCCTGCCCGGTAGGTGTGGGGGAGGGCGGATATGAGGCCCGGGAGCATCCGCACCTTTGTCTGGGGGGGGGGGGGGGGACGTGAAAGCGGCTGAGATCCTGGGCGTGGCCGCGTCTGTGTCCCTGGGGGGAGGTGGGGGGGGTGGGAGCATGCGCCCGAGGCTCAGTCTGGGAGGCTGCGGGTCGGGGGAGGGGGCGCGGGGGGGGGGGGGAGACGGCGGAGGCCGAGGAGCCTTTGGGGCCCTCTCCTCCCAGTTCCTGAAAACCTGCGGCCCCTCCACCCCCGCAAGCCGCGCTCAGCGGCCGTCCCGCTCCCAGCCCCGCAGCCCGGCCCGGGGACCCAGGACCCTGGTCAGCGCCGGGCCCTCCGGGTGGGAGAGGCACTGCGGCCGCGCCCTAGCGGGGCTGGGTGAGGAGGGCCCAGAGTAATCACATGGGGGGGGGCTCGCAAGTGCTCTGGGCTAAGGTCCCAGCGCCCCCTCCCCTATCCTGAACCCCGCTCTCTCCCCCCTCCCCCCGATCTGGGAGGAGCCTAGCCCCCCGCAGGTGACGTCACAGTTCCGCCCCTTCCCACCCTCCGTTCAATGCCAGTCTCCTTTGTCTGGAGGTGAGGATGTGCCGGGGCCGGGGCG
Source organism: Sminthopsis crassicaudata (assembly GCF_048593235.1). Classification (NCBI taxonomy): domain Eukaryota; kingdom Metazoa; phylum Chordata; class Mammalia; order Dasyuromorphia; family Dasyuridae; genus Sminthopsis; species Sminthopsis crassicaudata. The sequence goes on from NC_133623.1 coordinate 86,180,061, forward strand.
GCGGGGGGTCTGTGCGCCCCTCACTCAGGCCCTGCCTCTCCGCCTCACAGCGACCCCTCCGTCCCCCGTCTTACCCTCGTCCTCCGGATGGACCGAGCCGAGGGTCCTGAGCGCCTAAGCCGCAGAGAGTGAGGGGGCCCCCTCCCTGCTCCCGCCGCAGCCCCTCCCTTTGTCCTCTCCCATCCCAGCCCTTCCCTGAAGCCCCCTCCTCCCCGCCCGGCTTTCCTTCCTGCCCGGTAGGTGTGGGGGAGGGCGGCTACAAGGCCCGGGAGCATCCGCACCTTTGTCTGGGGGGGGGGGGGGGGGACGTGAATGTGGCTGAGATCCTGGGCGTGGCCGCGTCTGTGTCCCTGAGGGGAGGTGGGGGGGGGCGGGAGCGTGCCCCCGTGTGCCTGCACCTGCCGGGTGCCTCGGGCCGGCTCCGGGCTCAGTCTGGGAGGCTGCAGGTGGGGGGGGGGGGCGGCGGAGGCCGGCCGCGAGCCCCCTCTGGGGACCCTCCCTCTCTCCGGTCTCCGATGGGCGCTTCCACCTCTTGTTCCCAGTCCCTGCAGGCCCAGGCCTGGCCGGAGGCTCGGAACTCGGACAACCCGGGGGATCGGGGCTTTCCACTCCATCCTTTTGTCCTGTCTGACCTCGGGTATCAAAGGGCACGGAAAGGTTTGTGGCCGCAGGCAGAGCTTAACGTGCTAAAATCCAAGCTAAAATACGGAGTCCTCAGAAAAAGAGGGAGGGGTGATGTTATTCCTCAGGATCTCTCCCTTTATAGAATATTCGCCTTTAACATCTTTTCTCTTAAAAGGGCTTCTCTCTCAGTTTGGCATAAAGACGCTTGACATTTCGGGAAGAATTTCCCGTTCTTGGGATGCGGTCCCAGCACAGCCTCATCTCCAGACCCAGGAGACTTCCCAGAAGGAGGGGGAGGGAAGGGCCGGTCCTATGACGTCACCGCGGTGGGGCCGGTCTCCTCCCAGAGCACCAGGGAAAGGGAGGAGAAAGTGGGAGCGCTCTTCTCCTCCCCCGCCCCGTATTTTCTCTTTTGTAGGGGGCCTTTTACTTCCAGGCCGCATTCATTGTTTTGTGCTGGGTCCGACTGGCTTGTGATGAGAGGGAGGTTTCCGTGGCGCTTGCCGTGGAACAAAGAGGTCCCTCAGCCTTTCCATTTAAACGATTTATCGGCTGAAAGAAGGGAATTGCTTCAATGCGGCCTTGTCCTGGGTGAGGGCTTTGGGAGCATCTTGTCAGAAGCCTGTGAGAGCCTGGGTTTCTTCCTCTGAACATATTCTCTCCTTCCCTTTTGACCTAGGGGAGAAGGATTCTTGATCCTGCAAGTGGGAATGCGTTTCTTCTCCATCTTGCATATGCAGCCCCCCCCGCAGAGATTTTTGCTACAAACGTCCTTTTCCTCAGGTAAGTGTTTTGCTTCCTCTTTTCTCTGCATTAGGACTTTGGGCAACTTTATAGAAGCAGAATGAACCTGTCACTGTCTGTGATTTTCTCTGTTCCTTGTTCTCTCGTAATCTCTTTCCCGATCCATAGAAGTGAACAGGAACTTCCTCTTTGCTCCTCTAATTTGCCCTAGATTCCCCTTTTACATAGGATTCATATACCCGTTTGTAATTTAAGGTGGCAGTTGGCGTGAGGTGTTCAGGAGGTATCACATTTCTGGCAAACTGCTTTTTCCTTATCCCGTTATTAAAAATGCAATAGTGTGTCCTCCTCGGTCCCACCACCTGTTCGCTTTGCATTTCTTACACACTGATATTTTATTTTATTTACTGATGTAGGTTGCACACATGATCTTACCCAAAGAGCAGTGTGGCCGTCTTCAAGAAATTCCTATTATTTCCTGGGTGCCTAGGAATTCTACAGGGCATGAGGTCAGAGGGAGTCATCTTCCTGAGGTGAAATCTGGTCTTAGCTACTTGCTAACTGTGGTACCCTCAGCAAGTCACTTGACCCTGTTTACCTCACTTGCTCCTTTGGCAAATGAACTGCAGAAGGAAATGGCAAACCCTTCCAATAGCTTTGCCAAGCAACCGACAATTGCATCAAGGAAAAGCAGACAAGACCAAACATTTGGATTCAAAGTCTCTGATTTTTAGTAAAGTTTGAGATCTGTCCCTGATAAGCAGTAATCCTAAACCCTTCCTTTCCTCCTTCCCTCCATTCATTATGTCCTGCAGATACTGAGCTCTTTCACAAAAATATTTATTGATATTTAGTGTTTCCCTCATCACCAGGGTATCCCATGGATTCGGCCCTCTCCCCATGAGGGCCATGCCAGGTAACAAATCCCATTTTTTGTTTTAGGGAGGAGAAGAAAAGTGAGCTCAGCTGTTTCACACATTTGGGAAAAGGTATGCACGTGTGTAACACCTGTGGATCTCTCACCTCCAGAAAGAGGACAGGTGATGGTGTCTTCTCATGTATCCTTTTCAGTCTTTTGCATTTCCTTACAGGTACTTTCCAGTTTTGCTTTGTCATTCTTTCCATTTAAATTTATTTTAATTACAGGTATGTACGCATGTGTGTGTATTGATTTTTTTTAATTTTTGTTTTCTTGGCTTTGCCTAGGTCACTTTGCATCATTTCACAGAGATGTTTCTCTGCTTCTCTGTAGTCAACACACTCCATTCCTTATAACAATATAGTAATGTCCCACAACATTCGTTTCCGTGCCTTCTCTGGCCATGCCCACTTGAGAGAGTCTACTTTGTTCCAGGTCACAGATGTCACCAAAAGTGCTGTTATAAGTTTTTTGCAGTATTTGGGGACTGTTTTATTGGTCCCTTCTCGTAATGTAATGGATTATTTATTTTAACGGCTTTGAATATTTTTGTTACTTTTTGCATGATTCCAAAATTACATCCCAGAATGGATGCTCTCCTCATTTGCTTACGGGATCTGCCTTTATGTCTAAATCACGTACCCATTTTGGTCTTACCTTGTTGTTTACATTGTGTTTTCATGCTTCTTTCTGGAAGAGGACCAATGGCATCTAGAAGCTCATGACTTGCAAGTGAATTGCATTTAGGGGAGGCAGAGCTGGGCAAGATCCCCAGCCTCACTCCAGAGTCAGCTGAGTGCAGAGGCAAGACCTAGGTCAGGCAGACTGGCCATGGCCCCGTAGGCAGGGGGAGACCTTAGGCTGTTTAAGCTAGGGCCTTTCCCATGTCTCACTTGGGACGAGGCAACAGTAATTTAGTGATTTAAGGCTATGTAAGAATTGAGGCAAAAGATGCTCTACTTTGCCTACTCAATGATAATAATAGTAAAAATAATAATGTGGGGAGGGAAGAACCTCAGTGTTTTGGCCAGAAGAAACAGCTGTGATTTACACTCTGTCTGAGCCATCAAAACCCACACAATGACCAAGTGAGGCTTAAGCTAGCATCTTCTATTGGACACTCAGTGAAAGCCAGAGTGACTTGGCTTCAAGGATTTGTCAAGTAGCTCCTGGTGAATTCCAATGGGCTTTATCAAAGTCTCGTTTTTCTAAGCTCTGTGTCAAGAAATCATCAATGAACTAGAGGGAACAGAAGAGTTCAATATCGCAGTTTGTTTTGAAAATATAAAATAAATAAGTGGCCAGGAGAGCAAAATATCCAGCCTCCAGACTCAAAGACATGCTGTGAGGTCGATGGGACCAAATTTCTATTCCTTTGGACAAACAAGTGGCACATGATGTAAGGGATTGAACTGTACCTGGTTTCTGCTATACTGGTTTTCAATTTTCTCCAGAAGTTTTTGTACATAGCAACTTATTTTCCAAAAAGATGGGATTTCTGTATTTCTCAAACAGACATTTAATACTGTGTCTTCTATACCTAAATCATTCCCCTAAAACACTACTCCATTTTTTAAAAAATTTTTTACATATTTATTCATTTATTTAAACAAATTAAACATAGAAAAAGAAAGAGAAAAGATGGAAAAGCATTGTCATAGGCACAAAACAATGTGAGAGCATTTAAAATATGAAATAATAGATTTCTAGTTCAAAAAATCATATGTAATTAATAGTACACATTTATTCAGAAATGTCCATCTATTGTTTGCTTCTTCTTAGGTTCACTTTTGTTCTCTCTGTGCACTTTTTGCATCCCCCAAGATGGCTGCTGCTGATATATTTGTACATAAATACACGCATACATGTACATAGATACATAGACACATTTGTATAAGTATACAAGTACATGTACCCAGACATGTATAATCATGCTCATATATACATGTACATTGTTATGCGTCTATGTAAGATTGTACTATGCTTGTTTGTTGTTTCTCTGAAACTAGATAACATCATCCCTCATGAGTGCAGATCTTTTTATAATTTTTAAAAATCTATCACTTCGTCATTTCCTACATCATGACAATATTTTGTTTTATTATTTCTTGGTCTCTCATAACTTTACTGACTTCCCTTTGCCAAATTCTAACTGTGAAAGAGTCACTTTCTTCTTGAAAACTCTGGATCTCCTCTTCAATTTGGTTTACTTTCTTTCCATAAGCCTCTGGATTTGGTTGGATTCTTGTTATTTTTTTAGTTTTTCCTCAACCTCTCTCATTTGATTTTTAAAGTCTTCTCTGAGTTCTTCTACAAATTCTTTCTGGACAGTAGCCATTTACCATAACTCTTTGGGATAAGAAAAGCTTTTCCCCTTCAGTATCCCCCCTTCTATTGAAAAATCCCAGTGTTTCCTCTTCCTGTAGTTGAATTCTTTCCCCTTTGCCTGATTTTTCCCCCCTGAGGCAATTGGGGTTAAGTGCCTTGCCCAGGGTCACAGAGCTAGGCTGTGTTAAGTGTCTGAGGCCACATTTGAACTCAGGTCCTCCTGACTTTAGGGCTGGTGCTCTAACCACTGTGTCCCCTGGCTGCCATGTTGCTCTTTTTTTAAATAAGAAATTAATAGTGTCATCCCCTGGATCTGAGAGGGAGATGGTGCTTCTGCCTCTGGATCTTCTTTCAGTTTTCTTGTCTGACTTGGAACTCAAAACCCAAGAACTCCACCCTCCTGTAAGACGGCCAGCAGCTACCCTGTGCCTCTGCTTCTGCCCTCCAGGGGTGTGGGCTTTTTCCTTCTTTCCTAACAGCACAGCTGGGCCTGGCATTCCGTATCAGCAGATATTCCAGGACTTCCTTATCATTCTCCCTGGCCTCCAATCCCCAAGTGCTCCTAGGAAGTAAAAGTCCCCTTGATTGGGCCTGAGGCCACCTGGAACCCAGGGCTCCCTGCTTCTTCCAGGGGATGTTTTAAGGGGATACTCCTCCAAAGGGGAGTCTTTCTTCTGGACTTCTCTGGTTGTCCTAGGAAACCCTTATTCTGCTGAAAGTTTTGTGCGTTTGTCACTTGTCTGCATTAGCTCACAGGTTCAACTTTCTTTTCTTTCTGAATGTTCTGACCTACTTCCCACACTCTTCCTCAAGAGTTGTTTTCTTCAATGGATTTTGTTCCTCCTTTGCCGTCTGGCAAATCCTACTTTTTAAGGTTGTTTTCTCCATTGACGTTTGGTACATGTCTGTCCGATTTTTGGTGCTTCTTTTAACAAAATGTTAACTTTTCTTGTGAATCTCTCTCATTTCTCCTGCCCATTTTCCTTCTACTCCTGTTACATATTTTAAAAATGCTTTTGGAGCCCTTTCAGAAGGACTGAGACCAATTCATACACACACCAATTTGAGGCTTCACATGTAGATGTTCTGGCATCATTATGATCGTCTGATGTTGTGGTTTGATCTTCCCTGACAGCACAGTAGCTCCCTACACTCAGAATTATTTGGTGCAGATTTCCAGACCGTGTTGTAACACTGAAAGTTGAGCCTGCTCTCTTGGGGTATACTGGGCACTGTCCCAAGTTTCTTAAATCGAGAGTAAGGGGCTTGGCCCCTGGCTTGTTGCTTGGAAGCCTGAGGACTGGCAACTTCCCTGCTGTATCTGGGCCTCTAGGCTTCCCAGGTGTGGCCATTAATCAGCTGATTCAAGAATCTCCATGTGGAACATGAGCCATTTCAGAGGGACCTTCCCCAGCTACCCCATGACATAAAAAACCCAACATCAAAGATGAAGCACCACAGATGCTCAACATTTGTCGAGTGATTGAATTTTATACCTGTGAATGGAGGTAAAATCTGGTTGCAATGAACATTAAAGGTCAGCCAGAGTGTGTGTGTGTGTGTGTGTGTGTGTGTGTGTGTGTGTGTGTGTGTGTGTGTGTGTAAGAGAAAGAGAAAGATACAGAAAGAGAGAGACAGAGAGAGACAGAGAGAGAGACAGAGACAGAGACAGAGAGAGAGACAGAGAGACAGAGAGATTAGACTTGTTGGGGTCAGGGAAGGTGAGTTTAAAAGCCTCATAGGTTTCAGGGACCCTGAAAAGATACCTTACAGCTTCATAAGCCAACCTGCTGCTCTGTGTCCACTGGTGAGAATCAGAAACAACTGAGTTCAAATCCTGCCTCCCAGGATTGTGTGATCCTTACCAAGTCTTTAAGACTCTCCCCCGTGTTAGAGTCAGATTGGGCTCATTAATCTCAATGCTGAGAGGGTTTTCCTGGTCTCTTCTGTCTATATTTGAGAGGAAACCATCTTGGAAGGACACAGAGCAGCCAAGGAATGGCACAAATTGTAGTCCACCCCCATGGGAAGGCGCTGGACTCCCCAGAAAGAAGCAGCCCTCACCAGCATGGAATGTATAGCTCAGTTTCTCAGGATTCCTGGGGCAAATTGTGTTGTAGAAGAAAACCTGCACTCGAGACCACCCCAGACTGTTAAAGGGGAGACGGACAGATCCCCACATATGCGTCGGGCCAGGTAAGCTATTTGCTAGGAGGGGGACACAAAAGGTTAAAAGCCAGAATGACTGGGGATCAAGAGCAAGTGTGACTCGGGGTTCCTTGGAACTGTTCTTCCTCTTTCCATTAAAGGTAGTTTGCATTCTCTGTGGAATTACAGGGCCTGCTCACATTCCCTTGCAGCCACCACACACTAAGACTAGGGACGGTCCTGTCTCAGACAGAACAACTGGCGTTTTTCCTCAGGGCAGGTGGTGAATTCAGAAAGGACTGAGACCCTGCAGAACTTCAGAGCCCTGGCAATGAGCTCTTTCTTTCTCCTTCCCTGGCTGCATGGCATCCTCCTCAACCATGGCTTCCCAGCAGTTTTCTGGGGCTTCCAGAGGGGGCTTCAGGGGTTAGAGCACTGGGCGGGGAGTCAGGAAGACCTCTGTTCACAGGCAGCCTCAGGCCCTTGGTGAGCATGTGGCCTTGGGCAAGGACAAGGCAGAGCGTCCAAGGCAAGCATTCTTTGCTCTGTCTGCCCCTTCAGTAAGAGTGACTCCCCAGGTGAAGGCGTCCCTGCTCTTAGAGTAGTCTGAGGCGCTAAGAGGTCAGACGGGGTGACCGTGGTCATGCCGCTGACGTGGGTCTAAAGCAAGATTTGAGCCTTCCTGACTTTGAACCTGGCCCTCTATCCTTAGCAATTAAGACACCTTTCAAGCCCCAACCATGACATGAAGCCTTTCCTGATTGAAAAGCTGCTGTAAGCCTTGCTCCCAGACTGCCTTGTGCGTTTTGCATTTGTGTTTCTTCTCATGTACATTTACACATTTTCTGTCTTAGCAGAACCCAAGCTTGTCTTGTTAGGGACTGTGTCTGTAACAGTGTTTGCATCTCCAGAACCTACGACCATGCTGTCCGTGGGCTTGTGGCTCGTCACTTAGCCCGTCTGGCTTTGTATGTGCCGGCCACATTGGAGGAGTCAATCCATGGCTGAGTGAATGAATACATTAATGAGGTGGAGGTTTCAGCTAAGGTACTTATTAGTGATTACAGTGATTCATCATTTCATAGGCCCAGTTTATCCTTTCATTTGTCATAGCTAAACCATGTATTCTGTTACAGTTTAATTTACTATGTGCTATGAGGTATTGGTCTTCTATCAAAATTCTGCCAAACTGCTTTGCACTGAGGCATCGATTTTTTATACCAACTCTACACAGTTCCCTCTTTCTGTAAGTGGACTGTTGGGCAAACCTTTAGTGGAGCAATTTTAGAGTAAAGTGAATTTACCCCCGGACTCGGCTTCAAGGGAGAAAGGGAGACAGGAAGGGAGTCGTGCGTCTGGGAAGGGAGGGGGCCGGGAGATGATCCAAGGACACACGGACCCGGGTACTGAGGAGCAAGAGAAGGACGGGAGCTGGCAGGAGGAGCCAGCCACCGCCCCACAAAGGAGAGGACAAGCAACATGTGGACTGAGGAAAGACACATGGCACCTGAGCATGGATGGACAGGAGGCACACAAGCAGGTGCCAGACGTGAGGCTGAGTGGCAGAGCCAGCCAAAGGCTCCCCTTGTAGTGCTGGAGGTCTCAAGCCAAGCCCGGATGCTGAAGCTGCAGAGCTGGAAGGAATGAGGCTGCAGGAAAAGCCCTTTTTGTTCTTCCTCCCCACTTTTTCATTAATAACTTTAGATTCTTCCCCTCATGTAAAAATATGCCATCCGGTTTCCTGTTTCTTACATCACAGTATCCCATGTTTCCCTCCCTCTCCTTCTGCTTCCTGAGAGTCATGCCATGTGACGAGTGGTCTTTTGTGTTTTAGGAATGAAAGAAAATCAACACAACTGTATACTGCAGAGAGGAAAAGACTTGTGGTAGGGCTTAGGCTTTCTGGAACAGTCTGGTTATTACAGATTTACTTTCAATGTTATCACATCTAATACTGAGAACACAAAAAACACTTGTGGATGGAGACAGTCTTTCTGAAAACATTATAATTACTACCCTCTCAGGGGAAGCACATCTAATCTCTGAAGATTCTGAGGAAAAGACACTGTGGATTTAATGTCAGAATACTCTGTAGATGAAATGCTGATGGGTGAAGATAAATACTATTAGAATCGTTCAATTACAATCCTCTTGGAGATACGCACCTACTCTACTCTCAGAACTCAGAGGCAAAGACAATGGAGGTAGAAGACACTCTCTCTGGCAACATTCTGGTGTAAGAGAGAGACTGGGAAGGACTTCTGGACAAAGAAACCAACCTTTGAGAGAAACAAAGGTGGGCTCTATGGTCCGTCCAGCACGGTCTGAGACCTCACCTTGTTTCCCTTGATAAAGGTCGGTTCCTTTGCCCAGAGGCTTTCCAGTTTCTGTCTTACACCGCTTACTTCGGGATTGCTCTCTATGGAAACACATCTAGACGGACATCACTCAGCGGACAACATCTTTGTGGCAGAAGACACTCGTTCTGGGAACACTCCACTCACTACGGGCTTCCTCTCTGGGGAAGCACAGCAAGAGAAAAATTGGACATTGAATGCAATAGAGGCCGCTGAAGCATTCCTGATGAAAAGACAAGAGCTGAGGAGAAAATGTGAGTCTCACATTGAAGACTCAAAAGCAACATTCAAAGGTAAATATGATAGAGACCCCTCAAGTGACTCGTTACTGATACCCTGTGTCCTCTTCTAGAAGGGAAGACGATAACCCTGTCTCCTATGAGGTTTATCTTTACTAGGCAGGTAGAAGCATTCAAACTAGAAAGAGGTTTTGGAAGTGAACGGTCTGGATGGGGATGATGCAAAATAGATAGGTGAGAAATAAGGATGCCCTGGCAGATGGTAGAAGGGAGAGAAATAATGGAGGAAATGATCTCATAAAATAAGCATTCAGGGAAGAGGTTTTGCCTTGGAGTGGAAAATGATGATGAGGGGAGTGACCAATCCTTGAACCTCCCTCCCATCTAAATTGGTTCAAAGTGGGGAAGTATCTATATCTGTATTTATATGTACTTCTTCCGTGGGTCAAAAAAATCTATTTTACCCTAAAGGTAAGTAGAGAAATGGGAGAGGAGAAGGAAAAAGTGGTGACAAACTTTGGGCAGATAAAATATGGTGTGGTCATGTATAAAATAGAAACTAGTGGGGGAATGGGATAAAAAGAGAGAAGGAAAAACAGAAGCAAATACATCATAACTGTGTTAATGGGATGAACTCACTGCTAAATGCAAGTGGGCAGTAAAATGAATTAGAAACCAGAACTTCCAGACTATGCTTGTTTCTTCTTTTTTGTATTTTGAAAAGAAACATTGGAAAGAAAGAGAGAACCAGAGTGAAATTAGAGGGATGAAGCAGAAACTGTTACATCTCATATGAAGGATAAAACATAAGGGAAGCAATGATGATGTCAGAAAAAATGCAGAGTAAAATTCGGCCTCATTGAAAGGGTAAATTGGCATGCTGGCTAATTCTTGTTTAGGGGAACCACAGTCAATGGTGTCAGAAAAGAGATATGTGCACAAGGGCATAGGATTCAAAATTTTAAAGAAAAAGTTATACGCATTACAGGAAGAAATAGATAATAAAACTATAATGGCAGGGCACCTCAACTTTTCCTGTGTGACCTAGCCTAATACAACCATGAAATACATAAAAAAGAAGTCAAGGAGAATAATAAAACTTAGATGACTTAGAAATCGTACATATAAAAGACCTGTATAGAAAACTCAATAGGAATAGAATGGACTACAGATGGATGTTGCTTCATTTTAACTCACATTGTACAAATTGGATTGTATGCAAGGAATTCTCCCAAACCACCTCTGTACCATACTGGGATCTCATCCTGCTCCTCTCCTTCAGTTCGGTACTCTGTGGCCCCCCCAAACCTTTAAAAACCCTCTGTAGCAGAAGGCAGAAGAATAGATCTGCAGAGAGACAGCCCACCACCACTGATGGATCCGGGCTTGCCTTAAGACCTCCAGTACTGATGCAGAACCACTTGCGTTCAATGCACCCGCCCACCTGCGAGTCTGGCCCCTGCATTTGGATGTTTTGTCCATCATTGGAGCACCACGTCTGTCCTATGCCACAGGTTTCCATGTCCGTGCCTCGTGGCATGTTCTTCCTTTCAGTTCCAGCCAGGCTGTCCTGGGGCTGGCCCCTGCAAGAAAGTGTTCCTCCTGCTCTTGATTCTGTACATCCAGACTTTATGTGTCATTGGCCCATGTGCTGGCTCCACAGGGGCACAGTCTCCTTCCTGCCTCCCTTCTGGCTTTTTACACATCCGTGGGTAAATTCACATTATGTAAAATATCTGCAGAATGGTTCATTGAAAAAAGTTAAGGACTATGCTGCTTTCTCTCCTCAACTTCTCACTTCCCTTTTAGTCTCAGCTGCATTGATTTTGTTTGTGGAAAAGCTTTTTAATTTTATGTCAGCCAGAGTGTCCATTTAGCTTCTTTTGAACGTGTCTGTCGTTTGCTTGGTCATGATTTCTTTCCCATTTTCTTCTGAGCTTCTCTGTTTATGATGGTAGCCCATACATCCAAGGAATATACCCATTTTCAGCTTCACTCCTTTGTTTCCTGTGAAACCTTTTTCCAACCTCAGATTCTGTTACATTGTTTGCCAATTTTTCCAGCAGCTTTTGTTGACTTGTGAATTTTCTCATATCTGGGATTATTAGCTTTGTCAAAGAAATGGATGATGTGCTCTTTTGCTCCTGCATGCTGTATACCCAATCTGTTCCTATGGTCAGTCTTTCTGTTTCTTACTCAATAATACATTTTTAATCATACGGGCTTGCTAGTGTAGTTTTATGATCTGGCACTGCTAGGCCCTTTCCTTCCCAATTTTCCCACTAATTTCCATGATAGCCTTAATTTTTGTTTGTCCAGACGAATTTTGTTATCCTTTTTTAATGTTCTCAAGAAATTCAGTGGTATTTTGATTTTTGTTGCGTTGCATTAGTAAATTAATATAGGCAGCATTATCATTTTTGAACTGGCGATGAGTAATTCATATTTCTCCCCTTGTCTAGAGCTGCTTTTAATTATGTAAAGAGAGACCTGTGTTCACCGAGTTGCTATCTGTGTTTTGGCAGGTTGACTTCTAGTTACTTCATACTATACGTAATTTCAAAGGAATTTATCTTTCTCCTGGATTTTATTGATAATTTATATGATACTGATAACTTGTTTGAGTTTATTTACTCTCTCCTGTCTTGCTGATGTTAGTAAAAACTTCATTTAAGTTTTAATTGATTCTGTAGAGTTCTCTAAGTAAACAATCATATCATCTGTAAAAAACATTGTTTTATTTATTGTTTGCCTCTTTGCTGTTTATAATTTCCATTTCTTTGCTTTTGAGTGACGGCTATGGCAAGCACTTCTGGTACAGTATGGAATAGTAGTGATGAGCGTGAATATCTGTTATGTCTCCAAAAGAAAATATTTGATTCTTGTCAAAAATTATTTAAACACCAAGATCAAATTACCATTAAATAAGGTCAGCCAAAACCTCAGTGGTGTATGATAAATTGGAAGGTCACAGAGCTCATTTTATAACAGAAAAAAGAAACTCTTCCTGATGCAGATTCCTCAGTTTACAGAGGTCTAGGGAGACTGACAGTAGTCAGCTGCTGGGCAGGTCAGGGTGGAATGAGGAGATTTTAGGGTGAGATAATTGTTCAATTCAATACTTCCTTGGCTTAGAACTTTACCATTCTGAGAACTTTTCTGAAAGGTCTCCTTCAGTGTTTCTTTAAGGATTTTTGCTCTGCATTGGTCTAGCTCACTGAAAAAGGAGTAACTTACTAAAAGATGGTTATTTTATTTTATTTCTTTCAAGATATATTTAGGCTCATTCCACCTTATCTACTATTAAATCTTATTAAAAGATTCATTCAGTAAATCTAATTGGAAAATAAGGCTTCAAGGATATTTATGCTAGCTTAGGTCTTCAAAAGGAAAGGAAACCTTAAATGTGTAGAATTTCTATTAAGCTAAAATGAGGATGAAATCTTATAAGAGTTGAAAAAGGTTTGAAAAGCGGTTGACAGATTAAGATCGTCATAGTCAAGGCCCCTCTATGTCCTGGTCATCTCAGATCAGAGAAAGAAAAGAGAAAGCTGGAGAACTGTAGCAAAACTTGACTTCTGCCTCATCTGGCAGAAAAGGGGAGGCAGCAACTGCAAGGGGGCCCTGGAAACCCTGCCCCAGCATCTCCCAACGCCAGCAGCTGCAGATGGGATGGGGGAGGGTCAGGCCCCAAGGCCAGCATCGTCTGAGCCCTGACATTGGGAGTACCAGCAGAAGGGGATCCTGGCCCCCCTCACCCCAGCCCTCTGCAGGTTCCATCTAGGTGCTCCCCGAGGAGAGTCCAGGAGGCACGGGCAGTGCCCAGAGCGTCAGGGGGACGGGAGGAGCAGCAGCCTCTGCCCTTGGTGAGCCTGCTTTAACTGGCAGAAATGTATTAAGAGGCAGTCAAGCCTTTTGTCCTCTGTTCACAGGCTTGGGAGCAGCTAGAACCCCAGCCCAGGGTTCCCACAAGAACTGTAGCCAGTGTGTTCTGTGGGGGATTTCATTGCACTCACCTTCCAGGGTTGTTGGCAGGGTCCCATGTCTGTAAAAGGACTTGGCGGGGCAAATGCTATATGAACCTCACCCATTTGACGGCATGTAACTGCTTCCTGCTGGCTAGGACTTGAGAGGACTTTAGAGGTAGCTTCATATATTGCCAGTGTGGAGATGAAGGAGGAAATTTGGATTTCAGGTCACCTGGTTGGTAATTGTGGGATCCCCAACCTTCACTCCCAAGGCATAGGGGGAGAGCACAGAGAGGAAGAGTCTCCTCCTTTCTCCCCCTCTGCCCATCCCTCCCTGCTGCAGGGGCGGGTGGGTGGAAAGAGAAGGGAACTGCTGGGAGCCCTATCAGTGAACGTTCCTGAGGGAGGGCCTCCTTCCTAAGGGGGACCTGCCAGTTCAGCCTTCCCTGGCTCCCAAAAAGGGCAAACTTCCGAGAGAATTTGGAAATAGCCAAAAGGTTTGACGGGAACCTTTAGCTAGAACTTTGAGTCTTACAAACTCAAGTGTGGGTCAGTGGTATCTCTGACACTGGGTGTGAGTGTGAGTGTGTGTGTGTGTGTGTGTGTGTGTGTGTGAGTGTGTGTGTGTGTGTGTGAGTGTGTGTGTGTGTGTGAGTGTGTGTGTGTGTGTGTGTGTGAGTGTGTGAGTATGTGTGTGTGTGTGAGTGTGTGTGTGTGTGTGTGTGTGTGTGTGTGTGAGTGTGTGTGAGTGTGTGTGTGAGTGTGTGTGTGTGTGTGTGTGTGTGAGTGTGTGAGTATGTGTGTGTGTGTGAGTGTGTGTGTGTGTGAGTGTGTGTGTGTGTGTGTGTGTGTGTGTGATTTCTAGGAAACAAGGTCCTTAAATGATGTAAGAAGAATTGGGGATTGGTATTTGGAAGGCCTGGCTGTTACTCTCTTGATTATTGAAACTACTTGGGAAATGTTTCTGGTGGGCTGGAAGAAGAGAAGAGAGTTTGAGGGCAGTTTTCCCAGAGGACGTTTCCCACAGGTGACCCCTCGCCCTCCAGACACCTCTTCCCTGCCGGCTGTGGGGATGCTCCTCCTGGCTTCACTGTTGCCACGGATTTGGCGAGCCTCGCCATGTCTGATGCTGTGGTGAAAGAGGAGCACATGCGGCTCCCAGAAGGAGTGGTTTGTGTCTTCAGTGGGTGAGACCACTCCCACCCCAGCATCTCCCTGTTCCTTCTACCCATGCTGCAGGTCCTTTTGTATTGATCTTCTCCTGGCTGTTTGTACTTGGAGGCTCCCTCGACGCCCACCTGCCAGCCCTTCCTAATCAATCCGCCCCCACCTCACACCTATCTCCCCCACACTCCACTGTGGCTGTTTTCATGGCTTTTAGGGAAAAGAGAGAACCATCTCGGTCCCATTCCTTGGTTATTTGGAACGTGATGAGGTCATTGGTAATGTTAACAAGATCTTCCAGGAAGTCACCCAGAACAACGCCCAGCCCCTCCAAGATTTCCAAATGTCCCTCCTCACCTTGGCAACTGCCTCACTTCAGACTGCCTCTCTGCTTCTAAAGGGGGTCTCTGTGCTCTGGCCAATACTTCCTGGTGTGTTTGCATCCACACCCTCCATCCAACTGAGCGATGGGCTGACCCGTCCCCAGGGAGGTCAGGCGGACGCTTGACCTTCATCAGCAGCTACATTGACAGGACTTGGGGACAAGCTCCTGGGGAATCTGCTGTCCTCTCTAGTGACCCTTTCCTAATTATTATTCTGCTTTTGATTTAGTCCTTGCCTTTTAATAAGATTTGTGTCTTCCAGACAAGTCTTAATCGGATTTCAGAGGGACCTACAGGACAGACATCTATCAGCCCCTCAGCCTCTGGAAGGGTCCTCCCACCTGTGGAGGCTGCTCCTCCCACCTGTGGAGGCTGCTCCTCCCACCTGTGCATGCTGCTCCTCCCACCTGTGGAGGCTGCTCCTCCCACCTGTGGAGGCTGCTCCTCCCACCTGTGCATGCTGCTCCTCCCACCTGTGCATGCTGCTCCTCCCACCTGTGGAGGCTGCTCCTCCCACCTGTGGAGGCTGCTCCTCCCACCTCTGGAGGCTGCTCCTCCCACCTGAGGATCCTGCTCCTCCCACCTTTGGAGGCTGCTCCTCCCACCTGTGGAGGCTGCTCCTCCTACCTGTGCATGCTGCTCCTCCCACCTGTGCATGCTGCTCCTCCCACCTGTGGAGGCTGCTCCTCCCACCTGTGCATGCTGCTCCTCCCACCTGTGCATGCTGCTCCTCCCACCTGTGGAGGCTGCTCCTCCCACCTGTGGAGGCTGCTCCTCCCACCTCTGGAGGCTGCTCCTCCCACCTGAGGATCCTGCTCCTCCCACCTTTGGAGGCTGCTCCTCCCACCTGTGGAGGCTGCTCCTCCTACCTGTGCATGCTGCTCCTCCCACCTGTGCATGCTGCTCCTCCCACCTGTGGAGGCTGCTCCTCCCACCTGTGCATGCTGCTCCTCCCACCTGTGGTGCTGTTCCTCCCACCTGTGGAGGCTGCTGGGCTGTAATTCCCATCCACCTCCACCACTCATGAGGAAGCCTTTAAGCAGAAGCCGTTCTATGCCCTTGCCAGCTGGGAACAGTTATGGAAACTGAGACGTTCATTCGGGGCCCCACAGGAGTCTGGGTCCCAGGGCTTTGAGGGGGATGATTCGGTCTCAGCTGCTGCTGCAGCCCCGGTAATTCTCCCCCTTTCTCTCAGAGACTTCCTAAAAGGACCCTTTGCTTTTCCCATGTGGAGGGGGCTGCCGCTGCTCAGGAACAGGAGGGTGTGAATCCTCCCCAGGGCCCTTTCTCAGGCATACCTGAGCTCAGGTGTAACAGCAGGGCACAATCTCCTGAGAGCCTCCGATTTGCTGCCAGATTCTCCATCTGTGCTTCCTTTTCCTTCCCTAAATGAAGCTCACATCTCTCTGCTGGGTTGCCCAGCCCCTTAAAGAGCAGCTTCTCAGTGTTTTGCCCTCAGTTAAATGTCCAAATCAATGTCTTTGCTGGATTGGAGATGGTTTAGCCTGAGTTCTTTCAGAGAAGCTGCCCAGACCCATTCCCCGGCACCCCAAGTCTTTCGTGCACCCCAACGTTGCGTCTTTTCTGACAAAACCTTCCTCTCCATGAAGTGTGAATGGCACTGGGGCACTTTGCCCGTTTTATCCTCACAATAAAGCTTTTTGCTCCTTGCATCTGCGCCGGCCTGAGCCTGGGAGTCCTTTCTGCATGACCGCCTGCCTTTCCCACTTCTTCCCCCTCATCAGCTCCTGACCCGGAGGGATGCTGTGGGCACCATGGGAACAAGAGGGCAAAGGCCTCCCCAGAGGCTCGGGGCGGAGCCCACAAGAAGGGCCTTGCTGTGGACAGGGGCACGGGGCATTCGAGGCCGAGGGCTGGGGTTAGACGAGGAAGGCCAGAGGGTGTCAGAGTGAATCCCAGGGGAGGCCGTTAAGCTCATGGAGCAGAGTCTTGCTGCCATGGGAATTGAGGCGCTGTGACGGTGCAAGGGAACCGAGGTCCTTGTGGAAGCCCCCGCCTGACCTGGAACTTGGACAGAAGACTGGCAGCTGCCTTTCCTGAAGAGCCAGGTCAGAGGTCGGGCTCCTGCTCACCAGGGCAGGTCCCCCCCACTTGTTGGAGGAAGCCTCTGTCCCGTCCTACAGAATGTGTGGCCCAGAAGCTGGCCCGAGGGAACCAGCGAGGCATTTAGGAGAGTCACCCGCAGGAGGAACTGAGAATGAAGGGAGAGTGACCTCGGCTGTGATTGAGGGATCCAAGGGGGGCCCATGTTGCCGCTTGTGCCCAGGACACAGAGTGGCCCCGATCTGGAGAGACTCCCCAGTGTAGGGGAGCTTGTAGGTGACGCTTCTCTGTGCCGGGCCCTAAAACCTGCGCCTGAGCTGTACAGATTTGTGGGTGAGGCTGGTCCTCTCCCCCGCAGCCAGATGCAGTGCTTGGGACTCGGGGGTGCCACGAGAATGGGGCAGAAGTCATGGACCCGAGCTGCCCCCTTTCCATAAGCTGCTTCTCGGGGACGCACACTGGGACTGGGGGGCTCTCAGCCCAGAGGGGAGCAGGGTTTGGGGGACACGCTGTCCACGACCAGTGAAAGCCATCCTTCCCATGGGGGTCCACATCCAGGCTTCTAATGGGCACCTGAGGCTGCAGCGTCAAGGGGCCGGAGCCTGAGGGAGGAGCCCAACAGCCATTTAACTGTATTGAAAAGCATTGTATGGTAGGGGGATGGGAGGGTTGTGTGTGTGTGGGGGGAACCGTTTAGTTCTGCTGACAGAGTGCAGGGATTACAGAAGGAGAAACATTTAAATAAGAAGAGGCCAGAAACCATTGTAATGGCAGGAAAGAAAAGGCTTCCTTCAGACAGTAAACAGCTGCCAGTTCTTAGCCGCCCTTTGCATGAGGGGGCTGCACCTGCTGTCTGCTGCTGCTCGCCCTTGGGTCTTTGAACAGCTGTCTGTCTGGGGTGTTTGAGCCCTCGGGCTCCTTTGATGTTCTGGCTCAGGCCCCGTGGAGGTTCTACCCCCCGAGTCCGCCCCTTTTGAGATGTGGCCGTGGATCCAGGTCTCCAGTCCCCGGAGCTCGGCTGGAGCAGGGGGGTCACTAGGGGTTCCAAAGGTAACTGCGTCCCGCCTCCAAGGAGCGTTTTCAGAGACGTTGATGGCGTGGCCGGTAGGCCGGGGAGGTGATGGGCTTGTCTTACATCTCACTTAGGCTCAGAGATGTGGAAACAACTTTCAAGGTCAATTAGTCGGGGCTTCTCCTTTTACACAGGAAAAAACTGAAGCCCTGAGTGGTGAGGGGAGGTGTCTGAGGTCACACTTCCAGGGAGTGTGCACAGCTCGGACAGTAGGATATAAACCCACATTTTCCTGGCTCAGAATTCAGCAGTGTGTCTATGAGAATGTGCTGCCTCCTTAATTCCCATCTCATCCGTGTGCCCTCATCTTTCCATGTCTAGAAAAAGGAGGGATACGTTTTAATATTAAAGGAAAAGTCATTTCCCAAAGGATCCACTTTTACCTCAGGGACATTCAGCAGCTGCTTACTGGCCTGACTGGAATGTGTTGCTGAGATTCCTGTCTCCCTCCTACTCTCTCTGCCTTTAATGGGAGAAGTCCTTATCCCAGTCTTACCCATTTGCTGAAATGAGCTCTCAAGGATTCCCACTTCAGCTTAGGTTACAGGAGATCATCAGAGATAAATAAGGCCCCTTCAGCACCAAAGACCCTGGAAAGCTCTGCCAGGCTTGCTCTCTGGGAGACACTTACTCTAGTCACACTCACCGAGGCATCAGCGCGACCCCTTGGGGACAAGGCAGCACAACCACGGGCAGCTGCGGGTTCAGTGGATAGAGGGATGGACCCGGGACAGCAGGGCTCATCTTCAGGAGTTCAAATCTGGCCTCAGACGCTTTTTAACTGTCTGACCCTGGGCAAATCACTTAATACTTTGCTTCACTTCTTCAGCAGTAAAACAAGTTGGAGAAGGCAATGGCAAAGCACTCTGGGATCTTTGCTAGGAAAAGCCCAAATGGGGTCATAAAGAGTTGGACACAACTGACAAATGACCCAAGCATGCCCAGACCCATCCAGAGCCACACTGGTCCCCTGTCATCCCCACAAACAGTGGGATCTGTCACCATCATAGAAAAACAAGCAAAATAAAATAAAACAATAACAAAAACTGTCCTAAGCCACCTGACCCGGCAGACCACTTCTCAGACAATGTCATTAATAATGTCATTCTTTCCTTTTTTGCTATGTTAACAGAATAGTGAACGGCATGGCCCCAAATGCCATTTTGTCTCCTTTTCCCAATCTGAAAATATCTAACAGTGAATTGGTAAAGGGCTGGTCCCAAATTCATCACGAAATTTTTACATTTCAATTGTGAGTCATGTGTGAGAGGACTGATGTCATCAATCTAGGTTTGATCCAGGTCTCTTTCTTCTCTACTAAAACAGCAGTTAATTTGCCCCCAAAGTAGCAAGGCTGAGGCAGCTAGGTGGATAGAGGACCAGTCCTGAAGTCAGGAGGACCAGAGTTCAAATCTGCCCTCAGACTCTTAACACTTCCTAGCTGTGTGACCCTGGGCAAGTCACTTAACCCCAGCCTCAGCAAAAAAAAAAAAAAAAAAATGACAAAGTGACAAAGCTGTTTTTGCAGCCCAAAGACTCTCTAAGTCTCTAACTCTGAGCTCTCTAACTCACTACCCCACCCACCCCACCCCCACCATCTCAGGTGAGAATCTTGTCTCATATTTTACTGAACATATGGAGGTCATTCCCTGAGAGCTCCTTCTCCCCTCCTCTTCCTCTCACTCAGGTGCCTTGTGTCAATGTCTCCTCCTCCACTCCTGTCTCCCACATAGAGATGTGCTTACTGCTTATTGAGCCAATCCCTTCTCTTCGTGCATGAGTGGTCCCCATTTCCTCCAGCAGACTGCTACAGCTATGGTACTCATTCTCTCACTCCAGTGTCTCCCTGCTTCCTGGCTGCTTCCCCTGCCTACACACATATCTGTGTCTCCCAGGTCCTCCAAAACATCTCTGCCTGGGAGCATCCATCCACTCTCATTATCCTCCTATACATCTCCTCCTTTTTGTGGTTAAATATAACATTCTTCTCTAAAATACAATGTTCTCTGGGAGCAGGTTTCTTGGGGAACTGCTGGGAGCAGCCTTAGTTTCAGTTCAGTGAAATAATCCCCCGAAATGCAGCCAGCGATTAAAAGTTCAAACCCTTTACCGTCTCTTCCAAAATCTCATCTCCTTCACTTGGGGCTCAGCGAGTGTTCTGGAGGCCTTCCGGATCCTGGTTTCAGTGTTCTCCTGCCACCACTTCTCTGTCTTTCTTCCTTCTGCCCGAATTGTGAATCTCTTCAACTTGTGAATCTCCTCGACTGAATCCAGGCTCGGAATCTCCTGAAGTGCCTCCTGCTTGAGGCTCCTCGCTTATATGTGCTCTCTTAAAGGTGAGAATCTTGCAGAACTCTAGTAAGTACTAAGTATTTACTAGATTTGGGCCTGTAAATTCCTTTACAGGGGACACTCGCGCCACTAGAAAGGAGTCATTGTCTCTATCAGTTCCAGTGACTTAGCACCTTGTAAGAATTCTAACAGCTAAAGTGTTTGAACAGGCCATTTACGAGTCACCTAGTTGTTTTCCTCTCTCCCCTTAACTCTGCAGTCTGCTCTCATCATTCCACTGAAACTTCTCTCACTCGTGTTGCTCATCATCTCTTAGACGCCAAATCTAATGTCTTTTTCTTAATCCTCGCCTTATCACTTTGCAACCTTTCACAGTGTTGTTCTCCCTTCTCTTCATACATTTTTCTGTCCAGGTTTTTGTGACTTTATTCTCCAGGAGCTAGCCTCCCCTATTAGAATAAGGTCCTTAAGAAAAGGGATTGTGTCTGGCTTTGTTTTTCTCCTAAATGCCTTTCACTGAATAGGCACTTTACAAATGTGTATTCATGGAATAGCTGTGACACAGAGTTTACTTCATCTTCAAACGGCATGAATTTTAGCCTCTAAACCATCTTGTCCATCCCCTGTGAATACTTTCTAGCTAAATCACTTATTGCATAACCACTGTTTTTTATTGATTCTCAATTCCCAAACTCGTAATATGAAGTGTGGCTGCTACTCTCCCCCAGAAAGTGACCCTAGTTAAAGAACCCTCCCTTCTCTGTTTCTGTTTGACAATCAGCCAGCAGACTTCCTCTCTAGGCAAAGGCATTTAAATGGTACAGCCAGAAGACTACGTGCAAAGCATTTATCCCAAAGACTTGCACCTGAGGACCTGGAGGCTCAAACCCTTTCTTATGTGGAAAGTTTCCTCCAAATCTGAATGGACTTTTCTTTTGCTCCCTGGCATTTATGGTTTGTACCCTTGAAATCTTCATTGCAAACTGGTTCATGCAACATGACAGTCAAAATCCTGAGTTGACAACCCGAAAACTGGACACACTATTGCAATGAAATAATTTGTTTTTTGTTTTTTTATTTATTTATAATTTTTTTGACACTATATATGCATGAGTGATTTTTTTTATAACATTATCCCTTGTATTCATTTTTCCAAATTATCCCCTCCCTCTCTCTACTCCCTCCCCCCGATGACAGGTAATCCCATATATTTTACATGTGTTACAATATAACCTAGATACAATATATGTGTGTAAATGCCATTTTCTTGTTGCACATTAATTATTAGCTTCCGAAGGTATAAGTAACCTGGGTAGATAGACAGCAGTGCTAACAATTTACATTCACTTCCCAGTGTTTCTTCTCTGGGTGTAGCTACCTCTGTCCATCACTGATCAGCTGGAAGTGAGTTGGATCTTCTTTATGTTGAAGATATCCGCTTCCATCAGAATCCATCCTCATACAGTATTGCTGTTGAAGTGTACAGTGATCTCCTGGTTCTGCTCATTTCACTCAGCATCAGTTGATGTAAGTCTCTCCAAGCCTCTCTGTATTTCTCCTGTTGGTCATTTCTAACAGAGCAATAATATTCCATAACCTTCATATACCATAATTTACCCAACCATTCTCCAATTGATGGGCATCCATTCATCTTCCAGCTTCTAGCCTCTACAAAAAGAGCTGCCACAAACATTTTGGCACACACAGGTCCCTTTCCCCTCCACAGTATTTCTTTGGGATATAAGCCCAGTAGTAGCACTGCTGGGTCAAAGGGTATGCACAGTTTGACAACTTTTTGGGCATAATTCCAGATTGCTCTCCAGAATGGCCGGATTCTTTCACAACTCCACCAACAATGCATCAGTGTCCCAGTTTTCCCAGAGCCCCTCCAACATTCATCATTATTTTTTCCTGTCATCTTAGCCAATCTGACAGGTGTGTAGCGGTATCTCAGAGTTGTCTTAATTTGCATTTCTCTGATCAGTAGTGATTTGGAACACTCGCAATGAAAGAATTTGTAATATTCCAGACTCAAAAACTTTATTCATCAACCATTATGAAATGCCTACTATGTGCCAGACACTGTGCTCACCTCTCTTAACAAATATTCTCACCTGAGCCTCACAACAACTTTGTGAGGGAGAGATATTCTTCTCCCCATTTCACAACTAGGATACACAGGCGAAGTCACTTCTTCAGCATCACACGATACTAAGTAGCTGAGACCATACTTGAACACAGGATTTCCTGACTCTAAACCTAGTGTTCCAGAGGAATACTGAAGTCCCCTGTGACTGCTCTGTTACTATGTCTTCTTGTAGCTAAGTTAATGTTACCTTTATGAATTGGTGATGATGTTTAGACTTGGGTTCCCCTAATGAAATCAGGTCAGCGTCAGGGAGTTAAATGGGTTCTAGTGGTAGGTTTGGGGTACTGGGAGTCAAATGGAGTTCCCCTGCAATCCCTGTGGATTCGGAGCAAGGGTAGGGAGTTTTGGGGACTCTCTTCTGGCAACTCAAGAGCCCCCTGTAAAGCAATTTACAGACCTAAAAACCTACATTGGTAAAAGAGGTTTATTATGGGGACTGGAAGTAAGGTTAAAGTCTAGTTAAGGAAATAGTGGAGGGTCAAGAGAAGATAGTACTGGAAACAGTATTCCAGTGGGCAGAGACCGGTGTTGTGCTGGCATGTTTTGAACCTCTGCAAAGAGAGGGCTTTAGTTTGGCTCTTTTTATAATGAGATTTAGCTAAAGGGGCCCGTGGGTGGAGTCTCAAGTTGGCTCAGATCCAGTGGGAAGGAAGTAACTCTCTCCAAACCTCTCTGTATTCATCCTGCTGGTCATTTCTTACAGAACAATAATCTTCCACAACATTCATGTAAAAAAAGAATCATGTAAAAACAATTATCCCCATCCCTGCCTAAAGAAACAAGTAAATACACAAAGATTGGGTCCTACCAAATGCATCATATCATATAAATATAACCTTAATACCTTACATGGGCACAATCCATACAGAAACAAAAGTAGAGGCCAAATTCTATAATGAATATTGGTGCAAAAATTTTAAATCACCAAAATACAAAACCTATTCCTATGCAAAACACAAGAAACATTGGCATAAATGGGGCATTCCTAAAAGCAGGAAGTAGAATTTGTCTAAAATAAAGAACTAGTGTTATTCCTAATACAGACAAGACAGAAGAGTTTGCAGTAAAAACAAAAAGAGGATATGAAAAGGATAATCTCTAAATCAGTTAATATTGATAACATGAATTTAATTTAGTATTAAATTTGAAGTTTCCTTCCTTTTGAAGACCTAAGCATAAATGGCCTTTAAGCCTTTATTTCCAATTTACTGAATGAATCTTTTAATAAGATTTAATAGTAGATAAGGTAGAATGAGCCTAAATATATCTTAAAAGAAATGAAATAAAATAACCATCTTTTAGCAAGTTACTCCTTTTTCAGTGAGCTAGACTGATCCAGAGCAAAAATCCTTAAAGAAACACTGAAGGAGACCTTTCAAAAAAGTTCTCAGAATGGTAAAGTAAGTTCTAAGCCAATGAAATATTGAATTGAACAAGTATCTCACCCTAAAATCTCCTCATTCCACCCCTGACATGCCCCCTAGACCTCTGTAAAACTGATGGATCTGCATCATGAAGCGTTAATTTTTTCTGGTATAAAATAAGCTCTGTGACCTTCCAATTTATCATACGCCAATGAGATCTTAACTGACCTTTTTTAATGGTAATTTACTGATCTTGATATTAAATAATTTTCGACAAGAATCAAAAGTTTTTCTTTTGGAGACATAACAGATATTCACGGTCATCACTATAATTCAATACTGTACCAGAAATGCTTGCTATAGCAGTAACTCAAAAGAAAAGACATGGAAAGTATAAACAGGAAAGAGGCAAATAACAAATAAAAAAATGTTTTTACAAATGATATGATTGTTTACTTAGAGAATCGTACAGAATCAATTAAAATTAAATGAAGTTTTTACTAACATCAGCAAGACAGGAGAATGTAAATGAACCCAAGCAAGTTATCAGTATCATATAAATTATCAATAAAATCCAAAAGAAAGATAAATTCCATTGAAATTACATATAGTATGAAATAACTAGAAGTCAACGTGCCAAAACATAGAAAGCAACTCGGTGAACACAGGTCACTCTTTTCACAATTAAAAGCAGCTCTAGATAAGGGGAGAAATATAAATTACTCATTGCCAGGCCAAAAATGATAATGCTGCCTATGTTAATTTGTGAACACAATGAAATACGAATCAAAATAACAGAGAATTTCTTGAGAACATTAAAAAAGGATAACAAAATTCATCTGGAAGAACAAAAATTAAGACTATCAATGAAATTAGTGGGAAAATTGGGAAGGAAAGGACCTAGCAGTACCAGATCATAAAACTACACTAGCAAGCCCGTATGATTAAAAATGTATTATTGAGTAAGAAACAGAAAGACTGACCATAGGAACATTTGGGGAATACAGCATACAGGAGCAAAAGAGCACATCATCAATTTGTTTGACAAAGCTAATAATCCCAGCTGTGGGAAAATTCACAAGTCAACAAAAGCTGCTGGGAAAATTGGCGAATAGTCTAACAGAATCTGAGGTTGGAAAAATGTTTCACAGAAAAGACAGAGTGAAGCTGAAAATGGGTATATTCCCTGGACGTATGGGCTAACATCATAAACAGAGAAGCACAGAAGAAGATGGGAAAGAAATCATGACCAAGTAAATGACAGAGAGGTTCAAAAGAAGCAAAATGGACAATCTGGCTTATGTAAAATTGATAATGATGATTATTTTTTTTTCTGAGGCTGGGGTTAAGTGATTTGCCCAAGGTCACACAGCTAGGAAACGTTAAGTGTCTGAGACCAGATTTGAACACGGGTCCTCCTGAATTCAAGGCTGGTGCTCTATCCACTGCACCACCTAGCTGCCCCTGGCTTATATAAAATTAAAAAGGTTTTCCACAAACAAAATCAATGCAGCTAAAACTAAAAGAGAAGTGAGAAGTTGGGGGGAAGCAACATAGTCTGTAACTTTTTTCAATGAACCATTCTGCAGATATTTTACATAATGCCAATTTACCCACAGATGTGTAAAAAGCCAGAAGGGAGGCAGGAAGGAGACTGTTCCCCTGTGGAGCCAGCACATGGGTCAATGACACAAAAAGTCTGGATATAAAGAATCAAGAGCAAGAGGAACACATTGTTTCAAGGACCAGCCCCAGGACAGCCTGACTGGAACTGAAAGGAAGACCACGCCAGGAGTCACAAACATGGAATCCTGTGGCATGGGACAGACGTGGTACTCCAATGATGGACAAAACATCCAAATGCAGGGGCCAGACTCTCAGGTAGGCGGGTGCATTGAACGCAAGTTGTCCTGCATCAGTACTGGAGGTCTTAAGGCAAGCCCGGATCCATCAGTGGTGGTGGCTATCTCTCTGCAGATCTGTTCTGCTTTCTGCTAGAGAGGGTTTTTAAAGGTTTTGGGGTGCATTGGTGATAAGAAGCCACAGAGTACCGAATTGAAGGGGAGGAGCAGACCAAGATCCCAGTATAGTACAGAGGTGGTTTGGGAGAATTCCTTAAATAAAATCCAATTTGCATAATGTGAATTGAAATAAAGCAACATCTGTCTGTAGTCCATTCAGTTCCTCTTGAGTTTTCTCTAGAGGTCTTTTATATGTACGATTTCTAAGTCATCTAAATTTTATTATTCTCCTTGACTTCTTTTTTATTTATTTCATGGTTGTATTAGGCTAGGTCACACAGGAAAAGTTGAGGTGCCCTGCCATTATTATTTTATTTTCTATTTTTTCCTGTAATGCATATAACTTTTTCTTTAAAAAACTGAATCCTATGCCCTTGTGCACATATCACTTTTGTGACTCCAGTGACTGTGGTTCCCCTAATGAAGAATAAGGCTGCACGCTAATCCCTTTCAGTGAGGCAGAATTTTACTCTGCATTTTTTCTGACATCATCATTGCTTCCCTTATGTTTTATCCTTCATATGAGATATAACAGTTTCTGCTTCAACCCTCTATTTTAACTCTGGTTCTCTCTTTCTTTTCAATATGAATCTTTTCAAAATACAAAAAAAGAGAAAAGAAAAACCAGCATAGTCTGGAAGTTCTGGTTTCTAATTCATTTTACTGCCCACTTGCATTTAGCAGTGAGTTCATCCCAATAACACAGTCATGATGTATTTGCTTCTGTTTTTCCTTCTCTCTTTTTATCCCATTCCCCCACTAGTTTCTATGTTATACATGACCACACCATATTTTATCTGCCCAAAGTTTGTCACCACTTTTTCCTTCTCCTCTCCCATTTGTCTACTTACCTTTAGGGTAAAATAGATTTTTTTGACCCATTGAAGAAGTACATATAAATACATATATAGATACTTCCCCACTTTGAACCAATTTAGATGGGAGGGAGGTTCAAGGATTGGTCACTCCCCTCATCATCATTTTCCACTCCAAGGCAAAACCTCTTCCCTGAATGCTTATTTTATGAGATCATTTCCTCCATTATTTCTCCCCCTTCTACCATCTGCCAGGGCATCCTTATTTCTCACCTATCTATTTTGCATCATCCCCATCCAGACGGTTCACTTCCAAAACCTCTTTCTAGTTTGAATGCTTCTACCTGCCTAGTAAAGATAAACCTCATAGGAGACAGGGTTATCGTCTTCCCTTCTAGAAGAGGACACAGGGTATCAGTAACGAGTCACTTGAGGGGTCTCTATCATATTTACCTTTGAATGTTGCTTTTGAGTCTTCAATGTGAGACTCACATTTTCTCCTCAGCTCTTGTCTTTTCATCAGGAATGCTTCAGCGGCCTCTATTGCATTCAATGTCCAATTTTTCTCTTGCTGTGCTTCCCCAGAGAGGAAGCCCGTAGTGAGTGGAGTGTTCCCAGAACGAGTGTCTTCTGCCACAAAGATGTTGTCCGCTGAGTGATGTCCGTCTAGATGTATTTCCATAGAGAGCAATCCCGAAGTAAGCGGTGTAAGACAGAAACTGGAAAGCCTCTGGGCAAAGGAACCGACCTTTATCAAGGGAAACAAGGTGAGGTCTCAGACCGTGCTGGACGGACCATAGAGCCCACCTTTGTTTCTCTCAAAGGTTGGTTTCTTTGTCCAGAAGTCCTTCCCAGTCTCTCTCTTACACCAGAATGTTGCCAGAGAGAGTGTCTTCTACCTCCATTGTCTTTGCCTCTGAGTTCTGAGAGTAGAGTAGGTGCGTATCTCCGAGAGGATTGTAATTGAACGATTCTAATAGTATTTATCTTCACCCATCAGCATTTCATCTACAGAGTATTCTGACATTAAATCCACAGTGTCTTTTCCTCAGAATCTTCAGAGATTAGATGTGCTTCCCCTGAGAGGGTAGTAATTATAATGTTTTCAGAAAGACTGTCTCCATCCACAAGTGTTTTTTGTGTTCTCAGTATTAGATGTGATAACATTGAAAGTAAATCTGTAATAACCAGACTGTTCCAGAAAGCCTAAGCCCTACCACAAGTCTTTTCCTCTCTGGACTATACAGTTGTGTTGATTTTTTTCATTCCTAAAACACAAAAGACCACTCGTCACATGGCATGACTCTCAGGAAGCAGAAGGAGAGGGAGGGAAACATGGCATACTGTGGTGTAAGAAACAGGAAACCGCATGGCATATTTTTACATGAGGGGAAGAATCTAAAGTTATTAATGAAAAAGTGGGGAGGAAGAACAAAAAAGGCTTTTCCTGCAGCCTCATTCCTTCCAGCTCTGCAGCTTCAGCATCTGGGCTTGGCTTGAGACCTCCAGCACTACAAGGGGAGCCTTTGGCTGGCTCTGCCACTCAGCCTCACGTCTGGCACCTGCTTGTGTGCCTCCTGTCCATCCATGCTCAGGTGCCATGTGTCTTTCCTCAGTCCACATGTTGCTTGTCCTCTCCTTTGTGGGGCGGTGGCTGGCTCCTCCTGCTGCTCCCGTCCTTCTCTTGCTCCTCAGTCCCCGGGTCCGTGTGTCCTTGAGTCATCTCCCGGCCCCCTCCCTTCCCAGACGCACGACTCCCTTCCTGTCTCCCTTTCTCCCTTGAAGCCGAGTCCGGGGGTAAATTCACTTTACTCTAAAATTGCTCCACTAAAGGTTTGCCCAACAGTCCACTTACAGAAAGAGGGAACTGTGTAGAGTTGGTATAAAAAATCGATGCCTCAGTGCAAAGCAGTTTGGCAGAATTTTGATAGAAGACCAATACCTCATAGCACATAGTAAATTAAACTGTAACAGAATACATGGTTTAGCTATGACAAATGAAAGGATAAACTGGGCCTATGAAATGATGAATCACTGTAATCACTAATAAGTACCTTAGCTGAAACCTCCACCTCATTAATGTATTCATTCACTCAGCCATGGATTGACTCCTCCAATGTGGCCGGCACATACAAAGCCAGACGGGCTAAGTGACGAGCCACAAGCCCACGGACAGCATGGTCGTAGGCTCTGGAGATGCAAACACTGTTACAGACACAGTCCCTAACAAGACAAGCTTGGGTTCTGCTAAGACAGAAAATGTGTAAATGTACATGAGAAGAAACACAAATGCAAAATGCAAGGCAGTCTGGGAGCAAGGCTTACAGCAGCTTTTCAATCAAGAAAGGCTTCATGACATGGTTGGGGCTTGAACGGTGTCTTAATTGCTAAGGATAGAGGGCCAGGTTCAAAGTCAGGAAGGCTCAAATCTTGCTTTAGACCCACGTCAGCGGCATGACCACGGTCACCCCGTCTGACCTCTTAGCGCCTCAGACTACTCTAAGAGCAGGGACGCCTTCACCTGGGGAGTCACTCTTACTGAAGGGGCAGACAGAGCAAAGAATGCTTGCCTTGGACGCTCTGCCTTGTCCTTGCCCAAGGCCACATGCTCACCAAGGGCCTGAGGCTGCCTGTGAACAGAGGTCTTCCTGACTCCCCGCCCAGTGCTCTAACCCCTGAACCCCCCTCTGGAAGCCCCAGAAAACTGCTGGGAAGCCATGGTTGAGGAGGATGCCATGCAGCCAGGGAAGGAGAAAGAAAGAGCTCATTGCCAGGGCTCTGAAGTTCTGCAGGGTCTCAGTCCTTTCTGAATTCACCACCTGCCCTGAGGAAAAACGCCAGTTGTTCTGTCTGAGACAGGACCGTCCCTAGTCTTAGTGTGTGGTGGCTGCAAGGGAATGTGAGCAGGCCCTGCAATTCCACAGAGAATGCAAACTACCTTTAATGGAAAGAGGAAGAACAGTTCCAAGGAACCCCGAGTCACACTTGCTCTTGATCCCCAGTCATTCTGGCTTTTAACCTTTTGTGTCCCCCTCCCAGCAAATAGCTTACCTGGCCCGACGCATATGTGGGGATCTGTCCGTCTCCCCTTTAACAGTCTGGGGTGGTCTCGAGTGCAGGTTTTCTTCTACAACACAATTTGCCCCAGGAATCCTGAGAAACTGAGCTATACATTCCATGCTGGTGAGGGCTGCTTCTTTCTGGGGAGTCCAGCGCCTTCCCATGGGGGTGGACTACAATTTGTGCCATTCCTTGGCTGCTCTGTGTCCTTCCAAGATGGTTTCCTCTCAAATATAGACAGAAGAGACCCAGAAAACCCTCTCAGCATTGAGATTAATGAGCCCAATCTGGCACTAACACGGGGGAGAGTCTTAAAGACTTGGTAAGGGTCACACAAATTGTAGGTATGGGAGGCAGGATTTGAACTCAGTTGTTTCTGATTCTCACCAGTGGACACAGAGCAGCAGGTTGGCTTATGAAGCTGTAAGGTATCTTTTCAGGGTCCCAAACACCTATGAGGCTTTAAACTCACCTTCCCTGACTCCAACAAGTCAAATCTCTCTGTCTCTCTGTCTCTCTCTCTGTCTCTGTCTCTCTCTCTGTCTGTCTCTCTCTGTCTCTCTCTCTGTGTCTCTCTCTCTGTGTCTCTCTCTGTCTCTCTCTCTCTCTGTCTCTCTCTCTGTCTCTGTCTCTCTCTCTCTCTCTCTCTCTCTCTCTCTCTCTCTCTCTGTCTCTCTCTTTCTGTATCTTTCTCTTTCCCTTACACACACACAAACACACACACACACACACACACACACACACACACTCCTGTCTGACCTTTAATGTTCATTGCAACCAGATTTTACCTCCATTCACAGGTATAAAATTCAATCACTTGACAAATGTTGAGCATCTGTGGTGCTTCATCTTTGATGTTGGGTTTTTATGTCATGGGGTAGTTGGGGAAGGTCCCTCTGAAATGTCTCATGTTCCACATGGAGATTCTTGAATCAGCTGATTAATGGCCACACCTGGGAAGCCTAGAGGCCCAGATACAGCAGGGAAGTTGCCAGTCCTCAGGCTTCCAAGCAACAAGCCAGGGGCCAAGCCCCTTACTCTCGATTTAAGAAACTTGGGACAGTGCCCAGTATACCCCAAGAGCAGGGCTCAACTTTCAGTGTTACAACACGGTCTGGAAACCTGCACCAAAATTATCCCCTGAGTGTAGGAAGCTACTGTACTGTCAGGGATGATCAAAACACAACATCAGAGGATCATAATGATGCCAGAACATCTACGTGTGAAGCCTCAAATTGGTGTGTGTATGGATTGGTCTCAGTCCTCCTGAAAGGGCTCCAAAAGCATTTTTAAAATATGTAACAGGAGTAGAAGGAAAATGGGCAGGAGAAATGAGAGATATTCACAAGAAAAGTTAACATTTTGTTAAAAGAAGCACCAAAAATCGGACAGACATGTACCAAACGTCAATGGAGAAAACAACCTTAAAAAGTAGGATTTGCCAGACGGCAAAGGAGGAACAAAATCCATTGAAGAAAACAACTCTTGAGGAAGAGTGTGGGAAGTAGGTCAGAACATTCAGAAACAAAAGAAAGTTGAACCTCTGAGCTAATGCAGACAAGTGACAAACGCACAAAACTTTCAGCAGAATAAGAGTTTCCTAGGACAACCAGAGAAGTCCAGAAGAAAGACTCCCCTTTGGAGGAGTATCCCCTTAAAACATCCCCTGGAAGAAGCAGGGAGCCCTGGGTTCCAGGTGGCCTCAGGCCCAATCAAGGGGACTTTTACTTCCTGAGACAGCACTTGGGGATTGGAGGCCAGGGAGAATGATAAGGAAGTCCTGGAATATCTGCTGATAAGGAATGCCAGGCCCAGCTGTGCTGTTAGGAAAGAAGGAAAAAGCCCACACCCTGGGAGGGCAGAAGCAGAGGCACAGGGTAGCTGCTGGCCGTCTTACAGGAGGGTGGAGTTCTTGGGTTTTGAGTTCCAAGTCAGAGAAGAAAACTGAAAGAAGATCCAGAGGCCGAAGCACCATCTCCCTCTCAGATCTAGGGGATGACACTATTAATTTCTTATTTAAAAAAAGAGCAACATGGCAGCCAGGGGACACAGTGGTTAGAGCACCAGCCCTAAAGTCAGGAGGACCTGAGTTCAAATGTGGCCTCAGACACTTAACATTGCCTAGCTCTGTGACCCTGGGTGAGTCACTTAACCCCAATTGCCTCAGGGGGGAAAATCAGGCAAAGGGGAAAGAATTCAACTACAGAAAGAGGAAACACTGGGATTTATCAATAGAGGGGGGGATACTGA
This sequence comes from Sminthopsis crassicaudata, assembly GCF_048593235.1. Taxonomy (NCBI): domain Eukaryota; kingdom Metazoa; phylum Chordata; class Mammalia; order Dasyuromorphia; family Dasyuridae; genus Sminthopsis; species Sminthopsis crassicaudata. The sequence goes on from NC_133623.1 coordinate 86,212,022, forward strand.
AGGGGAAAAGCTTTTCTTATCCCAAAGAGTTATGGTAAATGGCCACTGTCCAGAAAGAATTTGTAGAAGAACTCAGAGAAGACTTTAAAAATTAAATGAGAGAGGTTGAGGAAAAACTAAAAAAATAACAAGAATCCAACCAAATCCAGAGGCTTATGGAAAGAAAGTAAACCAAATTGAAGAGGAGATCCAGAGTTTTCAAGAAGAAAGTGACTCTTTCACAGTTAGAATTTGGCAAAGGTAAGTCAGTAAAGTTATGAGAGACCAAGAAATAATAAAACAAAATATTGTCATGATGTAGGAAATGACGAAGTGATAGATTTTTAAAAATTGTAAAAAGATCTGCACTCATGAGGGATGATGTTATCTAGTTTCAGAGAAACAGAACAAACAAGCATAGTACAATCTTACATAGACGCATACAAATGTACATGTATATATGAGCATGATTATACATGTCTGGGTACATGGATTTGTATACTTATACAACTGTGTCTATGTATCTAAGTACATGTATGCGTGTATTTATGTACAAATATATCAGCAGCAGCCATCTTGGGGGATGCAAAAAGTGCACAGCAGAGAACAAAAGTGAACCTAAGAAGAAGCAAACAATAGATGGTCAGTTCTGAATAAATGTGGACTATTAATTACATATGATTTTTTTAACTAGAAATCTATTATTTCATATCTTAAATGCTCTCACATTGTTTTGTGCCTATGACAATGCTTTTCCATCTTTTCTCTTTCTTTTTCTATGTTTAATTTGTTTAAATAAATGAATAAATATGTAAAAAAAGAAAAAAATGGAGTAGTGTTTTAGGGGAATGATTTAGGTATAGAAGACAGAGTATTAAATGTCCATAATACTCTACTGTTTGAGAAATACAGAAATCCCATCTTTTTGGAAAATAAGTTGCTATGTACAAAAACCTCTGGAGAAAACTGACAAACAGTATAGCAGAAACCAGGTACAGTTCAATCCCTTACATCATGTGCCACTTGTTTGTCCAAAGGAATAGAAATTTGGTCCCATCGACCTCACAGCATGTCTTTGAGTCTGGCAGCTAGATATTTTGGTCTCCTGGCCACTTATTTGTTTTAGATTTTCAAAACAAACTGCGATATTGAACTCTTCTGTTCCCTCTAGTTCATTGATGATTTCTTGACACAGAGCTTAGAAAAACGAGACTTTGATAAAGCCCATTGGGATTCAGCAGGAGCTACTTGACAAATCCTTGAACCCAAGTCACTCTGGCTTTCACTGAGTGTCCAATAGTAGATGCTAGCTTAAGCCTCACTTGATCATTGTGTGGGTTTTGATGGCTCAAACAGAGTGTAAATCACAGCTCTTTCTTCTGGCCAAAACACTGAGGTTCTTCCCTCCCCACATTATTATTTTTATTATTATTATCATTGAGTAGGCAAAGTAGAGCATCTTTTGCCTCAATTCTTACCTAGCCTTAAATCACTAAATTGCTGTTGCCTCGTCCCAAGTGAGACATGGGAAAGGCCCTAGCTTAAACAGCCTAAGGTCTCCCCCTGCCTACGGGGCCATGGCCAGTCTGCCTGACCTAGGTCTTGCCTCTGCAGCTGACTCTGGAGTGAGGCTGGGGATCTTGCCCAGCTCTGCCTCCCCTAAATGCAATTCACTTGCAAGTCATGAGCTTCTAGATGCCATTGGTCCTCTTCCAGAAAGAAGCATGAAAACACAATGTAAACAACAAGGTAAGACCAAAATGGGTACGTGATTTAGACATAAAGGCAGATCCCGTAAGCAAATGAGGAGAGCATCCATTCTGGGATGTAATTTTGGAATCATGCAAAAAGTAACAAAAATATTCAAAGCCTTTAAAATAAATAATCCATTACATAACGAGAAGGCACCAATTAAACAGTCCCCATATACTGCAAAAAAACTTATAACAGCACTTTTGGTGACATCTGTGACCTGGAACAAAGTAGATGTTTTCAAGTGGGCATGGCCAGAGGAGGCACGGAAATGAATGTTGTGGGACATTACTATATTGTTATAAGGAATGGAGTGTGTTGACTACAGAGAAGCAGAGAAACATCTCTGTGAAATGATGCAAAGTGACCTAGGCAAAGCCAAGAAAACAAAAATTAAAAAAAATAAATACACACACACATGTGTACATACCTGTAATCAAAATAAATTTAAATGGAAAGAATGACAAAGCAAAACTGGAAAGTACCTGTAAGGAAATGCAAAAGACTGAAAAGGATACATGAGAAGACACCATCACCTGTCCTCTTTCTGGAGGTGAGAGATCCACAGGTGTTGCACACGTGCATACCTTTTCCCAAATGTGTGAAACAGCTGAGCTCACTTTTCTTCTCCTCCCTAAAACAAAAAATGGGATTTGTTACCTGGCATGGCCCTCATGGGGAGAGGGCCGAATCCATGGGATACCCTGGTGATGAGGGAAACACTAAACATCAATAACTATTTTTGTGAAAGAGCTCAGTATCTGCAGGACATAATGAATGGAGGGAAGGAGGAAAGGAAGGGTTTAGGATTAGTGCTTATCAGGGACAGATCTCAAACTTTACTAAAAATCAGAGACTTTGAATCCAAATGTTGGTCTTGTCTGCTTTTCCTTGATGCAATTGTCGGTTGCTTGGCAAAGCTATTGGAAGGGTTTGCCATTTCCTTCTGCAGTTCATTTGCCAAAGGAGCAAGTGAGGTAAACAGGGTCAAGTGACTTGCTGAGGGTACCACAGTTAGCAAGTAGCTAAGACCAGATTTCACCTCAGGAAGATGACTCCCTCTGACCTCATGCCCTGTAGAATTCCTAGGCACCCAGGAAATAATAGGAATTTCTTGAAGACGGCCACACTGCTCTTTGGGTAAGATCATGTGTGCGACCTACATCAGTAAATAAAATAAAATAACAGTGTATAAGAAATGCAAAGCGAACAGGTGGTGGGACCGAGGAGGACACACTATTGCATTTTTAATAACGGGATAAGGAAAAAGCAGTTTGCCAGAAATGTGATACCTCCTGAACACCTCACGCCAACTGCCACATTAAATTACAAACGGGTATATGAATCCTATGTAAAAGGGGAATCTACCGCAAATTAGAGGAGCAAAGAGGAAGTTCCTGTTCACTTCTATGGATCGGGAAAGAGATTACGAGAGAACAAGGAACAGAGAAAATCACAGACAGTGACAGGTTCATTCTGCTTCTATAAAGTTGCCCAAAGTCCTAATGCCGAGAAAAGAGGAAGCAAAACACTTACCTGAGGAAAAGGACGTTTGTAGCAAAAATCTCTGGGGGGGGCTGCATATGCAAGATGGAGAAGAAACGCATTCCCACTTGCAGGATCAAGAATCCTTCTCCCCGAGGTCAAAAGGGAAGGAGAGAATATGTTCAGAGGAAGAAACCCAGGCTCTCACAGGCTTCTGACAAGATGCTCCCAAAGCCCTCACCCAGGACAAGGCCGCATTGAAGCAATTCCCTTCTTTCAGCCGATAAATCGTTTAAATGGAAAGGCTGAGGGACCTCTTTGTTCCACGGCAAGCGCCACGGAAACCTCCCTCTCATCACAAGCCAGTCGGACCCAGCACAAAACAATGAATGCGGCCTGGAAGTAAAAGGCCCCCTACAAAAGAGAAAATACGGGGCGGGGGAGGGGAAGAGCGCTCCCACTTTCTCCTCCCTTTCCCCGGGGCTCTGGGAGGAGACCGGCCCCACCGCGGTGACGTCATAGGACCGCCCCTTCCCGCCCCCTCCTTCTGGGAAGTCTCCTGGGTCTGGAGATGAGGCTGTGCTGGGACCGCATCCCAAGAACGGGAAATTCTTCCCGAAATGTCAAGCGTCTTTATGCCAAACTGAGAGAGAAGCCCTTTTAAGAGAAAAGATGCTAAAGGCGAATATTCTATAAAGGGAGAGATCCTGAGGAATAACATCACCCCTCCCTCTTTTTCTGAGGACTCCATATTTTAGCTTGGATTTTAGCTCGTTAAGCTCTGCCTGCGGCCCCAAACCTTTCCGTGCCCTTTGATCCCCGAGGTCAGACAGGACAAAAGGATGGAGCGGAAAGCCCCGATCCCCCGGGTTGTCCGAGTTCCGAGCCTCCGGCCAGGCCTGGACCTGCAGGGACTGGGAACAAGAGGTGGAAGCGCCCATCGGAGACCGGAGAGAGGGAGGGTCCCCAGAGGGGGCTCGCGGCCGGCCTCCGCCGCCCCCCCCCCCGGACCCGCAGCCTCCCAGACTGAGCCCGGAGCCGGCCCGAGGCACCCGGCAGGTGCAGGCACACGCGCGCCCGCTCCCGCCCCCCCCCCCCCACCTCCCCTCAGGGACACAGACGCGGCCACGCCCAGGATCTCAGCCACATTCACGCCCCCCCCCCCCCCCCCAGACAAAGGTGCGGATGCTCCCGGGCCTTGTAGCCGCCCTCCCCCACACCTACCGGGCAGGAAGGAAAGCCGGGCGCGGAGGAGGGGGCTTCAGGGAAGGGCTGGGATGGGAGAGGACAAAGGGAGGGGCTGCGGCGGGAGCAGGGAGGGGGCCCCCCTCACTCACTGCGGCTTAGGCGCTCAGGACCCTCGGCTCGGTCCGTCCGGAGGACGAGGGTAAGACGGGGGACGGAGGGGTCGCTGTGAGGCGGAGAGGCAGGGCCTGAGTGAGGGGCGCACAGACCCCCCGCCGCCCCGGCCCCGGCACATCCTCACCTCCAGACAAAGGAGACTGGCATTGAACGGAGGGTGGGAAGGGGCGGCCCTGTGACGTCACCTGCGGGGGGCTAGGCTCCTCCCAGATCGGGGGGAGGGGGAGAGAGCGGGGTTCAGGAGAGGGGAGGGGGCGCTGGGACATTAGCCCGGAGCACTTGCGAGCCCCCCCCTTGTCATTCCTCTGGGCCCTCCTCACCCAGCCCCGCTAGGGCAGGGCCGCAGTGCCTCTCCCCCCCGAGGGCCCGGCGCTGACCAGGGTCCTGGGTCCCCGGGCCGGGCTGCGGGGCTGGGAGCGGGGCGGCCGCTGAGCGCGGCTTGGGGAGGGGGGGGCGGCTCTTTTACCGAAACTGGTTGGGGGAGAACAGGAGGCGGAGGTCAAGGAGGGGGCCCGGGCTCCCCTGAAAGGAAGAGCACAAAAGCTCGGCAGCAGCTGCGAAGCCCAGGCCTTGGACGGGACTTGGATTCCTGAGAGCCCCCAGAGCAGAAGCAGAACGGGGGGGGGGGGAGTGGGAGGAGGGGACACAGGGCAGGGGGTCTGGGGGAAGGGCGGCATCGGCTCTTTTGTCCAGGCCTGAGGAGTCGGGAGATTAGAACCGGTGGGAAGGGACAGAGGGCCACCCAGGTGCGCATGCGCATCTGTCCTCCTCTTTGTGCATCCTGGGCACTGAATTCTGTGTAACACAAACCTCCCAGAGCCTGGACAGGAGGAAGCCTCTTTGCGGCTCAGACTTCTCTGCCAGGTGACTTCATCCATTTCCTTCCCAAACCACCAGTCAGCTCTAGAATACTCAGTCAATAAAAATAAATAAAAATCTCCAACAAAATATCAAAATGCAAATGATGGCGGCACTGACATGTCTTCCAAGTTAATTAAGTAATCAAGGACCACTCAGGACCAGAACTGCCTCTGGTGAGGTAGCGGGGACCCTGAGCAGCTGCACTATCTGCAGTCTCAGAGACCAGGGCTTCTTCCTGGGAACAGCCAGCAGCCCAGAGCAGTAAAGCAGGGACCACATGTCTTCCTCAATCAATCCCCTGCAACCATGGGCATGCAAAACTAGCTCGGAGAAGAGCAGTGTCAGAATGGCTGATGTGTTGGAGACTGCATTTCCCAAAGTGCTCCCATGTTGGAAACACAGACCAGCTTTAATATAAATATAAAATCAAACGAATAAGCTGGGGAAATGAGCAATTAAAAATTGGGTAAAAAGTCCAGTGGGACCAAGGAAGAGCAAGACACAAACCAGTAGCAATCAGGATCTCAGATAAAACAAAACCAAAAACAGATCTACTTCAAAGAGATAGCAAGCAAACTACATTTTTGCTTAAAACTATCATAAAAAAACAATGTAGTGGCCATACTAAACTAATATGCACCAAGTAGCAGAGTAGTCTTTTTATTATACCTTTTTATTGACGGAACATATGCCTGGGTAATTTTTTACAACACTATCCCTTGCACTGGCTTCTGTTCCGACTTTTCCCTTCCCTCCCTCCACCCCCTCCCCTACATGGCAGGCAGCCTTATACATGTTAAATATGTTGTAATATATGCCAGATACATTATATCTATGCAGAACTCTACAGTTCCCTTGTTGCAGGTAAAAATAACCTGGGAAGTAATGCAAGTAGTCATTTGTGGTGAAAAAGAAATCTGGAAAATGGAGGAGGTTAACTGATCTAAGAAGAGTAAATGAACAGATGGAAACTATGGGAACTCTTCAGCCTGGACTTCCATCTCCAGACAATTGCCGTTAACTCTTGTCCAGAGAAGTGATTTCCCTTCCTGCAGAGCCCTGTCAAGCCTGATGTAGAGCAGACACTTCTCCTCTCTCTGGAGTGCTGTCCTCTTTTATCCTCCCAGAGAATGGGCGTGGTATAATGCAAGGGCTTCTGGGAAGAACCACTTCAACCAATGAGCTTGCTCCTCTTAGAATTCCTAAGGTGTAAACTCCCTTTAAAGGCCCAAACCAAAGGTCTGAGCCAGAGAACTGTCAAGTCAACCTGAGTTCTCACCTAGTAATCCTAACAGTAGTCCACCTTCATTTCCCAGTGTTCCTTCTGTGGGTGTGGCTGATTCTGTCCATCATTGATCAATTGAAACTGAACTAGATCTTGTCCTTGTCAAAGATATCCACTTCCATCCTCATACAGTATTGTTGTTGAAGGGTATAATGGTCTCCTGGTTCTGCTCATTTCACTCAGCATCAGTCCATGTAAGTCTCTCCCAGCCTCTCTGAAATCATCCTGCTGGTCATTTCTTACAGAACAATAATATTCCATTACATTCATATACCACAGTTTATTCAGCCATTCTCCAATTGATGGGCATCCATTCAGTTTCCAAAAGGGCTGCCACAAACATTTTTGCACATGTGGGTCCCTTTCTCTCCTTTAAGCTCTCTTTGGGATATAAGCCCAGTGGAAATACTGCTGGATCAAAGGGTATGTCCAGTTTTATAGTCCATTAAGCAGAATTTCAAATTGATTTCCAGCATAGTTAGATCAGTTCACTAATCGACCAACAATGCATCAGTGTCCCAGTTTTCCCAAATCCCCTCCAACACTGGTCATTATCTTTTCCTGTCATCTTAGCCAGTCTGAAAGGCATGTAGTAGTATCTCAGGGCTGTCTTCATTTGCATTTCTCTGATCAATAGTGAATTGGAGCATGTAAGAAAGGGAAATGGTTAGAAAACAGTAGGCAAAGAGGAGATTAACTATCCCTATTCATAGATGGTCCTATGATTTACTTAAAGCACCCCAGAGTATCAAAACAAAGAAGGAAACCCCAAAACTGGGGGTGGGATTGACAACCTTAATAGGGTTGCAGTACAGAAAATAAACCCATGTAAATCATCAGACTTTCTGTGTTCTACCAACAAGACCAAGCAGGAAGAGATAGAAAGAGAAGTTCCATTAAAAAAAAAAAAAAAAAAACTGCAAACAATAAAAAATGTTTGGAAGGTTCCCGGACAAGTCCAACCCAGTGACTGCCTTAAAACAATGAGAAAACACTCTTTATGCATATGAAGAGAGATCTAAATCACAGGAAAATGCTTAATTGTTTGTCAGTGGTCTTAGTCAAGAAAAATGACAATTCTAGCTACTGTAATTTACTTGTCCAGGTTCACAACAATTAAACTATTAAAGATTTATTTTATAGAACTAGAAAAAAATAATAAAATCAAATTCATTAAGATCCATTTTTCCAATAAGTCAAAGTTTAACAACAGGAAGAATTCAAAGCAATGAATCCATGCTATTGATAGACTTATGATAAAAGCTGCAGATCCCTCACAATTAGTGAACATGAAAATGATGAGAACTAGATAAAGGGTAACAAATTGTAATTAGGGTTAATTGAGGTCTAGTGGCAGGGTCGGGGTACAGGGAGTCAAATAGAGCTCCCCTGCAACCCCTTTGAATTCGGCACAAGCATACACAGTTAAATGAAGTCTAGTAGTGAAACCAGAGTCCTCTGTCAAGGAATTTACAGACCTGAAAACATAGATTAATAAGAGATTTATTTTGAGGTTTGGAAGTCAGGTTAAAGGTAGAAAGACGCCAGGGCCAGGGCTGGCACCGGGTGGACAGGAACCCTTGGCATAGCTGGCATATGCTATGTTTGGGGCTCCTGCAAAGAGGGGACTCCAGTTTCCCTCTTTTATAATGGAGGACTTTTGGTGAAGGGGCCTATGGGTGGAGTCTCAGGTTGGCTCCTGGATGGTTTCAGCCAGGGTTAGAATTTGAATAGAATTCAATGGGTTTTTAGGTAAGGAGCTCTTTATGCTGGGGGTGGGGGGTGGGGGAACCTGAGCAGATCATTAGAGTGGGGGCTGGGACAGCCCAAATTAGCTCAGATCCGGTGCTGGCTGGGAAAGCCTGGATATCTCCCATTGGGATTCATGGAGGCTGGGAATTAGAAAGGAATCTTAACCCACATCAAAAACAACTCTCTTCTCTCCATCTTTAAATGAGAGAGCCCCAGGATCAGGTATAATCCCATCTATCTGTTCCAAAACAAGGTAAATGGAAACACTCATTCATTATCTACTGATTGAAAGCAGAAAAAAAAATAACAAAAAACAACAACAACAACAACAACATCTAAACAGTATTACATGAAGAAAAGAACTGATGTGAAGGAGACGATAGAATTCCTGGACTGTCCCCTTTCTCCCCAGTTGTAACATGCCCTCCTGGCAGTTACAATTACCAGTCTGTCCTAGGCCCAACAGAGTACCTTTGACCACTGACGTTTGCAACTCTACCTTGCTCGCCTCCGCTGAGGCCTTCAAAGGTCTCTGGCCATGATTTCTTGAATAGTAGTTTAATAACCGATAGCATGCTCAAGAGCAGCCACGTGTAATCTTAAAATCCTTTATTATAACTACTCACATAATGCCTTGACTTAATGTCCTGACTTGTTAACTCCCTAGTGAACACCTGGTCTGAAGACCCACGTGTTCACTACCAAACTCCTTACCTCTCTTGGCTCTCCATCAGCTTGGCTTGGCTACCCCAGGCTAGGGAGCCAGGATAAAGAGAGCAACTTGCTGCAAGCAGTGGGCTTATAAAGACCTGTGATGTCACACACACAGCCAACCAGTGAGAGAGCCTCACCCATTATGAAGCTATCTCAATATGGACAGGATCCCACCCACAGGGCAGTCCTATAGCCACAGAGATTACTTCTGGGCCACTCAATCTCCTGTTGTGCTGTGGCCACCCATTTAAAGGATCCTTACAATTCCCTTCTCTTGTTTTGCAGGATCCGCACATCTCATCAAACTAAACTTTTAGCACAAGCTATAGTTCACTTGATGTATGAGATGACAGAGTGTCATGCCCAGGGAGGTACAAAGCAGCAGATCAGTAAACAGAAGTATGACAATGAGAACTAGGCTCAACAGTGGCCAAGTGTTCAACCAATTTATTCAACTCAAGTTATACTCAAGGAGATAATAAGCCAAAGAGGTTGGATGCCAATGAGGTAGGATGTCAACAGTGAGGTGGGAAATCAACAAGGTAAAACATCACAATTCTAGTTAACAATTAAATATCAGTGAGGTAGGTTGTCACAATTCTAGTTACATTTATCACAATTCTAGAGCAATTCTAGTTTCTTACAATTCTCTATTGCACTTGTCACAATCCTAGAGCAATTCTAGCTTATCACAATTCTCTATTGCACTTTTCACAATCCTAGAGCAATTCTAGTTTCACAGGTGCACATAAGCAAAGTCATGTCCAGTAACATTGTCTCAATAACAACGGCAGGTGGGTGTGTTGGTTTTTCACCCACTAATTTAAAAGCATAGTCCTTCAATAGAAAGCATAGGGCAAAGCCTCTTCCCAGGCCACCATATGACAAGTGGCCACGGGAGAAGCAAGCAGGCCCATTGTCCATTTACAGTCTTTACATTGCATATCACCCGAAACAGTCCATTTTAGCTGCAACACTGGAATTGTGTCTGGTGTCTCTGGTGTCACGGTCAGTTGGGACATTGCTGCCATCAGCGTCTGGAGGGCTGCTGATATCTGGCTGGTCCCTCTGGGCTGTTGGCTGTTCCTTCTCTTGGATCCCCAGTTCACAAATGTCTCTGGTGGGGATCAACTCTACTGCTGGATCTGCACCTAGGAAGGAATGTCCCCGGGGCCCAACTTGGGCCTTTCTAAATGCCATCCAGGCCTTTCCACATCACAGTGGAAACAAAGTTGTCAAAAAGATTAACAAAAGTCAGACAAGTTAGTCAGTCTGTCACTTAGCTGCACTTTCTGTGTATGCTCAAAGTGCATTGCTAAGGTAAAATGTAAAGAATTTAAAAATGTAAAACCCAAATAGATTAAAAATGTGAAAGCAACATAACTTAAAAATATAAAATCAAAATAGTAATGTAAAATCAAAATACTTTAAAGATGTAAAATCAAAAGTGTTTAAAAATGTAAAATCAAAATTTAAAATTTGTAAGCAATCACATATATGTATTGCCACATCTTGTGCATATCCCAAAATTCCCTTCTCTTGTTTAGAAGAGAAGATCTTGGGGATATAGTCTGTGCAGTAATGACTTTACTAATAGGATTATAAGAAATTCCAATAGAATGGGCAAAGTCAAATTCAATGCAAAAAACACCTAAAGGCCAAATATTTGTAAGCCAATCCATAAACTGTCTTAAATGCATGTGAAATTTCTACAATGGAAAAATGGTTGATCACATGTCTAGCTGCTTCTCCAGATTGGAATGAAGCCATAATGTCTATTGGTCTTGAAACATTAAAATTTCAAACCATAAGGGTTTTGTCCTATAGGGAGTATAGGAGAGTAAAAGAAAGATAAGCTGTGTAGCCTTCTGACATGCTCTAGCTTCCTCTTTAGTTATCACAATTTGCAAATATAAGACTCTAACAGCCTGTTTATAAATGATTTGAAGGTCCACTCTGAAAATGGACATGTAGGGTATATTTATCTGAGTGCTTTCTCACTCGCTTTCGAAGTTCTTAAAAAAGCTGATACCTTTTCAGTGGCCTGCCACTCATACAGTTAATGAAAAAAGAATACTCGGCTATATCCCTGAATTCTTTTGCCTAAAAATCAAAGTTTGAGTTTCTGATACCGAATTGTACTTCAGGAGTGTGAATCAATAAATCTGATATTACTTTTCCTCCTGGGTCAAAGATCACACACTGTCTATTTATTCTAGTGATTAAAACAGCAATTTTCCAAACCATTCTAAACATAAACACTGTTTTATAATTACTCGTAGGGGGTTGGAAAAGCAAGCCCACCTGTGGAAGTAGAAAATCCACGAAGTAAGAAAAGAGGAGTTCCAAGTTTTACAAGTATAAAACTCCACTCTCTCTAACTGCAAGATCTTATGCTTGTAAGGTTTTTTAGAAATTAACTGAACTGTATTTTCAAATTTTTCTGAATATTATAGTCAATACACAATTCCTTTTTGCCTTGGGCCATAAAGCCCACTCCAGTCTTTTGAAAAGAAGACACAGGAGTTTTGAATGGATTAATGGGCAGTGCTGATGATATTATCGCCCTTCCTTTTCCTCCTCCCCCTTCTCCCTTGGCCCAGGAAGGTGAGGCTGAGGGAAGAGGAATTGGAAAATTCCCCAAAGGCTGATTTAAAATCCAACCTGAGCTTTGCACATAAGAACTAAACTTCTTCTCAATGGAAGAGTAATTGATAAATTCCTTAAAACAATAATGCAGGAGGTAAACCAACAAAACACTAAGAAGAATTTCTCCAACTGAAGTCCATGTGGTTCCTTTATTTCCCTCCTTAGCTTCAGCCACTGGTTTGTGTAGTAACCTAGATTTTTCTTCCTTCTCTATCTCAATATGTAGTTTAACCTGCAATTCTAGCAACTCTTTTTAAATTGTTTGTAGTTCGGGGCGGAGCCAAGATGGCGGAGAAGAAACACACGACTCAGTGAACGTCCTCACTCCCTCACAACCAATTAGATAAATTAAGTCTCAAAATTAGCTCAGGACTGATAGATACCACAAGGACTGGAAGCACGACTTACCAGCTGAAGAGAATCTGGAGTTTCAACAGGAAAGGTCAGTTCTCAGGGGAGGAATAAGAAAGACCAGCACAGACGGTGGGGTAGGGGCACACTGCGCCCATTGCGCTGGGAAGGGCTCTGGGATCAGAGAAGCCACTGAGGTAAAGGAATCTGGCACAGGCTGTTAGCTCTTCTCTGCTAATTATTTAGCAGTTCAGAAGAGAAAGCCAAAATATTTTAAAACTCAGATTAGATTTTCCCGGGACCCTGGGGGTGACTCAGTAGACTCAGCACCAGGGGGTGTGGCCTCAGCTACCACCTGAGAATAGTTAAGAGATTGACAAGTGGGTGGATACGGCCCAAGGCAACACACACTGCCTAACTTAGCTGGAGGGAGTGGAACTCAGCTCCAGGAAGTCCCAGAGAAGCGGAACCTTTGAACTAGGGACCGCGGTTTCTGGCAGACACTTCCAGTTTGAGCGCAGGGGCTTCTCACGTCACCTGCTGCAGATATCCACTCCCAAACCGGACACATAGGCTGGGCTTCGTGCTGTCTTCACTATTCTACGCCCTCGAAGCACAGCAGTGCTAATCACCTCTGAGGCACTTCCAGGGAGGGGGTGGGGAACTCTCTCCCAGAGCTCTCTCTTAGCTCAGGCTCAGGAGCCGCTGCATCCATCCGGTCTGGGAGGAAGCTGGTAAAGAAGTAAATAATTTCCTACCCCAGAGACAGACCCCAAAAGATTTTTTTAAGTATGAGCAAAAAAGCTAGAAAAACCATAGATTCCTTCTATACAGAGAAAGAGCGGGTATCCAACCCCGAGGAAGTTGACAGCAGAGAATCAACAGACAACAACCTAAAGGGGAACGATTCCTGCCCCCCATCACATAACTCTCTCCTAGAAGAAGCTCTTAAAAAATTGAGGGAGATCGAAGAAAAATGGGGAAAAGAAAGGGAAGTTATGATAGAGAATAACAACGTCCTGAAATTGGAGTTGGAAAAAATAAAGAATTCACAGGACATGCAGGGAAACAAAATTAGTGAATTAGAAAAGGTTAAAAAAACACAGGAAAGTAGGATTTCTGAATTGGAAAAGATAAAAAAGTCTCAAGAAAATAGAATTTCTGAATTGGAAAAAGAAAATAATTCTCAAAAAAAAAAATTAGGGAAATGGAAAAAAACTCAATAGAGCAAAATAATTCATTTAAAAATGAAATTGGGCATTTACAAAAAGAACTAAAAACTGTGAAAGAAGAAAATAACTCCTTAAAAGTCAGGATGGAACAAATAGAAATGAATGATTCACAGAGAACCCAAGAATCAGTCAAACAAAACAAAAAAAATGAGAAGCTGGAGAACAACGTCAAATACTTACTGGGAAAATCTATAGACCTGGAAAATAGATCTAGGAGAGATAATCTGCGGATTATTGGACTTCCAGAAAACTATGACCAAAAAAAGAGCCTAGATTCTATTTTACAGGAAATTATCAAAGAGAACTGTCCAGAGATAATAGAAACAAAAGGGAAAGTAGATGTGGAAAGAATTCATCGAACTCCTTCTGAAATAGACCCTAAAAAAAGAACACCACGGAATATTGTGGCTAAGCTGCAGAATTACCACACAAAGGAGAAAATCCTGCAAGCAGCTAGAAAAAAACAATTTAAATACCAAGGTGCCACAATAAGGGTCACCCAAGATCTGGCTGCCTCCACATTAAAAGATAGAAGGGCCTGGAACCTGATATTCCGAAAGGCAAAAGATCAAGGACTGCAACCAAGAATGAACTACCCAGCTAAGTTTAGCATCTTTTTCCATGGAAGAAGATGGTCATTCAATGAAACAGAGGAATTCTATATGTTTCTAAGAAAAAAACCAGACTTAAACAAAAAATTTGATCTACATCCACAATACTGAAGAGAAACAGAAAAAGGTACACAGAACCCTTGAGAACTGTAACTCTGTTGTGGGTATATAAAAAATACTCAAGGATAATTTGATTTTACTGATATAAAAGAAAAAAAGGGGGGTGTGGTAAAGGGAAGGAGGTCGGTTCAGAAAAAGGGGAAGGAGTGATAAAAAGAGGGAAACTACATCCCAGGAAGAGACATAGAAAATACACCATATATGAGGGAACTTAGTGAGGGGGAGAATCATTGTGTGAATCTTACTCTCATCAGAAGAGGCTCAAAGAGTAAATAATTAACATATTTGTTTTTCAGAGAATTTTCTCTCACCTCATTAAAAGGGGGGAGAGGAAAAGGGGAAAGGAAAAGGAGAATAAGTGAAGGGACTTGGAGGGAGGGGGGAGGGATCCTAAAAAAAAAAAAAAAAAAAAAAAAGAGGGAGGGTTGCGCGTCACAAGGGGGGTCTGTAAATTAAATATCGGGGAGGGGGATCAGGGGGGTCAAGGGAAAAAAGTATAATCTGGGGATAATACGATGGCAGGAAACACAGAATTAGTAATTTTAACTGTAAATGTAAATGGGATGAACGATCCCATCAAACGGAGACTGGATAGCAGATTGGATCAAAAAGCAGAACCCTACAATATGTTGTCTACAGGAAACACACTTAAAGCAGGGAGATACATACAGAGTAAAGGTAAAAGGTTGGAACAGAGCCTATTATGCTTCAGGTAAAGCCAAAAAAGCAGGGGTAGCTATCCTTATCTCAGATCAAGCAAAAGCAGAAGTAGATCTCGTTAAAAAAGATAAGGAAGGAAACTATATCCTGCTGAAAGGTAGCATAAATAATGAAGCCATATCAATACTAAACATATATGCACCAAGTGGTATAGCATCTAACTTTCTAAAGGAAAAGTTAAGAGAACTGCAAGAAGAAATAGACAGTAAAACTATAATAGTGGGAGATCTCAACCTTGCACTCTCAGATTTAGACAAATCAAACCACAAAACAAACAAGAAAGAAATTAAAAAAGTAAATAGAACATTAGAAAAACTAGGTATGATAGACCTTTGGAGAAAACTGAATGGCAATAGGAAGGAATATACTTTCTTCTCAGCAGTTCATGGATCCTATGCAAAAATTGACCATATATTAGGACATAAAGATCTCAAAATTAAATGTAGGAAGGCAGAAATAATAAATGCCTTCTTCTCAGATCACAATGCAATAAAAGCTACATTCAGTAAAAAGTTAGGGGTAAATAGACCAAAAAGTAATTGGAAACTGAATAATCTCATCTTAAAGAATGACTGGGTGAAAGAGCAAATTATAGAAACAATTAACAATTTCACCCAAGATAATGACAATGATGAGACATCATATCAAAATCTTTGGGATGCAGCTAAAGCAGTAATAAGGGGAAATTTTATATCTTTAGAGGCTTATTTGAAGAAAATTGAGAAAGAGAAGATTAACGAATTGGGCTTACAACTTAAAAGGCTAGAAAAAGACCAAATTATAAACCCCCAACCAAAAATTAAACTCGAAATACAAAAATTAAAAGGAGAAATCAATAAAATTGAAAGTAAAAAAACTATTGAATTAATAAATAAAACCAAGAGTTGGTTTTATGAAAAAGCCAATAAAATAGATAAACCTTTGGTAAATTTGATCAAAAAAAAGAAAGAGGAAAATCAAATTGATAGTCTTACAAATGAAAAGGGGGATCTTTCCACCAATGAAGAGGAAATTAGAGAAATAATAAGGAGTTACTTTGCCCAACTTTATGCCAATAAATTTGATAACTTAAGTGAAATGGATGACTTTCTCCAAAAATATAGGCTCCCTAGATTAACAGAGGAGGAGATAAATTGCTTAAATAGTCCCATTTCAGAAAAAGAAATAGAACAAGCTATTAATCAACTCCCCAGGAAAAAATCCCCAGGGCCAGATGGATTCACATGTGAATTCTACCAAACATTTAAAGAACAATTAGCCCCAATGTTATATAAATTATTTGAAAAAATAGGGGATGAAGGAGTCCTACCAAACTCCTTTTATGACACAGACATGGTACTGATACCTAAACCTGGTAGATCGAAAACTGAGAAAGAAAATTATAGACCAATCTCCTTAATGAATATTGATGCTAAAATCTTAAATAAGATATTAGCAAAAAGACTTCAGAAAATCATCTCCAAGATAATACACTATGATCAAGTAGGATTTATTCCAGGAATGCAGGGCTGGTTTAATATTAGGAAAACTATTAATATAATTGACCATATTAATAATCAAATTAATAAGAACCATATGATCATCTCAATAGATGCAGAAAAAGCATTTGACAAAATCCAACATCCATTTCTACTAAAAACTCTTGAGAGTATAGGAATAAATGGATTATTCCTTAGAATAATCAGGAGTATATATTTAAGACCGTCAGTAAGCATAATATGCAATAGAAATAAACTGCAACCTTTCCCAGTAAGATCAGGAGTGAAACAAGGTTGCCCACTATCACCATTACTATTCAATATAGTACTAGAAACGCTAGCCTCGGCAATAAGAGCCGAGAAAGAGATTCAAGGAATTAGAGTAGGAAATGAGGAAATTAAACTATCACTTTTTGCAGATGACATGATGGTATACTTAGAGAACCCCAAAGACTCTGCTAAAAAGCTACTAGAAATAATTCAAAATTTCAGCAAAGTGGCAGGATACAAAATAAATCCACATAAATCCTCGGCATTTTTATATATCACTAACAAAATGCAACAGCAAGAGATACAAAGAGCAATTCCATTCCAAACAAATGTTGAGAGTATAAAATATTTGGGAATCCATCTACCAAAGAAAAGTCAGGAATTATATGAGAAAAATTACAAAACACTTGCCACAAAAATAAAATCAGATTTAAATAATTGGAAAGACATTCAGTGCTCTTGGATAGGCCGAGAGAATATAATAAAGATGACAATACTCCCCAAACTAATCTATTTATTTAGTGCTATACCAATCAGACTCCCAAGAAACTATTTTAATGACCTAGAAAAAATAACAACAAAATTCATATGGAAGAATAAAAGGTCAAGAATTGCAAGGGAACTAATGAAAAAAAACTCAGAAGAAGGTGGTCTAAGTGTACCTGATCTAAAGCTATATTATATAGCAGCAGTCACCAAAACCATTTGGTATTGGCTACGAAATAGACCGGTAGATCAGTGGAACAGATTAGATACAAAGGACAAAAAAGGGTACATCTATAGCAATCTAATCTTTGACAAACCCAAAGATACCAACATTAGGGATAAAAATTCATTATTCGGAAAAAACTGTTGGGAAAACTGGAAATTAGTATGGCAGAAATTAGATATGGATCCACACTTAACACCATATACCAAGATAAGATCAAAATGGGTCCATGATTTAGGCATAAAGAGGGAGATAATAAATAGATTAGAGGAACAGAGGATAATCTACCTCTCAGACTTGTGGAGGAGGAAGGAATTTATGACCAGAGGAGAACTAGAGATCATTATTGATCACAAAATAGAAGATTTTGATTACATCAAAGTAAAAAGTTTCTGTACAAATAATACTAACGCAAACAAGATTAGAAGGGAAGTAACAAATTGGGAAAATATTTTTAAAAACAAAGGTTCTGACAAAGGTCTCATTTCCAAAATATATAGAGAACTGACCATAATTTATAAGAAACCGAACCATTCTCCAAATGGTCAAAGGATATGAACAGACAATTCTCAGAGGAAGAAATTGAAACTATATCCACTCACATGAAAGAGTGTTCCAAATCACTACTGATCAGAGAAATGCAAATTAAGACCACTCTGAGATACCACTACACACCTGTCAGATTGGCTAAGATGACAGGAACAAATAATGACAAATGTTGGAGGGGATGTGGGGAAATTGGGACACTAATACATTGCTGGTGGAGTTGTGAAGGAATCCAGCCATTCTGGAGAGCAATTTGGAATTATGCCCAAAAAGTTATCAAACTGTGCATACCCTTTGACCCAGCAGCGCTACTACTGGGATTATATCCCAAAGAAATACTAAAGAGCGGAAAGAGACATATATGTGCCAAAATGTTTGTGGCAGCTCTTTTTGTTGTAGCTAGAAACTGGAAGGTGAATGGATGTCCATCAGTTGGAGAATGGTTGGGTAAATTGTGGTATATGAAGGTTATGGAATATTATTGCTCGGTAAGAAATGACCAGCAGGAGGAATATAGAGAGGCCTGGAGAGACTTAAATCAACTGATGCTGAGTGAAATGAGCAGAACCAGAAGATCACTGTACACTTCAACAACAATACTGTATGAGGATGTATTCTGATGGAAGTGGAAATCTTCAACATAAAGAAGATCCAACTCACTTCCAGTTGATCAATGATGGACAGGGGTAGCTGCACCCAGAGAAGAAACACTGGGAGGGGAATGAAAATTGTTAGCACTAATATCTGTCTGCCCAGGTTGCATGTACCTTCGGATTCTAATGTTTATTGTGCAACAAGAAAATGATATTCGCACACATGTATTGTACCTAGACTATATTGTAACACATGTAAAATGTATGGTATTGCCTGTCGTCGGGGGGAGGGAATAGAGGGAGGGGGGGTAATTTGGAAAAATGAATACAAGGGATAATATTATAAAATATATATATATATAATAAAAAAATTGTTTGTAGTTCTATTTTTAACTCAACTTCTAGTTGTCGCATTTTATACTCGATACTGTCATACAAACACATTAGCTCTAGGTTGCTCCCTGTCTGAGCTATATTTAATGGGTGTGGGGATAGCCTTCTGGGAGCTTGATTACAAGCTTCCTGCTGTTCTTCAGTGGTGATCTCTGTTAAAAGATCTTCCATCTGGCTCTTTAACCTCTTTATATAAGCATTATGTTCAGCTGTGTCCTTGAGCCTGATCCCAGAGTTACCTGGGTCCATGTTACTTCTCTGCCTTCCCTCCTAAGTGGTGTTTCTACTGGATCTTTCAGAATCTTAATTCTGAATATTAAATATTTTCAATTCCTGATAATTCCTGATGCCCACGTTGGGCACCATTTGTAACGTGCTCTCTTGGCAGTTACTATTACTAGTCTGCCCTAGGCCCAACAGAGTACCTTTGACCCCTGACCTTTGCAGTGTGAACTCTACCCGACTCACCTCCTCTGAGGACTTCAAAGGACTCTGGCCATGGTCTCTTGAATGTATAGTTTAATAACCGGTACCATGCTCAAGAACAGCCACATGTAAACTTAAAAGCCTTTATTATACCTACTCACATAATGCCCTGACTTGATGCCTTGACTTGTTGGTTTGCTAGTGAACACCTGGTCTGAAGACCCACGTGTTCACTACCAAACTCCTTACCTCTCGGCTATCCATCCACTTGGCTTGGCTACCCCAGGTTAGGGAGCCAGTTTAAAGAGCGCCAGGTTGAAGAGAGTGACTGCTGTCTGCAGTGGGCTTATAAAGGGCTTGTGAGGTCACACACACAGCTAATTAGTGAGAGCCGTCACCCATTAAGAAGCTATCTCAATAAGGCCAAGATCCCACCCACAGAGAAATCCTAACATGCACAGAGATTACTTCTGGGTCACTCTATCTCCTGTTGCACTGTGGCGCCGCCTATTTAAATGGCCCTTACACCCAGTCCCAATGATGAGGTCTAGAATTGGGGTACCTAAATGAAATTACGGTTAATTGAGGTGTGGTGGCAGGTTTGGGGTACAGGGAGTCAAATAGAGCTCCCCTGCAACCCCTTTGCATTCCTGTAAAAGAATTTACAGACCCGAAAACCTAGATTGATAAAAGGTTTATTATGGGGTGTGATACAGGTGAAAGTAGACATGAGAGGGCACCAGAACCAGGGTTCCAGTGGACAGAGATCCTTTGGCGTGCCAGGCGTAAGGCTGCCATGTTTGGAACCTCTGCAAAGAGAGGGCTCCAGTCTGGCTCTTTTATAATGGGGGGGGGCTTTGGCTACAAGCTGAAGGGGGCTGTGGTTGCATCCCCAGATTGGCTCCTGACTGGGTTTCAGCCAGGGTTAGAATTTGAATTGAATTCAATGGGTTTCCCCACCCAGATAACAAAGATGAAACTGTTGGTGCTTGGGGTGGAGTTCCCTCCCTGAGGCAGAGTCCAAGGAGGTTTTCTCCTTTAAGGATTTTTCAGTTTTGGGGTTTCCTCTTCACCAAGGCCAATCTAAGGATGGGAAGAAGAAAGAATGGAATCACACACTTGAAGAAAGGAAGGAGGCAGTGTCCACAAAGGCTCTCCCTGTTGCCTCCACCCCACTGAAGGACCTCCTAAAGGTGCCTTGCAAAGATAGAGATCAGGGCAGGCTGAAAACCCCGGGCAGGAGGGAGCACACATAGGTACACCCCTGTACACAAACTCCACAGTGGTGAGGGAAATTCAGGAAAAAGTTGAAGAAGGAACAGAAGAGAATATAAAGGGTGGATGCAGATTGACAGGAAGGGCAGTGGCAAGAGGAGGGGGAGACTGACCTCATAGATGTCTAGATACAAAAGTGCAGGAATTTCTGGGATTCCTCAGGCCAGTGGGTGTGTGCCTTGGGGGAAGAATAGGGATTGGGGGCAGGCAGATCTCCAGCTGCACACAGCTCCCAGCCCCTTCTCTTCTTCCAATGCCAATCCTCCTCTTCTTCCTCCTCCCCCCTCCTCCTCCTCCACTTCTTCCTATGCCAATCTTCCTCCTCCTCCTCCTTCTCCTCCTTCTCTTCCTCCTCCTCTTCCTCCTCTTCCTCCTCCTCCATCTCTAGCAAAGATTGCTGTTGCAATGCTGGAGAAACTGAGGCAAGATAGAGATTAGAGAGATTTTAATACTTTATTAGTTGGAGAGTATAATTGACTGGACAGGACTGTCGTCTCAAAGTATCCAGTGGTCAATGTGAGTTCTCAATGACATGTATACCCACATGGCTCAGCTACAGGGGTAGACCAAGGCAGGGGTGGAGTCAGACCATTGAACTTGGGAATCCATCTGGTTCTGACAGGAAGGGAAACTAGGAAGCCAGAGTGGGGATGTCTGAATAAACAGAAGTAAAGATGTCAAGGAGGTATCCTGGATAGTCTTATCTTTAGGAATATTTTAGAGGGGGGTAGTGCATAACTACTATAACTCATAAATTCTTGAGGCCAGAAGGAGTTAGGAGCCAGGAAGTCTGAACTCCCCCTTATCTTGAGTCTTAGGTTAACAAAGAGCAAATTGCCCTTAGTCTTAATGAATTGGGGGGGGGAGGTGTTTGCAACTGAGGGGATGGAGGCAGAACCCTTAAAGAAACTGAGGCAGAACAATTTAGCGAACCTCAGTCAGGACAATTAGGGAAAGTGAGTCAGGACAATTAAAGAGAGCTGTGGCACAACACTGAAAGAGTTAGTTTCATCATAGAAAGGAAGGAGAAGAGAGAAAAGAGGGGAGGAGGCTAGTGATGGCAGTCACAGAGCAGTGTTGACCCTCAGCAAATCATTTCTCTTGCATTCATCAGCCCGCCCTGCTAGGGGAGAAGATTGCACTGCATCTTCCACTTGGAAGTGAGCCCGGACCTGACCAAGGTCAAAGGCCCCTGAGGTCAGTCTGCTGGGGCTGGGAGCAGGGAACAGCAGCGGAGCTCTGCCTGTGATAGTTGAGGGGTGGGCTAATAACAAAAACTAGGAGGGGAAGAACACATTGCAAAAGGGGGAGGTCAAGAAAGGGGGGTCCCAGGCTCCACTGAAGGGAAGATCACAATAGCTCAGCAGCATCTGCAAACTGCTGGAATTGCACTTGAATGGGACTTGGATTCCTGACAGCCCCAGAGCAGAAGGAGAGGTTGGTGTGGGGGAAGGGCGGGTCTCAACCTTTTTTGTCCAGGCCTGAAGAGACAAGCGATTTGAACGGTCGGGAGGGACAATGGGCCACCCAGGCACTCATGTGTATTTGCCCCCTATTTCTGTGTGCCTACTCTGCACTGTATTCTATGTAACAGAAATCCTCCAGAGCCTGGACAAGAGGGAACCACCCCCGCCTTTCTGCCTCAGTTCCCTCTACCAAGTGACTTCATCAATTTCCTCCTAAACCTATTAGTGAAAATCGGGTCAATACAATTCTGGGACCAAGTGTCAGTCACTGAGCTAAGTAAATGCTGGAAATAGAAAGAAAGGCAAAAAGGCCGTCTCTGTGCTAAAGGAGCTCAGTTATGGGGAAAATGACATGCAAACAACTTTGGAGAATCAAAGGATTGGATGCAGTGGAAGGAGCTAGAATTAGGGGGGTCAAGGAAGACTTACTGTAGAAGATGGAATCTTATCTGGAGTGGGAAGGCTGCCAAGAAAGCCAGGAAGGGGAGAAGAAAGGTGAGAATATTGAAGGTGGTGGGTATGATGAGAACTACATAAGGAATACCTAAATGAAATTAGGGTTAATTGAGGTCTAGTGGCTGGAAGTCAAATGGAGCTCCCCTGCAACCCCTATTGATTTGGCGCAAGGACACAGAGTTACATGAGTTCTAGTGGCGGCGCAGAGTCCCCTGTAAAGGAATGTACAGGCCCGAAAACCTAGATTGATAAAAGAGGTTTATTATGGGATTTGGAAGTTAAAGTCTGGTTAGTACAAGGTGTTAGAGAAAGAGAGGAGGACACCAGAAGTTCTGGTGGACTGAGAGTCTGTGGTGCAAAGCATGGTGCTGACACGTTTCCACCCTCTGCCAAGAGAGGACTCCAGCTTGGCTCTTTTATAAGGAGAGATTTGGCTAAAGGGGCTTGTGGGTGCAGTCCCAGGTTGGTTCTTCAATGGGTTTCATCTAGGGCTAGAATTTGCCAGGTGGGGGTTGGGTGTCATGGTTAAAAAGCCTCTAGAAGTAAGGAATGCAGTTCAAGGCATGTGGGAGGACCTGAGGGATGAGAGATTGTGAGGAGCAGACGAGTCCTACATGGAGGTGGGGCACAGCCCCAAGAGGTGGTGTCTGACTCCAGGTACCACGCCTCACTCCTTAGTGCTCTCAAAGCCTAGGATGCCTCCCTCCTTCTTCTCGGGCCAATCCCATTTTGCCAGGTTCCAACAGGATCTCCCCCTTCCCCCATATCATCAGTGGGGTAGAAATATGTGCTACCTATGAATAAAGTTCTCCTTCACTTCACCACTACCTCCTGGTGGTCTGTCTCTATGGGATCCGGGTTGGTGCTCAGAGAAGGGTAAGTGCGGCCTAGCTGTGCCATCGAAGGACAGGCATTAAGAGTAGCTCTAATGGGAGCTACCAGGTTAGAGTAGTCCATAACAGTGTAACAAGTGGCGCCCAATGTGGGACAATTTTGGCTAGGACCTCACCTTGTAGCAGGCCTACAGGTGGGAAGAGAGACAGAACTCTGCTCTAAAGTGAGTAGAAAGTTGGGAAAATGGGACAGGTTACTGTGAGGGTCCCAGAACAGAAGGTACCAGGGAAAGAAGCTTCTAGAATAGGAATCCAAGTAGAAATAGAAATGGATTTTAAAAAGTGGGAGGTAGTAGGTAGTCAGATGGCTTCCTATGATAAGGAAACTCTGGGAGCCATGAAGTGATTGGGGGCACTTTAAGAGGTGCAAGCCACAATCCATTAAAAGTAGATAATGAAGTGCAAACTGAGAGTCATAAGACAAATGAGGGTCGAAAATTGCACTCACCCAGAGCCGCCGTACCCATAAAATGGAGCCAGGGGAACTTAGCTATGGGAAAGAATCAGGAAAAAAACAGGAAGGTGAAGGAGGTGGATGTGATGTGAAAGAAGGAAGAGGTAGTGAGGAAGAAGCAGGAAGTGGATATGAAGGAACGGGAGGGGGCAGGGATAAGATGAGTAATGAGAAAGTAAACACAGAGACATATGACCTTGAAGTAAAGGAGGGTGATAAGAAGAGGGAGGAGAAAGCAAACAGGAGGAAGGTTGCCTCCATCTCCCAGGCATGGCCTTCCCCCTTGTCCCCCACCCTCCCTGAGGAGATACGTCTCCCGTCTGCTCCCTCTGTGCCCGCTTGTGAAGGCTTTGCAGATTCCAAGACAAGTTCTGGACAAATAATTCAGAAAGCTGGAAAATGTAAAAGAAATGAGGATCAAATGCAATATGATGGAGCAGTATATGCAGCTGTGTCTCAATGTACCCAAAGAGCATTTAGCAAAATTCAAGCTTCTGGAAAGCAGAAGCCCTCAATGACTTGGATTAAACAGGGCCCAGATGAAACTTTTCCTGATTTTGTGACACACCTATAGGTGGCTGTTGAGAGGTCTGTGGGTAGAGAAGCCTCCAGCCTTCTTATACAGAAATTGGCAATGAAGAATGCTAATACTAACTGCCAGAGGGCCATGCCTACTATAGAAAGGGAGGCTGGCCTGGAAGAGATGATAAAGAGATGGGAGAATGTTGGCTCCAGTGCCTTTCAAATGGATGCCCTTGCAGCTGCTATATCTAAAGAGACTGCAGCAGAAGACCTGCCCTGGCAGTTTGCAGACAAACAGGGGATATTCCAACCCTTGGTGGTTGCAAGTTTCAGATACAATCTATGGGGCAGTGACATAATGAAAGCTTGTGGGGCCTCAATCTATAGATCACCTCCACAGGATTTTTAATTGGGGTCATTGGATGTTTGGTGTTGTTTCATATCACGCCCACACCATTAATATGGAAATCTAATACCCTGGCTTGGGTACCTCAATGGCCTTTCTCAGTTTATAAAACCCGAACCTTATGTGAAATTATTAAACAACAGTAGGAGACTGGACATATAGGATCAATGTCCAGCCCATGGAATAGTCTTGTATTTATTAAAAAGAGAAAATCTGGAAAATTCATAATGCTAGTGGACCTTAGGGCCATTAATGCTACTATTGAACCTAAGGGAGCCCTAAAGACTGGCATGCCATCTCCTAATCTAGTACCCACTGGCTGGCTAGTTACAGTAATAGACATACAAGGTAGTTTCTTCTCCATCCCTCTGGACCCAGAGAATAAGAAAAGATTTGCTTTTACCATTGCCTCAATAAACAATGTAAAACCTGATTTGCACTACCAATGGAAAATTCTCCCCCGAGGGATTTGTTGTAGCCCCACTTTGTGTCAGGTGTACATAGTGCAAGTGCTAGAGCCAATTTGGAAGGCGTGGCTTCATGCCATGACTTTGCATTATATGAAGGATATACTGTTATCAAGGAGCAGTGGGAAAGATCTGTCTGCCCTGTTTAAAGAGACCATGAGACCACAAAAATAAAGTCAGATTTAAATAATTGGAAAGACATTCAGTGTTCTTGGATAGGCCGAGCGAATATAATAAAGATGACAATACTCCCCAAACTAATCTA
Source organism: Sminthopsis crassicaudata (assembly GCF_048593235.1). Classification (NCBI taxonomy): domain Eukaryota; kingdom Metazoa; phylum Chordata; class Mammalia; order Dasyuromorphia; family Dasyuridae; genus Sminthopsis; species Sminthopsis crassicaudata. The sequence continues at coordinate 86,237,514 of NC_133623.1, forward strand.
TTTATTTAGTGCTATACCAATCAGACTCCCAAGAAACTATTTTAATGACCTAGAAAAAATAACAACAAAATTCATATGGAAGAATAAAAGGTCGAGAATTGCAAGGGAACTAATGAAAAAAAAGTCAGAGGAAGGTGGTCTAAGTGTACCTGATTTAAAGCTATATTATAAAGCAACAGTCACCAAAACCATTTGGTATTGGCTAAGAAATAGACTAGTTGATCAGTGGCATAGGTTAGGTTCACAGGGCAAGATAGTGAATAAAAATAGCAATCTAATCTTTGACAAACCCAAAGATCCCAAATTTTGGGATAAGAATTCATTATTTGACAAAAACTGCTGGGAAAACTGGAAATTAGTATGGCAGAAACTAGGAATGGACCCACATTTAACACCACATACTAAGATTAGATCAAAATGGGTCCAAGATTTAGGGATAAAGAACGAAATCATAAATAAATTGGAGGAACATGGGATGGTTTACCTCTCAGACTTGTGGAGGAAGAAGGAGTTTGTGTCCAAGGGAGAACTAGAGACCATTATTGATCACAAAATAGAACATTTTGATTACACCAAATTAAAAAGTTTCTGCACAAACAAAACTAATGCAAACAAGATTAGAAGGGAAGTAACAAATTGGGAAAAAAATTTTGCAGTTAAGGGTTCTGATAAAGGCCTCATCTCCAAAATATAGAGAGAATTGACTTTAATTTATAAGAAATCAAGCCATTCTCCAATTGATAAATGGTCAAAGGATATGAACAGACAATTTTCAGATGATGAAATTAAAACTATTTCCACTCATATGAAAGAGTGTTCCAAATCACTATTGATCAGAGAAATGCAAATTAAGACAACTCGGAGGTATCATTACACACCTGTCAGATTGGCTAAGATGACAGGAACAAATAACGATGAATGTTGGAGGGGCTGTGGGAAAACTGGGACACTGATGCATTGTTGGTGGAGTTGTGAATGAATCCAACCATTCTGGAGAGCAATCTGGAATTATGCCCAAAAAGTTATCAAAATGTGCATACCCTTTGACCCAGCCATACTACTACTGGGCTTATACCCCAAGGAACTACTAAAGAAGGGAAAGGGACCTGTATGTGCCAAAATGTTTGTGGCAGCCCTTTTCATAGTGGCTAGAAGCTGGAAGATGAATGGATGTCCATCAATTGGAGAATGGTTGGGTAAACTATGGTATATGAATGTTATGGAATATTATTGTTCTGTAAGAAATGACCAACAGGAGAAATACAGAGAGGCTTGGAGAGACTTACATCAACTGATGCTAAGTGAAACGAGCAGAACCAGAAGATCATTATACACTTCAACAATGATACTGTACAAGGATGCATGCTGATGGAAGTGGATTTCTTCAACATAGAGAAGAGCTAATCCAATTCCAATTGATTAATGATGGACAGAACCATCTACATCCAGAAAAGGAACACTGGGAAATGAATGTAAACTGTTATTTTTACCTTCTGAATCCAATTCTTCCTGTGCAACAAAAAATTCGGTTCTACACACATATATTGTATCTAGAATATACTGTAATATATTTAACATATATAAGACTGCTTGCCATCTGGGGGAGGGGGTTGGGGGAGGAAGGGAAAAAATCTGAATAGAAGTAAGTGCAAGGGATAATGTTGTAAAAAATTACCCATGCATATGTACTGTCAAAAAAATGTTATAATTATAAAATAAAATAAAAATTTAAAAAAAAAAAAAAAAAAAAGAGACCATGAGAATTTTTGCTCCACATGGACTGGTGATAGCCCCAGAAAAGATCCCACATAAGTATCCCATCATTTACTTGGGACTCCACATGGAGACTTCTGCAGTTATTAATCAGATACCTAACTTACAATTAGACAAGGTAAATACTCTGAACCTATTTCACAAACTAGTTGGACAAATTCAATGGATAAGGGCTCATGTGCTTATTCCTATTTATTTGATGCAGACTTTATGTGACATCTTAAAAAGGTGTAAAAGGTTCTCAGAGCCCCTTAATATCACATCAGATAGCTTATATGCTGTCCAAGTGCTCAGAGGCATTGAAAATACAGTCCTACAGTCTCAGAATCCTTCAATTGCTAATCTCCTTGTTGAATTGCAGCTGATTTTACAGACTAGGAAACATCCCATTTACGTCCTGCATGTATATTCTCACCAATGCTGTGCAGGAGACATATTTGTTGGCAATGAGGTGGTAGACCATGCTTTACAATGCTCCCTTCTCACAGTCACCACACCTTCTGAATGTGCCCATGATTTTCTCCACTTACCCGCTAATTCTCTACATAGCCTTTATGGCCTCACCTGGGAACAAGCCCAACAGACAGGGAAGCAGTGTGCTCAGTTTCTCCCTCCTCCACCCAATAAAGGAGTTAATCCCAGGAGTTTATTCCCCAATGATTTGTGGCAAATGGATGTGACACATGTAGATTGTGTGGCCATCCACATCTGTATTGACACTTATTCTAGATTCCTTTGGGCCACAGTGGCCTCCTGTGAGAATACTCCTTCAGTTATTAAACATATGTATAGTTGCTTCTCCTCTCATGGAGTTCCTAATACCATAAAGACCAACAATGGGCCAGCTTAAACCTCTAAGCAGATGGCCACCTTTCTCACCACATTCACCATTAAGCATGTTACAGGGATTTCCTATAATCCACAGGGTCAGGCCCTGGTGGAACAGGCCCATCATATTCTGAAGGCCACCCTTGTTAAACAGAAAGGGGGAGTAAGTAGACAGAACCTCAATGGCCCACACAGGTGGACATGGATAAGACTTTATATACTTACAACAATTTTTTGTTCCTGGATAGGGATATCGGCCTCTCTCCAGGATTGATACATGTGGCACAATCTTATAGACAGGACAGAAAACTAAGCTCCATGAAAATTGCGCTTCAAGCACTAGAGAATATTCAAAAGTTCCTTTGGAAGGACGAGGAAGGACGTTGGCAAGGTCCATCCTTATTACTTTGGAGAGGGCCGGGATATTTATGATTGCAGATCCTGATGGGGAAGGCCGCTGGATTCCAGAAAAAAAGGACAAGGAGAGTTACCCCTTTTAAGACAGGGGCTGAAGAAGAAGAGAAGGAGATGACCCAGGAGATGCCCAAAACAGCGCCATAGCAGAGAGATGACTATCCTTGCCAGACCAACTTAGTGATTGGATCCAACATACTTCCCTTCCCATCCCCTTCTATTGTATCCCATGGGCTCTAAGGAGCCATTTTTGTATTGTTGTTTCTTTTGCTTTTACCTACTTTGCTAGCATGCTTTATATGTATTCTTAAAACAATTCTTTAGAGGTGCTTATGGAAGAGTTTCTGATATGAGAACATTTGGCCTTGTTAATAGAAAAGGGGGAAATGTAAGGGTTAAAAAACCTCTAGAAGTAAGGAATGCAGTTCAAGGCATGTGGGAGGACCTAAGGGATGAGAGGTTCTGAGGTGCAGGTAACTCCTACATGGAGGTGGGGCACAGGCCCACGAGGTGGTGTCTGATTCCAGGTACCATGCCTCACTCCTTAGTGCTCTCAAGGCCTAGCACGCCTCCCTCCTTCTTCTTGGGCCAATCCCATTATACCAGGTTCCTAGAGGATCACCCCGTTCCCCCATATCATCAGTGGGGTATGAATATGTGGCATCTCACAATAAAGTTCTCTTTCACTTCACCCCTGCCCCCTGGTGGTCTGTCTTTATGGGATCCGGGTTGGTGCCTGAAGAGGGGTAAGTGCAGCCTAGCCGTGCCATCTACAGACAGGCATTAAGAGCAGCTCTAAGGGGAGCTACCAGGTTAGAGTAGTCCATAGGGGTGTAACAGTTGGGAAACCCTGAGCAGCTCATTAGAATGGGGCCTGGGACAGCCCAACTTGGCTCAGATCCCATGGGGGCTGGGAGAGCCAGATATCTCCCAGTGGAATTCAAAAGGTTGCTTTCCACCAGGATTTGTGAATCAAAGGTCCTAGCTTCTCCAGCTGGGAGGGATTGGGAATCAGAAAGGAATCTTAAAGGGACCACAACCCACATCAGGTACAGCCAGGGAAAATGCTCCAACTCAAAGGAAATTGTGCATTTCCCTTTGTTGATTCCTGTATTTCCTGAAGGCTCAAATGATCAGCAGGGAAATTCAATAAATTATTACCGACATGACACAGTATAGCAAACACTAAACCAAGTTCTCTCACAATTCCCTTTTAAATTCATGGCTCAAAATAAATTCTTACCTGGTGAGACAACAAAAGATCAAGGTGGGATATTGTTCTAGCCCATGACCCCTTGCAAGGTTAAAAGAAGAGAAGCAGCAAGGACATCTCTATGTGTGAGACAGGAGTGGAGGAAGAGACATTGGCAAAAGGCACCTGAGTGTTGTGAGAGGAAGAGGAGGGGAGAAGGAGCTCTCAGGGAATGACTTCCATATGTTCAGTAAAATATGAGACAAGAATCTTAACTAACATGGTGGGGGTGGGGTGGGTGGGGTAGTGAGTTAGAGAGCTCAGAGTTAGAGACTTAGAGAGTCTTTGGGCTGCAGGAACAGCTTTGTCACTTTGTCACTTTTTTTTTTTTTTTTTGCTATGGCTGGGGTTAAGTGACTTGCCCAGGGTCACACAGCTAGGAAGTGTTAAGTGTCTGAGGGCAGATTTGAACTCGGGTCCTCCTGACTTCAGGGCTGGTGCTCTATCGACCTAGCTGCCTCAGCTTTGCTACTTTAGGGGCAAATTAACTGCTGTTTTAGTAGAGAAGAACGAGGCCTGGATCAAACCTAGATTGATGACATCAGTCCTCTCACACATGACTCACAATTGAAATGTAAAAATTTCATGGTGAATTTGGGACCAGCCCTTTACCAATTCACTGTTAAATATTTTCAGATTGGGAAAAGGAGACAAAAAGGCATTTGGGGCTATGCCGTTCACTATTCTGTTAACATAGCAAGAACGGAAAGAATTATTATTAATGACATTGTCTGAGAAGTGGTCTGCCGGGTCAGGTTGCTTAGGACACATTTTGTTTTTGTTTTATTCTGTTTTGCTTGTTTTTCTATGATAGTGACAGATCCCACTGTTGTGGTGATGACAGAGGACCAGTGTGGGTCTGGATGGGTCTGAGCCTGCTTGGGTCATTTGTCAGTTGTGTCCAACTCTTTATGACCCCATTTGGGCTTTTCCTAGCAAAGATCCCAGAGTGCTTTGCCATTGCCTTCTCCAGTTAATTTTACTGCTGAAGAAGTGAAGCAAAGTATTAAGTGATTTGCCCAGGGTCAGACAGTTAAAAAGCGTCTGAGGCCAGATTTGAACTCCTGAAGATGAGCCCTGCTGTCTCTGGGTCCATCCCTCTATCCACTGAACCACAGCTGCCCGTGGTTGTGCAGCCATGTCCCCAAGGGGTCGCTCTGATGCCTAGGTGAGTGTGACTAGAGTAAGTGTCTCACAGAGAGCAAGCCTGGAAGAGCTTTCCAGGGACTTTGGTGCTGAAGGGGCCTTAATTATGATCTCCTGTAACCTAAGCTGAAATGGGAATCCTTTTTTTTTAATTTTAATTTTATTTTATAATTATAACATTTTTTTGACAGTACATATGCATGGGTAATTTTTTACAACATTATCCCTTGCACTTACTTCTATTTAGATTTTTTCCCTTCCTCCCCCAACCCCCTCCCCCAGATGGCAAGCAGTCTTATATATGTTAAATATATTACAGTATGTTCTAGATACAATATATGTGTGTAGAACCGAATTTTTTGTTGCACAGGAAGAATTGGATTCAGAAGGTAAAAATAACAGTTTACATTCATTTCCCAGTGTTCCTTTTCAGGATGTAGCTGGTTCTGTCCATCATTGATCAATTGGAATTGGATTAGCTCTTCTCTATGTTGAAGAAATCCACTTCCATCAGCATACATCCTCATACAGTATCATTGTTGAAGTGTATAATGATCTTCTGGTTCTGCTCGTTTCACTTAGCATCAGTTGATGTAAGTCTCTCCAAGACTCTATGTATTTCTCCTGTTGGTCATTTCTTACAGAACAATAATATTCCATCACATTCATATACCATAGTTTACCCAACCATTCTCCAATGGATGGACATCCATTCATCTTCCAGCTTCTAGCCACTATGAAAAGGGCTGCCACAAACATTTTGGCACATACAGGACCCTTTCCCTTCTTTAGTAGTTCCTTGGGGTATAAGCCCAGTAGTAGTATGGCTGGGTCAAAAGGTATGCACATTTTGATAACTTTTTGGGCATAATTCCAGATTGCTCTCCAGAATGGTTGGATTCATTCACAACTCCACCAACAATGCATCAGTGTCCCAGTTTTCCCACAGCCCCTCCAACATTCATCGTTATTTGTTCCTGTCATCTTAGCCAATCTGACAGGTGTGTAATGATACCTCCGAGTTGTCTTAATTTGCATTTCTCTGATCAATAGTGATTTGGAACACTCTTTCATATGAGTGGAAATAGTTTTAATTTCATCATCTGAAAATTGTCTGTTCATATCCTTTGACCATTTATCAATTGGAGAATGGCTTATCAAATGGAGAAGCCCCGACTAATTGACATTGAAAGTTGCTTCCACATCTCTGAGCCTAAGTGAGATGTAAGACAAGCCCATTACCTCCCCGGGCTCAACAAGGGCAGAGGCTGCTGCTCCTCCCCTCCCCCTGACACTCTGGGCACTGCCCCTGCCTCCTGGACTCTCCTCGGGGAGCACCTAGATGGAACCTGCAGAGGGCTGGGGTGAGGGGGGCCAGGATCCCCTTCTGGTGGTACTCCCAATGTCAGGGCTCAGAAGATGCTGGCCTTGGGCCCTGACCCTCCCCACCCCATCTGCAGCTGCTGGGGTTGGGAGATGCTGGGGCAGGGTTTCCAGGGCCCCCTTGCAGTTGCTGCCTCCCCTTTTCTGCCAGATGAGGCAGAAGTCAAGTTTTGCTACAATTCTCCAGCTTTCTCTTTTCTTACTCTGATCTGAGATGACCAGGACATAGAGGGGCCTTGACTATGACGATCTTAATCTGTCAACCGCTTTTAAAACCTTTTTCAACTTTTATAAGATTTCATCCTTATTTTAGCTTAATAGAAATTCTACAGGCTGGTATCTCAGAAACTACCAAAATGTTTCAGGACGGGAACTACCCCATGGTCTCTGGAGCTCTTACCTGCAATCTTAACATCCCTCATTGCCAATCTCCTTAATGAGTGATAGCAAAATCTCCAGAATCTGCTTAGGTGGCTTTTTGCTTGTTTGTTTGTTTGTTTGTTTTTTAGCAGTTCCACAACTTTAGCTCTCTAGCTTTATATCTCTAGCCCCAACTTGGTCGGTGCTGGGGACCACAGAAGGCTTTTGCTTTAAAAAAAAAAATCTAATATGGGAGTTAGTGATGCTATTAAATCTTCTCCAACTCTTTCTAAGTGAACCCTGGGGACAAAATGGATTTAAAAACAACTTCTTAGAACCATGTCAAAGCAATTATCCCCATCCCTCCCTAAATTCTTTACAAATGAATACACAAAGATTGGGTCCTACCAAATGCATCATATCATATAAATATAACCTTGATACCTTACATGGGCACAATCCATACAGAAACAAAAGTAGAGACCAAATTCTATAATGAATATTGGTGCGAAATTTTTAAACCACCAAAATACAAAACCTATTCCTATGCAAAACACAAGAAACATTGGCATAAATGGGGCTTTCCTAAAAGCAGGAAGTAGAATTTGTCTAAAATAATATTCCTAATACAGACAAGACAGAAGAGTTTGCAGTAAAAATAAAAAGAGGCTATGAAAAGGATAATCTCTAAATCAGTTAATGTTGATAACATGAATTTAATTTAGTATTAAATTTGAAGTTTCCTTCCTTTTGAAGACCTAAGCTAGCATAAATATCACTTAAGTCTTAATTTCCAATTAGATTTACTGAATGAATCTTTTAATAAGACTTAATAGTAGATAAGGTAGAATGAGCCTAAATATATCTTCAAAGAAATAAAATAAAATAACCACCTTTTATAAGTTACTCCTTTTTCAGTGAGCTAAACAGATCCATAGCAGAAATCCTTAAAGAAATACTGAAGGAAACGTTTCAAAAAAATTCACAGAATGAAAAAATAAGTTCTAAGACAATGAAGTATTGACTTGAACAGTTCTCCTACCCTAAAATCTCCTCATTGCACTCCTGACATGCCCAGTAGCTGACTATTGTAACTCGCCCTAGACCTCTGTAAAACTGATGGATCTGCATCATGAAGCGTTCCTTTTTTCTGTTATAAAACAAGCTCCGTGACCTTCCAATTTATCATATGCCAATGAGATCTTAACTGACCTTTTTTAATGGTAATTTACTGATCTTGATATAAAATAATTTTTGACAAGAATCCAAAGTTTTTCCTTTGGAGACATAACAGATATTCCCGGTCATTACTATAATTCAATACTGTACCAGAAGTGCTTGCTATAGCAGTAACTCAAAGAAAAGACATGGAAAGTATAAACAGCAAAGCGGCAAATAACAAATTAAAAAAATGTTTTTACAAATGATATGATTGTTTACTTAGAGAATCCTACAGAATCAATTAAAACTTAAATGAAGTTTTTCCTAACATCAGCAAGACAGGAGAGTGTAAAAAAAACCCAAGCAAGTTATCAGTATCATATAAATTATCAATAAAATCCACCAGAAAGATAAATTCCATTGAAATTACATATAGTATGAAATAATTAGAAGTCAACCTGCCAAAACATAGAAAGCAACTCGGTGAACACAGGTCGCTCTTTACATAATTAAAAGCAGCTCCAGATAAGGGGAGAAATATGAATTACTCATTGCCAGGCCAAAAATGATAATGCTGCCTATATTAATTTACTAATACAATGCAATATGAATCAAAACACCAGAGAATATCTTGAGAAAATTAAAAAAGGATAACAGAATTCATCTGGAAGAACAAAAATTAAAATTATCAAGGAAATGAATGGGAAAATTGGGAAGGAAAGGGCCTAGCAGTACCAGATCATAAAACTACACTAGCAAGCCCTTATGATTAAAAATGTATTATTGAGTAAGAAACAGAAAGACTGACCATAGGAACAGATTGGGTATACAGCATACAGGAGGAAAAGAGCACAACATCCATTTCTTTGACAAAGCTAATAATCCCAGCTGTGGGAAAATTCACAATTCAATAAAAGCTGCTGGGAAAATTGACAAGTAGTCTAACAGAATCTGAGGTTGGAAAAAGGTTTCACAGCAAACACAAGAGTGAAGCTGAAAATGGGTATATTTCCTGGATGTATGGGCTAACATCATAAACAGAGAAGCCCAGAAGAAGATGGGAAAGAAATCATGACTAAGCAAACGACAGACAGGTTCAAAAGAGGCAAAGTGGACAATCTGGCTTATATAAAATTAAAAAGCTTTTCCACAAACAAAATCAATGCAGCTAAAACTAAGAGAAGTGAGAAGTTGGGGGGGGGGGAAGCAACATAGTCCTTAACTTTTTTCAATGAACCATTGTGCAGATATTTTACATAATGTGAATTTACCCACGGATGTGTAAAAAGCCAGAAGGGAGGCAGGAAGGAGACTGTGCTTCTGTGGAGCCACCACATGGGCCAATGACACATAAAGTCTGGATATACAGAATCAAGAGCAGGAGGAACACTTTCTTGCAGGGGCCAGCCCCAGGACAGCCTGGCTGGAACTGAAAGGAAGAACATGCCACGAGGCACAGACATGGAAACCTGTGGCATGGGACAGACGTGGTGCTCCAATGATGGACAAAACATCCAAATGCAAGGGCCAGACTCTCAGCCAGGAGGATGCATTGAACACAAGTTGTCCTGCATCAGTACTGGAGGTCTTAAGGCAAGCCCGGATCCATCAGTGGTGGTGGGCGTCTCTCTGCAGATCTATTCTTCTGCCTTCTGCTACAGAGGGTTTTTAAAGGTTTGGGGGGGGCCACAGAGTACCGAACTGAAGGAGAGGAGCAGGATGAGATCCCAGTATAGGACAGAGGTGGTTTGGGACAATTCCTTGCATACAATCCAATTTGCTTAGTATGAATTGAAATAAAGCAACATCTGTCTGTTGTCCATTCAGTTCCTCTTGAGTTTTCTCTAGATGTCTTTTATATGTATGATTTCTAAGTCATCTAAATTTTATTATTCTCCCCGACTTCTTCTTTATTTTATGGTTGTATTAGTCTAGGTCACACAGAAGTTGAGGTCCCCTGCCATTATAATTTTATTATCTATTTCTTCCTGTATTGCATATAACTTTTTGTTTTAAAATTTGAATCCTATGCCCTTGTGCACATATTTCTTTTGTGACTCCATTAACTGTGATTCTCCTAAACAAGAATTAGGCTGCACGCTAATCCCTTTCAGTGAGGCCTAATTTTACTCTATATTTTTTCTGTCATCATGATTGCTTCCCTTATTTTTTATCCTTCATATGAGATATAACAGTTTTTGCTTCAGCCCTCTATTTTAACTCTGGTCCTCTCTTTCTTTTCATATGTATCTTTGTGGAAGTCTGATTTCTAATTCGTTTTACTTGCATTTAGCAGTGAGTTCATCCCATTAACATAGTCATGATGTATTTGCTTCTGTTTTTCCTTCTCTCTTTTTATCCCATTCCCCCACTAGTTTCTATTTTATACATGACCACACCATATTTTATCTGCCCAAAGTTTGTCACCACTTTCTCCTTCTCCTCTCCCATTTCTCTACTTACCTTTAGGGTAAAATAGATTTTTTTGACCCATTGAAGAAGTACATATAAGTACAGATATAGATATTTCCCCACTTTGAACCAATTTAGATGGGAGGGAGGTTCAAGGATTGGTCACTCCCCTCATCATCATTTTCCACTCCAAGGCAAAAGCTCTTCCCTGAACGCTTATTTTATGAGATCATTTCCTCCATTATTTCTCTCCCTTCTACCATCTGCCAGGGCATCCTTATTTCTCACCTATCTATTTTGCATCATCCCCATCCAGACCGTTCACTTCCAAAACCTCTTTCTAGTTTGAATGCTTCTACCTGCCTAGTAAAGATAAACCTCATAGGAGACATGGTTATCGTCTTCCCTTCTAGAAGAGGACACAGGGTATCAGTAACGAGTCACTTGAGGGGTCTCTATCATATTTACCTTTGAATGTTGCTTTTGAGTCTTCAATGTGAGACTCACATTTTCTCCTCAGCTCTTGTCTTTTCATCAGGAATGCTTCAGCGGCCTCTATTGCATTCAATGTCCAATTTTTCTCTTGCTGTGCTTCCCCAGAGAGGAAGCCCGTAGTGAGTGGAGTGTTCCCAGAACGAGTGTCTTCTGCCACAAAGATGTTGTCCGCTGAGTGATGTCCGTCTAGATGTGTTTCCATAGAGAGCAATCCCGAAGTAAGTGGTGTAAGACAGAAACTGGAAAGCCTCTGAGCAAAGGAACCGACCTTTATCAAGGGAAACAAGGTGAGGTCTCAGACCGTGCTGGACGGACCATAGAGCCCACCTTTGTTTCTCTCAAAGGTTGGTTTCTTTGTCCAGAAGTCCTTCCCAGTCTCTCTCTTACACCAGAATGTTGCCAGAGAGAGTGTCTTCTACCTCCATTGTCTTTGCCTCTGAGTTCTGAGAGTAGAGTAGGTGCGTATCTCCAAGAAGGTAGTAATTGAACGATTCTAATAGTATTTATCTTCACCCATCAGCATTTCATCTACAGAGTATTCTGACATTAAATCCACAGTGTCTTTTCCTCAGAATCTTCAGAGATCAGCAGTAGTTCAAAGGTGGAAGAAGCTTCCGAAAGAGAAGTATTTTTATAAATATTATCAGGTATTACAGGTATCGTTTCCCTCCACGTGTCGAGACTGCAAGTGCTGCTTCAAATGAGAGTGATCCACCAGGAATGGCAGTATTCTCAAGAGATTATCTCCTACCACAAGTCTTTTCCTCTCTGGACTATACAGTTGTGTTGATTTTTTTCATTCCTAAAACACAAAAGACCACTCGTCACATGGCATGACTCTCAGGAAGCAGAAGGAGAGGGAGGGAAACATGGCATACTGTGGTGTAAGAAACAGGAAACCGCATGGCATATTTTTACATGAGGGGAAGAATCTAAAGGTATTAATGAAAAAGTGGGGAGGAAGAACAAAAAAGGGCTTTTCCTGCATTCTCATTCCTTCCTGCTCTGCAGCTTCAGCATCCGGGCTTGGCTTGAGACCTCCAGCACTACAAGGGGAGCCTTTGGCTGGCTCTGCCACTCAGCCTCACGTCTGGCACCTGCTTGTGTGCCTCCTGTCCATCCATGCTCAGGTGCCATGTGTCTTTCCTCAGTCCACATGTTGCTTGTCCTCTCCTTCGTGGGGCGGTGGCTGGCTCCTCCTGCCTGCTCCCGTCCTTCTCTTGCTCCTCAGTACCCGGGTCCGTGTGTCCTTGGATCATCTCCCGGCCCCCTCCCTTCCCAGACGCACGACTCCCTTCCTGTCTCCCTTTCTCCCTTGAAGCCGAGTCCGGGGGTAAATTCACTTTACTCTAAAATTGCTCCACTAAAGGTTTGCCCAACAGTCCACTTACAGAAAGAGGGAACTGTGTAGAGTTGGTATAAAAAATCGATGCCTCAGTGCAAAGCAGTTTGGCAGAATTTTGATAGAAGACCAATACCTCATAGCACATAGTAAATTAAACTGTAACAGAATACATGGTTTAGCTATGACAAATGAAAGGATAAACTGGGCCTATGAAATGATGAATCACTGTAATCACTAATAAGTACCTTAGCTGAAACCTCCACCTCATTAATGTATTCATTCACTCAGCTGTGGATTGACTCCTCCAATGTGGCCGGCACATACAAAGCCAGACGGGCTAAGTGACGAGCCACAAGCCCATGGACAGCATGGTCGTAGGCTCTGGAGATGCAAACACTGTTACAGACACAGTCCCTAACAAGACAAGCTTGGGTTCTGCTAAGACAGAAAATGTGTAAATGTACATGAGAAGAAACACAAATGCAAAATGCAAGGCAGTCTGGGAGCAAGGCTTACAGCAGCTTTTCAATCAAGAAAGGCTACATGTCATGGTTGGGGCTTGAACGGTGTCTTAATTGCTAAGGATAGAGGGCCAGGTTCAAAGTCAGGATGGCTCAAATCTTGCTTTAGACCCACGTCAGCGGCATGACCACGGTCACCCCGTCTGACCTCTTAGCGCCTCAGACTACTCTAAGAGCAGGGACGCATTCACATGGGGAGTCACTCTTACTGAAGGGGCAGACAGAGCAAAGAATGCTTGCCTTGGACGCTCTGCCTTGTCCTTGCCCAAGGCCACATGCTCACCAAGGGCCTGAGGCTGCCTGTGAACAGAGGTCTTCCTGACTCCCCGCCCAGTGCTCTAACCCCTGAACCCCCCTCTGGAAGCCCCAGAAAACTGCTGGGAAGCCATGGTTGAGGAGGATGCCATGCAGCCAGGGAAGGAGAAAGAAAGAGCTCATTGCCAGGGCTCTGAAGTTCTGCAGGGTCTCAGTCCTTTCTGAATTCACCACCTGCCCTGAGGAAAAACGCCAGTTGTTCTGTCTGAGACAGGACCGTCCCTCGTCTTAGTGTGTGGTGGCTGCAAGGGAATGTGAGCAGGCCCTGCAATTGCACAGAGAATGCAAACTACCTTTAATGGAAAGAGGAAGAACAGTTCCAAGGAACCCCGAGTCACACTTGCTCTTGATCCCCAGTCATTCTGGCTTTTAACCTTTTGTGTCCCCCTCCCAGCAAATAGCTTACCTGGCCCGACGCATATGTGGGGATCTGTCCGTCTCCCCTTTAACAGTCTGGGGTGGTCTCGAGTGCAGGTTTTCTTCTACAACACAATTTGCCCCAGTAATCCTGAGAAACTGAGCTATACATTCCATGCTGGTGAGGGCTGCTTCTTTCTGGGGAGTCCAGCGCCTTCCCATGGGGGTGGACTACAATTTGTGCCATTCCTTGGCTGCTCTGTGTCCTTCCAAGATGGTTTCCTCTCAAATATAGACAGAAGAGACCCAGAAAACCCTCTCAGCATTGAGATTAATGAGCCCAATCTGGCACTAACACGGGGGAGAGTCTTAAAGACTTGATAAGGGTCACACAAATTGTAGGTATGGGAGGCAGGATTTGAACTCAGTTGTTTCTGATTCTCACCAGTGGACACAGAGCAGCAGGTTGGCTTATGAAGCTGTAAGGTATCTTTTCAGGGTCCCTGAAACCTATGAGGCTTTAAACTCACCTTCCCTGACTCCAAAAAGTCAAATCTCTCTGTCTCTCTCTCTGTCTCTGTCTTTCTCTCTCTCTCTTTCTCTTTCTATCTCCCTCTTTCTCTGTTCCTCCTTCCCTCCCTCCCTCCCTCTCCCTCTCTCTGTCTCTCTCTCTGTCTCTCGGTCTCTCTCTCTCTCTCTCTCTCTCTCTCTCTCTCTCTCTCTCTCTCTCTCTCTCTCACACACACACACACACACACACACACACACACACACTCACAGAAACACACACACACACTCCTGGCTTAGTTTTAATGTTCATTTCAACCAGATTTTACCTCCATTCACAGGTATAAAATGCAATCACTCGACAAATGTTGAGCATCTGTGGTGTTTCATCTTTGATGTTGGGTTTTTATGCGATTGGGTAGTTGGGGAAGGTCCCTCCGAAATGTCTCGTGTTCCAAGCAGAGATTCCCGAATCAGCTGGTTAATGGGTACACTTTAGAAGTCTAGAAGTTCAAGTATAGCAGGGAAGCTACCAGCCCTCCAGCCTTAGAAGCAACAAGCCAGGGGCCAAGCCCCTTACTCTGGATTTAAGAAACTTGGGACAGTGCCCAGTATACCCCAAGAGCAGGGCTCAACTTTCAGTGTTACAACACAGTCTGGAAACCTGCACCAAAATAATTCCCCGAGTGTAGGAAGCTACTGTGCTGTCAGGGAAGATCAAAACACAACATCAGACGATCATAATGATGCCAGAACATCTACATGTGAAGCCTCAAATTGGTGTGTGTATGGATTGGTCTCAGTCCTTCTGAAAGGGCTCCAAAAGCATTTTTAAAATATGTAACAGGAGTAGAAGGAAAATGGGCAGGAGAAATGAGAGATATTCACAAGAAAATTAACATTTTTTAAAAAGAAGCACCAAAAATCGGACAGACATGTACCAAACGTCAATGAAGCAAACAACCTTAAAAAATAGAAATTTCTAGATGGAAAAGGAAGAGCAAAAATCCAGTGAAGAAAACAACTCCTGGGGAAGATTTTGGGAAGATGCAACAATAGTTCAGAACATTCACAAACAAAAGAAAATTGAACTTCTGAGCTAATATAGACAAGTGATGAACACATAAAAGTTGGGGCAGAATCGGGGTATCCTAGGACAACCAGAGAAGTCCAGAAGAAAGACCCCACTATGGAGGAGTAACCAGTTAAAACATCTCCAGGCCAGCTCCCCTAGAAGAAACAGGGAGCCCTGGGGCTTGCTGGTTTGCAGGTGGCTTCAGCCCCAGTCACAGGGACTTTTACTTCCTGGGACAGCACTTGGGGATCTGATGCCAGAAAGACTGATAAGGAAGTCCTGGAATATCTGCTGATAAGGAATGCCAGGCCCAGCTGTGCTGATAGGAGAGAAGGAATCAGCATACACCCAGGGAGGACACAAGCAGAGGCACAGGGTAGCTGCTGGCTGTCTTATAGGAGGCTGGAGTTCTTGGTTTTTGAGTTCCAAGTCAGAGAAGAAAACTGAAAGAAGATCCAGGGACAGAGGCACCGTCTCCCCCTCTCCGATCTAGGTGATGACACTCTTACTTTCTTATTTCAAAAAAGAACAAGCAAAGGAGAAATAATGCAACTACAGAAAGAGGAAAGACTGGGATTTATCATTAGAGGGGGATACTGAAGGGGAAAAGCTTCCCTTACCCCAAAAAGCAATGGCAAATGGCTAGTGTTCAAAAAGAATTTCTAGTGAACTCAGAGAAGATTTTAAAAATCAAGTCAGAGAGAATAAGGAAAAACTAAAAAAAATAACAAGAATCCAACCACATCCAGAGGTTTATGGAAAGAAAATAAACCAACTCATAAAAGAGATCCAGAGTTTTGAAGAAGAAAGTGACTCTTTGAAAGTCAGGATTTGGCGAGAGGAAGTTGGGGAAGTTATGAGAGACCAAGAAATAATAAAACAAAATCTTGCCATGATGTAGCAAATGACCATTTGGTAGACTTAGGAAAAAAGATAAAAAAGATTTGAACTCTTGAAGGGTGATGGTATCCACTTTCAGAGAAACAGAGAACAATCAATCATATAACAATCTTACATAAATGCATATAAATGTGTATGTATATATGAGCACGATTACCCATGTCTAAGTATATGTGTTTGTATCCTTATATAAATGTGTGTATGTATCCGTGTATATGTATGTGTATTTATGTACAAATATTTCAGCACTTAATTGTAGCCTTCTTGGGGGAACCTGGGGGAGGGGAAGGGAAAAAAAGAATCATGTAAAAAAAGTGTACAGCAGCAAACAAAAGCAAACCTAAAAGGAAACAAGGAATACACGGGCAATTCTCAATAAAATGTGTACTATTGTGTATGATTTCTTGAACTGGAAATCTATTATTTCATATTTTGAATCCTCTCACATTCTTTTGCGCAAATGACAATGTTTTTCTATTTTGTTTTTTTTTATTTAATTTGTTTTAATAAATGAATAAGTATATAAAAAGGAAAAAAACAGAGTAGTGTTTTAGTGGAATGGTTTGGGGTCTAGAAGACACAGTATTAAATGACCACAATACTCTACTGTTAGAGAAATACCGACAACCCTGCTTTGTGGAAAATAATTTACGATTTACAAAACCCTCTGGGGAAACCTAAAAAACAGTATGGCAGGTAACAGGTATAGTTCAGCCCTTACATCATGTACCAAGATGTTTGTCCAAAGGAATAGAAATTTGGTCCCATCAACCTCGCAGCATGTCTCTGAGTCTGCAGACTAGATATTTGGTCCCTTGCCCACTTATGTATCTTATATTTGAAAAACAAACTGGGATATTGAACTCTTCTCTTCCATCTAGTTCATTTATGGTTTCGTGAAAGAGAGCTTAGAAAAACCAGGCTTTGATAAAGCCCATTGGAATTCATAAGGAGCTACTTGAGAAAGTCTTGAATCCAAATCACTCTGGCTGTCACTGCGTTTCCAACAGTACTACTAAGCACTACTTGGTCATTGGGTGGGTTTTGATGGTGCAGACTGAGTGTAAATCACAATTGTTTCTTCTGGCCAAAAGCAATGAGCTTCATTGGAATGTAATTTTGGAATCATGCAAAGAAAGTAACAAAACTATCCAAAGCCTTTAAAATAAATAATTCATTACATGATGAGAAGGCACCAAGAAGAACACAATCCCCAAATACTGCAAAAAATGTATAATGGCACTTTTTGTGACAGCAAATGTACTGGAAACAAGGTAGATGCTCTCAAGTAGGTAATGGCCAGACAAGGCATGGAAACAAACTGTGTAATATTATTATAAGAAATGGAGAATGTGTTGAGTACAGAGAAGGAGAGAAAGATCTCTGTGAAATGATGGAACGTGAAGTAGGCAAAGCCAAGAAAACATTATATACATATATATATATGTATACAAACACACACACACACATATATATATGTATACAAACACACACACACACACACATATATATACACATACATACACCTATAAACAAAATCAATTTAAATGGAAAGGACGATAAAGCAAACACTGGAAAGGACCTGTAAGAAAAGGTTAAAGACTGAAAAGGATACAAGAGAAGACACCATCACCTGTCCTCTTCCAGGAGGTGAGAGGTCCACAGGTGTTACACTTCTGCATTCCTTTTCCCAAATGCATCAAACAGCTGGGCTCACTTTTCTTTTCCTCCCTAAAACAAAAACAAAATGAGATTTGTTACATGGCATGGCATTCTCAGGGAGAGGGCAGAATCCATGGGATACCCTAGTGATTTAAGAAACAGAAAACCTCAATAGACACAATGAATTGAGGGAAGTGGGAAAGACAGGGTTTGGGATTAGTAATTATCAGGAACAGATCTCAAACTGTACTAAAAATCAGAGATTTTGGAAACCATTTGTTGTTGTTTGGTCCTGTCAGCTTTTTCCTGACCCTATTTGGGGCTTTCTTGGCAAAGGCGTTGGAAGGGTTTGCCGTTTCCTTTTGTAGCTCATTTGACAAATGAGGAACTGAGGTGAACAGGGTAAAATGACTTGGTGAGGGTACCACAGTTAGCAAGTAGCTGAGGCCAGATTGGAACTCAGGAAGATGACCCTCTCTGACTGCATAGGCACACAGAAAATAATATGAACTTCTTGAAATTGAAACATCGATCAATGCAAAAGATCACGTGTGAAACGTACATAAGCAAATCAAATAAAAAGCTTAGTGTATAAGAAATCCAAAGAGAGCAGGCAGTGGGACAGGGAAGGACATGCTATTTCATTTTTAATAATGAGATAAGGAAAGATAAATTTGCCAGAAATTTGATAGCTCATGGACACCTCACACCAACTATCACATTAAATGACAAATGGATATATGAATTAGATGTAAAAAGGGAATTTATAGCCAATTAGAGGAGCAAAGAGGAAGTTCCTTTTTGCACCTATGGATGGGGAAAGAGATTATCAGTAAACAAAAGAAGATTAATTCCTAAGGCAGTTAAAATCTGCAGCAAAACACTTACCTGAGGAAAAAGACCTTTGTAGCAAAAATCTCTGTGTGGCATATACGCAAGATATAGAACAAACTGATTCCCATTTCCAGGGTAAAGAATCATTCTTCTCTAGAAGAAAAGATAAGTATAGAAAATTTTCAGAGGAAAAACATCCAAGCTCTCAAAAGCCTTATGACAAAATAGCCCAAATCCTTCATCAGGAGAGAAGCCGGAATTAAAACAATTCTCTTTTTTTCAGCCTGTAAATCGCTAAAATTCAAAGACTAAGGAACCCATCTCCTTCTTTGTTCAGATACATGGAAACATCCTTTTCATCATAAGCTAGTTGTAACCAGAACACAAAAACTGCCATTTAATCAAAACAAAACACAACAAAACAAGACAAAAAAAAAAAAAAAAAAAAGCCCACCATACAAAAGAGACAATAGGGGGAAGGGGGAGGGGAAGAGATCTTCACTTAAATTCTTATCAAAATGAATGCTGTATAATATCTTTATGGGAAATGAAGAAAAAAACCTTTAAGAGAAAATATGTTAAAGGTGAATTATTCTATAAAGGGAGAGATCCTGAGGAATAAGATCACCCCTCCCTCTTTTTCTGAGGACTCCGTATTTTAGCTTGGATTTTAGCACGTTAAGCTCTGCCTGCGGCCGCAAACCTTTCCGTGCCCTTTGATCCCCGAGGTCAGACAGGACAAAACGATGGAGTGGAAAGCCCCGATCCCCCGGGTTGTCCGAGTTCCGAGCCTCCGGCCAGGCCTGGGACTGCAGGGACAAGAGGTGGAAGCGCCCATCGGAGACCGGAGAGAGGGAGGGTCCCCAGAGGTGGCGCCCGGCCGGCCTCCGCCGCACCCCAGCTTCCCGCCCCCCCCACCTCCCCTCACGGACACAGACGCGGCCACGCCCAGGATCTCAGCCACATTCACGCCCCCCCTCCCCCCCAGACAAAGGTGCGGATGCTCCCGGGCCTTGTAGCCGCCCTCCCCCACACCTAGCGGGCAAGAAGGAAAGCCGGGCGGGGAGGAGGGGGCTTCAGGGAAGGGCTGGGATGGGAGAGGACAAAGGGAGGGGCTGCGGCGGGAGCAGGGAGGGGGCCCCCCCCTCACTCACTGCGGCTTAGGCGCTCAGGACCCTCGGCTCGGTCCATCCGGAGGACGAGGGTAAGACGGGGGACGGAGGGGTCGCTGTGAGGCGGAGAGGCAGGGCCTGAGTGAGGGGCGCACAGACCCCCCGCCGCCCCGGCCCCGGCACATCCTCACCTCCAGACAAAGGAGACTGGCACTGAACAGAGGGTGGGAAGGGGCGGCCCTGTGACGTCACCTGCGGGGGGCTAGGCTCCTCCCAGATCGGGGGGAGGGGGGAGAGAGTGGGGTTCAGGAGAGGGGAGGGGGCGCTGGGACATTAGCCCGGAGCACTTGGGAGCCCCCCCCCCCATGAGATTACTCTGGCCCTCCTCACCCAGCCCCGCTAGGGGGGGGGCGCAGTGCCTCTCCCACCCGGAGGGCCCGGCGCTGACCAGGGTCCTGGGTCCCGGGCCGGGCTGCGGGGCTGGGAGCGGGACGGCCGCTGAGCGCGGCTTGGGGAGGGGGGGGCGGCTTTTTTACCGAAACTGGTTGGGGGAGAACAGGAGGCGGAGGTCAAGGAGGGGGCCCGGGCTCCCCTGAAAGGAAGAGCACAAAAGCTCGGCAGCAGCTGCGAAGCCCAGGCCTTGGACGGGACTTGGATTCCTGAGAGCCCCCAGAGCAGAAGCAGAAGGGGGAGAGCGGGAGGAGGGGGACAGGGCAGGGGGTCTGGGGGAAGGGCGGCATCGGCTCTTTTGTCCAGGCCTGAGATCAGAGAGCGGGAAGGCACAGAGGGCCACCAAGGCACGCATGCGCACCCGCCCCCTATTCATGCTTGTGTCCTCTGCACTGAATTCTAGGCCAGGGAAACCTTCCAGAGCCTGGACACAGGGTGCCACACCCGCCTTTCTGGCCCAGTCTCCTCTGCCACGTGACTTCATCCATTTCCCCCTAAACCTATTCGGGAAAACCGGGTCCAGAATAGTCAGTCAATACAATTCTGGGAGCAAGTGTCAGGCACTGAGCGAAGTCAATGCTGGAAACAGAAAGAAAGGCAAAAGGCCGTCTCTGTGCCAAAGGAGCTCAGTTGTGGGGGAAATGAGCTGCACACCACTTTCTATGTCCAGGAAGGAATAAGCAGGGGAAGGGGCTAGAATTAGGGGGTCAGGGAAGACTTACGTACAAGAGGAATCTTCTCTGGGGTGTGAAGGATGCCAAGGAAGCCAAGAAGGGGTGATGAAGGGCCAGAACATGGAAGGTGGCGGGGACAGCCAGGGAAATGCTCCCGCTCAAGGGACGTCGTGCATTGCCCTTTCATTCATTCCTGTATCTCCTGAAGGCTCAAAGCATCAGCAGGGCGATTGAAGAAGCTCCTGGCACAGTACAGGAAGCACAAAGCCAAGCTCTCTCCCAACTCCCCTTTAAATTCACGGCTCATATCCAATTCTTAAGTGGAGACACAAGAAAAGATCAAGGTGGGATACACGTCTAGCCCAAGACCCCGTCCGAGGCTGGAAGAAGACGTCTCGAACCCGGGCGCTGAGGGTGCCCTGCAGCCCATGTGGATGAAATGCCATTCATGGGACAAAGTGGTGACAGCAGAAGCTACAGACCCTTCTGGAGCTCAGAAGCCCGAGACAGTAAGGGGACCTGGCCATTTGTCAAAAGGAGATTGAAGTGACCCCAGTACCAGCTCTGGATGAAACACTGGAAGCTGTTTGGCACCCACTGGCTCCTACACACAGCGGGGTCCCAGTCCTAGGGAAGAGTACTGTGGGGCAAGAAGGTACAAGCATCTGGAGGAACTGTATCCTTTGTGATCACCAGGATCAGGGGCCCTGAGGACCAGAATTGCTTGAGGTTGTGACAGAATACAGCTTCCAGGAGAAATGTGGCAGAAGCCCTGAGACCACTAGGCCTTGGCAGTGCTGTACATCCATGCCATGCTGGCTGCCAGATAACGATCTGTTGGTCAGAGATGACAAGGTTTCTGAGACAAATGGTGAGGTGCATTCCAGACTACTCTTCAGTTTCCACTTCTAAACCATAAAATTCAATATTGAGATTCATACCAGACAAGTAACAAAATTCAGTATCGAGGTGCATAATAAAATCAGCACAGCAGTGATAAGAAGCACCAGATCTCTCTCTCTATTCCTATAAATGTATCTTCTTGCTCCTGGTTCTTGGATAAAATCCTTTTGGAACTTAATCTGCTTTAATTGCCATTACAATTACAATAAACTTTGGGCCTTGACTTGGAGATGGTTCCAAGCCACCAAACACTTTTGATACATCTCGCTACCCTCGTCTGCCACCCCAAACTTTTAGGGGCTCCTTTTGAACCTCAATGGTTGTAAGGTAGCAGGGACCATATGTACCTGTACCCATTGCAGTCTCAAGAGATCAGAGCTACTTCCTGAGTAAGAGTCAGAGCACAGAGACGAAAAGCAGTGACCAGACCTCAGCCAAATCACGTTACCCTGCAACCACTGAAATGCAGAATTAGTTGTGAAAATAGCACCAAGAAAAAGGCTGATGATTCAGAAATTGCATTTCCTAAAGTACTCCCACTATGGAAACAGAAAACCTTAACATATATGTAAAGTCAAATGAATAAGCTGGGAAAATTAGCAATAAATATGAATGTAAAAAGCTACAGTGGAGACAAGGAACATCAAGACAAACTGAAAAGGTTAAAAAGAGATAGCCCAAGATAAAAATAATCAACAGGAAATTCTTGTCTGAGGAAAGGTTACAGGAGATAACTTGAGACACAAATGATTAAGAGAAATTCTTGTCTTATTTACAAATCTCTCCAGAACCCCTTGTATAACATCTCTGTGCAAACTTTGTTTTATGACCCTGGTTATGTATAAAATAAATTTCTAAAAATGTACTCCTGGCGCTCGGTTTATCCTTGCCTTGTACCCTCCAACTGGTGTCCCCTTGTTAGGCAGTTTGGCCTTCCTAGAGGCCAAAGGCCTGTCTAACCCTTTACTATCAATACACACTTTGTTTTGATACAGCATTGATAGCGAATTAATTCTGTATCCGGACCTGCCCTTGGTTACTTTGGGGAAGGAGAGAGAGAGAGGTATTCAGATTAGCAGAAAAAGAGCTGATCCATCTCGGTTTAGAGCCTCAATTTCTCTTCATCAAAACCAGTATTAAGAAAGATGTCAGACAAAACAAAAGCAAGAAGAGGCCTACTTCAAAGAGCTAAGCAAGAAAAATGCATGTTTTGCTTTAAAATATCATAGGAAAACAATGTGGTGGCAATACTAAACACATATGCAAATCACAAACCTTTCACCTTCTTAAAGGAAAAGTTAAATAATTACAGCAGGAAATATTCTAATTACACTAATGGGTGACTCCAACTTTGCTCTCCCAGAATTAGGCAATTCTACATTTAAATGAAATGAGAAAGAAGTTAAGTAGATGAAAAGAAATGTAGAAAATTTAGATATGATTCAACTTTGAATAAAATTGAATGGAAATAGAGAGAAATATAACTGTTTGCTCAATTGTACATGGGACCCTTACAAAAACTCACCTTGTTTTATGGCACCTTACAACCGAATGGGGAAAAACAGAAATCTTCAATGCATTCTTAAAGATTACAATGTGATAAAAATGACATTCAGAAATGGATAAGCAAACCTATTAAAAATTAAGCAAAAAGGAAATAATCCATTTCTAAAGACTAAGTGGGTCAAAGAGCAAACATCTCATTTTATTAAAGAGAATGGCAACAATGAAACAACATAACAAAATTGTTGCAATGCCATCAAAGAATTTTAGGAAATGGTCTTTCTATAAATCATTACTTCAAAAAACCAAGAAGCAACAGTGAAAAATTAAAAAGAAACAAAGAAAGAAACAGCAGATAAAAGATGTGGACCTGAAATTTTAAAAAAATCAACTAGAAAAGGAATAAATTTAAAATCTCCAACTAAATACCAAAATGGACATATGGATAATGCTGAAAGTTCTGAAAAGTTAATTACATAATCAAAGTAAGAGATGATTTAAAGGGAAAAACAACAAGAACAAGAACAAAGTAGATAAGCCATTGGGTATTTGATTTAAACTAAAGGAAGAAGAAATGAAAAATGAGAAAAGGGTGAATTCATAAGCAATGAATATAAAAGTAAGGTAATTATTAGGGGGGATTTTTGCATAATCACATGTCAGACAACCTATATATCTATGTGAAGTAGATGAATGTGTCTTAAAAATGAAAAAAAAAACTGCAAATGTTCATAGAAGAGGAAAGAGAATATTGAAATAACCCCCAACTTGAAAAATAAAATTGAAGAAAGAAAAAAGTGAGTTCCCTTAGATAGCATCTCAAGGAACAGTTGATTTTATATTTAAATTCTATCAAATATATAAGGAACAATTCATTCCAATACTATGTAAACTGCCTAAAATGTGAGGGAAAGAAGGTGTCCTCCCAAAGTCCTTTTATTACAAAAACAGAGTTTTGATATCTAAACAAGGGAGAACAAAAACAAATTGCCTTCATGAATAGCTATGAAACATTTGAAATCAAATCATAGGAAGAGAGCATACACTATGACCAGTGGGATTTATACTAAGAATACAGGGCTGTTTCAATGTTAGGAAAGCCGGTCCAAATAACAAAACCAACAAAAATCATCAGATAATATCGACAGACACATTAAAATAAATAAATAAATAAATAAACAAATAGACAAATAAATAAATAAATAGATAGATAGATAAATAAATAAAATTTTAAAAAATAAGCTTTTGACAAAATACAATACCCATTCTTATTGGAAAACACTAGAAAGCACAGGACCCAATAGAAAGTTATTAAAAGGATGACTACCGTCTTTTCAGAATTAAAAACAAGCTTTATTTTTGAGAAGAATAAACTTGAAACCTACTAAGTTAGACCAGGAGTAAATGAAGGCTGTTTATTATCACTGCAATTATTTAATATTACTACTATATTACTACTAGCTTTAGTAAGAGGACAAGAAAAGGAAATTGTAAGAAAAAAATAGGCAATGAGGAGATTAATTATCCCTATTCGTAGATGGTCTTCTGATTTACTTAGAGCACTCTAGAAGTAAGCAAGCCCCCAAACTCGGGGAAACAATTGACAACTTTAGCGGAGTTGCAGGATACCAAATAAACCCATGTAAATCATCAGAATTTCTACTACCAACAAGACCTAGTGGGAAGAGATAGAAAGAGAAGTTCTGTTTAAAAAAAAAAAAACAACTATAAAAAGAATAGAAAATATTTGGGAGGTTCCCTGGCAAGTCCAATCCTGTGACTGTGTAAAAACAATGAGAACAAACTCTTTATACAAATGAAAAGAGATCTAAAGCCCAAGAGAAAGATGAATTATTCTTCAATAGCCTCAGTCAATAAAAATGGCAGTTCTAGCTATGGTAATTTACTTATTCAGGGTCACAACAACCTACCAATGATTTATTTTATACAACTAGAAAAAAATAATAAAATCAAATTCATCAGAAAAGAATATGAGGGAAAGAATTTGAAGGGAATCACTGGGGAGGGGGGAGGGGGGAATGTGAAGAAATGTGGCAAAGCACTACTAATAGTACTTTGCCACATTTCTTCATGAAAACAATCTGGTACTGTCTAAGAGATAGAGGAGAGGATCACTGGAATAGATTAGGCACACAATACACAGTAAGAAATGACACCAGTTATGCAGGGTTTAGCAAAAAGAAAGAGCCCAGCTTTGACAGGAAGAATTCATCATGTGGCAACAATTGCTGGGAAAACTGGAAAGCAGTTAGGCAGAACTAAACATAGATCAAAATGTCACATCTTATACCAAGATAAGGTCGAAATGGGATAGTGATTTTGACATCAACAGTGATATTGATGTCGGTGATGTAGACACCAGATGATGGTAAGCACCAAAAGTTGGGGTTCCTTCATGTGAAGAATTCACACTGGCCATTCTTTTTGAAAAAATGGAATATTTATTTAGGGGACTGGGTTACGGAGAAAATGAAGGGACAAAATAGAAACTGGGAATAATAAATATGAAAGAGAGTGGGAGAGCACAGGAAAGACAAATTCCTGACTGGAACTCACAATTATTCAGTAGAAAGGGAGCACCTCATGAGGTTGTGGCATGACTTTTGCTAACAGGATACATCCTGAAAGGGACATAGCCACATGAGTTAGTTATCTGCAAGGAGAAATAGGGCTGAGAAGCATAGTAGAATTAGGGGAACTACCTCATCACATGGAGCAGGGATAAAGAGAAAGTTACCATGGGTCAGAGTGCCATGGTAGACAGGCCCCCAAAAAGGCAATAGCCTTTTCATAATCATAAATCATAAATCATAAGTAGATTTGATAGGAAAATTTTAACCTCAAGGAAATGCCTGGAATTTCTGACAGGGCATGGCATGATGACACTGCTCTAGAACTCTATAGAAAAAGTCAGCTCTCAGGGATCTGACATGATGTGGACTTCTGACTAAATGACCTCCTCAAAGGATGCGACC
Source organism: Sminthopsis crassicaudata (assembly GCF_048593235.1). Taxonomy (NCBI): domain Eukaryota; kingdom Metazoa; phylum Chordata; class Mammalia; order Dasyuromorphia; family Dasyuridae; genus Sminthopsis; species Sminthopsis crassicaudata. The sequence goes on from NC_133623.1 coordinate 86,263,892, forward strand.
ATGGAGCTAAACTGATCACCATTCTTGCTTGCCCAGGGAATAAAGTTTCTCAAGTCTTCTGCAAAGTATACCCAATATTGAAGACCTCATCAATATCATTAGTAAGTCACGTGAGCAAGGAAAATTGTATCTGTCAGATCTGTGGATAAGAGAAGCCATGGAAGGACTTTCTCAAACTGATGCAAAGTGAAAAAAGCAGAATCAGGAGAATTCTATATACAATAGCACCAACGCTCTGTGATGATCTACTATGAATAACTGAGCTATTCTCAGCAATGCTATGATCCAAAATTATTTTGCAGCACTTAAGGTAAAGAGTGGTGCCCATCCCTAGACAAAGTACTGTAGAGCCTGAAAGCAGATGAAAAATGCTTTTTTCTTTACTTTCTTTTTTTCTTGGGGTTTTGTCTACATTTGATTTCCAAGAATGACTTCCAAAAAATGTGTTTTTGCATGATTCTATAGGTATAAACTGCATAATGATGTTACTTGTCTTCTCAACTTGATAGGGGTTGAGGTCCCTTTAATATTGCTCTCTGACTTCCCAACCCCCATGGCTGACCTTGATTCACAAATCCTGGTCAAAAGCACCCTTTTGAATATTCGGGCCCAGCCCCCACTATCTGCTCAGCTTCCCCCAGCCCTCACCTGATCTGAACTAACTGAAAAGCCCGCCAAGAACTTGGGGGTACCGCCCACAATCTTTTAGGTATAAAAGAGACAAGTGGAGCTCTCTCGTTGCAGGAGCCTTCCCCGCCAACACATGGTATCCTTCCGACCATGTAAGGGTTCCTGCCCGCCCAGCGGCCACCTCTGGCCCTGGCGTCTTTCTAACTGAGCTTTACTTCCAAATTTCTACAATAAACCTTTTATTTATCAGTCTAGGTTTTTGGGCCTGTAAATTCATTTACAGGGGACACTGCGCCTCATGGGATTATCTTACTATCTATGCGCTGACAAACAGTGTTCCCCCTTTCCTTTCTGTCATTATTTGGTGGCCCTCCTGGGGACCCCGAAAATTGTTACCCAGAAAACTAACCTTAACCTTTCCAGGTCTCTCAGAACCAATCTTCGTCCTTAGCAGTTCGAGTGGCTCCCAGGAAGAATATCTATGTTCCTACCCTCTTCTCACTCTATCTCTAAAACAGCCAGCACCCAGACAAGGTTTGGGCTGCAAGCAAAGTCTCTCATGGAGACTACTTGCATTTTAGGCAAAAAAGCCCTCCTTTTGTCTAACTCTGTCTCTAGAGACAAAAGACCTTTTTTTCCAAGGAATTTCTAATCCCTTTATCAGCCTGCCCTCAGGCTGGAGTGTCTCTTCTTCACCCCTCCCCCCACCAAGTGGCCATCCCTCTTGGGTCCCAGGTCAGCAGTCTCCTTGATCTCTTCTGGAGGAGATATCTGTGTTTGAGCCCCTCTCGAACTCCACTGTAGTAGTAGCCACGAGGAGGAAAAGTTTGGATCGGGGCGAACTTGAACTTGGAGATGTGTCTCTACCCAACCTCATGAGCCTTCACCTTCGCCACCAGAGAAGCACTGGATAAGATAACATCTTTCCCTTCCCCATCCTGTCTCTTTTCCAACCTCTCCCATGTGGCTTGGCAACGTGCCATTTAAATACTCCCATCCTGTCCCCTTCTTGGGGTACAGTGGAAAGATTTGGGGACTCTTTTCAAGATCTCTAGAAAAGTCTCCTATTCACTTTTAAAAAGGTACTTTGCCGCAATTCTGAACACCCCTCCCATAGCTTTTACCTGGCTCTTAAAGGCTTCCAGCCCTCTCAGAAAACTAGCTTGTCCCATACATTTTAAAACAGGACTCAGTTTCCCTGATTTAGTCATCCTGCATTAGAATATGCTCTCTAGGATGGATATAGGATTTTAAAACCGCCCATTTTGTTTCCCTAAGCCTCAGGGCATACTTACCTGCTCTCTCTAAAGCCTAGACAGAGAGCAGTTGCTCAAGCCTTTCTCTGTCTCAGGAGCTCCTAGTGCATTTTTCTTGTTTGGCATTCTATGCCCCACTAATAATTAAAAGGTTCCCTTTCTAGTTCTGGTCCCGGCCAGTCTAGAACTTCAGAAAGGAAATCTTTGTAGTTTTGGCTGGGGAACAAAGTTCGGAATCCAGGCAAATTAATTGTTAAGAGAGTGAGAATAGTTTCTTTTGATTTCTCCTTTTTTTCCCCCCATCCTGACGGCAGGCAGGCAGGGGTGAATTAAAGAGAGAGATTGAAACTATTTAAAAAACACTCCATAACTACTTTTAATTTGGAGCCTCTCTAGAATCTTTCTCTGTTCTGACAGTTCTCTTTTACTGCCTCAGTTTCCTTAAGCTGATCTCTACTTCTGGCATTTCAGTCCAGGGATATAGAATAAGAATAGATTCTCCTTCAAGCTGTCTTTTAAGAGAATGGCTAAATTAACACCTGAATTCTGTGTAGAGTTCCAATCTCTCTCTACTCGACCAACCCCCAACTTTCTTTTCAGGAGTCCAGTATCTCCAATTAGGGTCTGACCTTTCTAAAAGCTCCAAATGCCCCCACACCCTACTCACTAAAGGGATGGGTGGATTCTCTGCATTAAGTACCTGTAGCCTCAGGTAAATGCTAGCTGCCTTCGCCTCCTCTTGCCTCTTCTAACAGAGTAGGGAGGGGCCACATGGGATTTCTCCACACCCACCTTCCCCAGAGAAGGTTCTGAGATAGGCCTGCTTTTTAAAGACTCGTTAAAACTGGGGGACTTTCTAAAACTGTTTGACTATTGCTATTTCAGGAAATTTACTAGTCTGTTACGCATGATCTGGTAATTTCTATCAACAGGGGAGGAAGAAAACTGAGATTTCAGCCGGTCAGGAAATTGGGAAAAACTGATGTATTATCTCATTAAGTTCAGGCTGAATTGGAAACTATTTTACTCTTTGCTTAAAATTTGCTAGACTATGATTTGCTGAGTTATGTTTTAACTTTGAAATCCCTTATTCAGTCTTTGGGATTATTCTTTAGAAACAACCAAAATTCAGACACCTGTCCAAGGACTGGCAGTCTCTCTGATCTGTTTCTCCCTCCTGTTACCCCAGTTCCTTAATTATTATTTCACCATTTCGATATTCTAATGGTTTGGGGTGGCCTGTCTTGGTATAATTGCATAATTTGCTCAGAAATCTGTCCTCCCTAGAGAGAGAGAGTGAGAGAGAGAGAGAGAGAGTGAGAGAAAGAGAGAGAGAGAGAGAAAAAGAGAGAGAGAGAAAGAGAGAGTGAGAGAGAGAGAGAGAAAGAGAGAGAGAGAGAGAGAGAGAGAGAGAGAGAGAGAGAGAGAGAGAGAGAGAGAGAGAAAGAGAGAGAGAATGAAGCCCTCAACTTCATTTTTTGTGTCTCTCTTGGAGCCCCTGACTTGGGGTGTTCTCTTAGGGCAGCAGAACTGCCTTGAGCACTACTACACAGCAGCAGAAGCTGAGTTAAATGCACAAATGACCACAGACCTAAAGACTGTTCATCCCTGGCTGAGATGCCCCTCAACTGCAGAGATTTGAACAGGGAGGCTTGTGTGTCTCTCTGAATAAAGAATGCTGTTTTATGCTAATAATTCTGGGGTTATCGGGGAGAAACTGGTCCTTGCCACAAGTCCTTGCACTTTCTAGTTTTAGTTTGGTTTGTTTATTATTGTCCTGACTCAGTTATCCTAATTATCCTGACTCAGTCCTGCCTCAGTTTCCCTGCCTCTTAGTTCTGCAAAACCTCCTGTGTCTCTTTATCAGAATACTTGATAAGATCTTATGTTTCAGAATAGCAGAATGCTTCTCCCATCCCAAGCTATGGGAATCTCTTATCAAGATGCTGTCTCCACTGATTATGTCATCTCTCTAGAGACCTACTCCAATATTGCTCTTGCCTCTATTTCAGTCTTCCTGTTCATGAGGTAACACAAAACCCCCCACACTCTATCAAGGATATGGGACAGCTCAATTTCCCGAGACTTGATTGATGCTGTCTGGAGCTCTACGCTCAAGCCAAGCATTTCTCATTGAGACGTCATGGCACAGCTTTGTCGAAATAAAAGTTTTTGTCCTATCTCTCTCTTAGGGACGCCTAAAGGGAATGAAGGCTATGGAGTTGGGGTCCTGTTACTGCCTCTCCATAAACTCCACTAAACAGATTAAGTAATCTATCTCCACCCACCTTGATAGGGCTTCCCTGCTGTTAGGACACACCCAGCTAAGCTAGCCCCTTTGAAGTGAAAAGGTTGGGAAAGAGCAATAATCAAACTTAGCCTGGGTTTCTGTGAATGCCATCCATATTTCAGTAGGATTTATTTCTAAAAGTTCAACTGCTAACTTCTTGAATTCTCTTATGTGGAATTAGATATTCTGTATATGATAATATTTGCATTGGGTATTTTAAAAACAAACTGATTTGTATGAATAATGTTCACTTATGAAACATACTTGGATATGAACCTATGGAGACAAATTCCTTACTGTTATCAATATAAGGTTATGATAAATATTTGTTTAGAATTTATGTTCTTACTATTTTAATGACCTAGAAAAAATAACAAAATTCATATGGAAGAAGAAAAGGTCGAGAATTTCAAGGGACTCAATGAAAAAAAAGGCAGATGAAGGTGGTCTAAGTGTACCTGATCTAAAGCTATATTATACAGCAGCAGTCACCAAAACCATTTGGTATTGGCTAAGAAATAGACCAGTCGATCAGTGGAACAGATTAGGTAAAAAGGACAAAAAAGGGTACAACTATAGAAATCTAGTGTTTGACAAACCCAAAGATACCAACATTTGGGATAAAAATTCATTATTTGAAAAAAACTGTTGGGAAAACTGGAAATTAGTATGGGAGAAATTAGATATGGACCCACACTTAACACCATATACAAAGATAAGATCAAAATGGGTCCATGATTTAGGCATAGAGAATGAGATCATAAATAGATTAGAGGAACAGAGGATAGTCTACCTCTCAGACCTGTGGAGGAGGAAGGAATTTATGACTAGAGGAGAACTAGAAATCATTTTTGATCACAAAATAGAAGATTTTGATTACATTAAATTAAAAAGCTTCTGCACAAACAAAACTAATGCAAACAAGATTAGAAGGGAAGTAACAAATTGGGAAAATATTTTTAAAAGTAAAGGTTCTGACAAAAGTCTCATTTCCAAAATATATAGAGAACTGACCCTAATTTATAAGAAACCAAACCATTCTCCAATTGATAAGGATATGAACAGACAGTTGTCAGATGATGAAATTGAAACTATATCCAATCATATGAAAGAGTGTTCCAAATCACTACTGATCAGAGAAATGCAAATTAAGACAACTCTGAAATACCACTACACACCTGTCAGATTGGCTAGAATGAAAGGGAAAGGTAATGCGCAATGTTGGAGGGGCTGTGGGAAAACAAGGACACTAATGCATTGTTGGTAGAGAAATGAAAGAATCCGGCCATTCTGGAGAGCAATCTGGAACTATGCCCAAAAAGCTATCAAACTGTGCATACCCTTTGACCCAGCCATACTACTACTGGGCTTATATCCCAAGGAAATACTAAAAAAGGGAAAGGGACCTATATGTGCCAAAATGTTTGTGGCAGCCCTTTTCATAGTGGCTAGAAGCTGGAAGATGAATGGATGTCCATCAATTGGAGAATGGTTGGGTAAATTATGGTATATGAATGTTATGGAATATTATTGTTCTGTATGAAATGACCAACAGGAGAAATACAGAGAGGCTTGGAGAGACTTACATCAACTGATGCTAAGTGAAACGAGCAGAACCAGAAGATCATTATACACTTCAACAATGATACTGTATGAGGATGTATTCTGATGGAAGTGGATATCTTCAACATAGAGAAGAGCTAATCCAATTCCAATTGATTAATGATGGACAGAATCAGCTACATCCAGAAAAGGAACACTGGGAAATGAGTGTAAACTGTTATTTTTACCTTCTGAATCCAATTCTTCCTGTGCAACAAGAAATTCGGTTCTACACACATATATTGTATCTAGAATATATGGTAATATATTTAACATGTATAAGACTGCCTGCCATCTGGAGGAGGGGGTTGGGGGAGGAAGGGAGAAAATCTGAACAGAAGTAAGTGCAAGGGATAATGTTGTAAAACATTACCCATGCATATGTACTGTCAAAAAAAAGTTATAATTATAAAATAAAATAAAAATTAAATTTAAAAAAAGTATCCAAAGTCTTTAAAACAAATAATCAATTACATCATGAGAAGGTACCAATAAAAAAAACAGTCCCTACAATCCAGCAAAATATTTATAACAGCACTTTTTGTAACAGCTGTAACCTGGAAACAAAGTAGATGTTCTCAAGTGGGTAATGGCCAGAGAAGGCAAGGAAACGAATGTTGTGGAATATTACTATATTGTTATAAGAAATGAAGAGTGTGTTGGGTACAGAGAAGCAGAGAAAGATCTCTGTGAAACGATATATATTATGACAGAATATCTATCTATCTATCTATAGATACATCTACATATACCTGGTAAACAAAATCAATTTAAATGGAAATAATGGCAAAGCAAAGCAAAAAATGGAAAATACATGTAAGAAAATGTTGAAGACTAAAAAGGATACATTTGAAGACACGATCCCCTGTCCTCTTCAAGGAGGTGAAAGGTCCACAGGTGTTACAGATGTGCATACCTTTTCCCAAATGTATCAAACAGCTGGGGCTTAATTTTCTTTTCCTCCCTAAAACAAAAAATGAGATTTATTCCATGGCATGGCACTCACGGGGAGAGGGCAAAATCCATGGGATACCCTGGTGATGTAAGAAACAGAAAATATCAATAATATCTATTAAATTACAAATATATAATGAAAGGACGGAAGGAGGAAAGCAAGGTTTAGGATTAGTAATTATCAGGAACAGATCTCCAACTATAGTAAAAATCAGAGATTTTGAAACCAATTGTTGTTATTTAGTCCCGTATGCTTTTTTCTGACATGATTTGAGACTTTCTTGGCAAAGACATTGGAAGGCTTTGCCATTTCTTTCTGTAGCCCATTTGACAAACAGGAACTGAGATAAACAGAGTTAAGTGACTTCCTGAGGGTACCACCGTTGCTAAGTAGCTGAGACCAGATTTGAATTCAGGAAGATGATTCTCTCTCACATCATGCCCAGTACAATACATAGGCATCCAGAAAATAATATGAATTTCTTGAAAATTGAAACATTAATTAGTGCAAATGATCATGTGTGCAATGTACATAAGTAAATCAAACACAATAGCTTAGTGTATAAAAAATCCAAAGAGAGCAGGCGGTGGGACTGAGGAGGACACACTATTTCATTTTTTAATAATAGGATAAGGAAAAAGTAGTTTGTCAGAAATTTATTAGCTCATGAAAACCTCACACCAACTATCACATTAAATTGCAAATGGATGTATGATTAAATGTAAAAAGGGAATCTATAGCAAATTAGAGGAGCAAAGAAAAAAATACTTTTCACTTCTATGGATGGGGAAAGAGATTATGACAGGACAAGCAACAGAGAAAATCACAGAAAATAAACGATTAATCCTGCTTCTATAAAGTTGCCCAAAGTCCTAACGCAGAGAAAATGTGAGGCAAAACACTTACCTGAGGGAAAAGACCTTTGTAGCAAACATCTCTGTGTGTGGTTGCATATGCAAGATGTAGAGGAAACGGATTCCCACTTGCAGGATTAAGAATCATTCTCCCCTAGGTCAAAAGGGAAGGAGAGAATATTTTCAGAGGAAAAAACCCAAGCTCTCAACAGGCTTCTGACAAAATACTCCAAATCCCACAGCAGAAGAGAAACCGGCATTAAAACACTCTCTTCTTTCAGTCTGTAAATTCTTTAAATTCAAAGACTAAGGGACCCATCCCCCTCTCTGTTCCACAGAAAGGTACGTGGAAACATCCTTTTCGTCAGAAGCCAGTTGTAACCAGAACAACAACTATGTGTGTGTGTGTGTGTGTGTGTGTGTGTGTGTGTGTGTGTGTGATTTAATTAAAAGACTGGAGAAGGGAGGGGCAGAGATCCTTTCTTAAATTCTTACCAAAACGAACGTTAGAAAGTGTCTTTATGCCAAACTGAGAGAGAAGCCCTTTGAAGAGAAAAGATGTTAAAGGCGAATTATTCTATAAAGGGAGAGATCCTGAGAAATAAGATCACCCCTCCCTCTTTTTCTGAGGACTCCATATTTTAGCTTGGATTTTAGCACGTTAAGCTCTGCCTGGGGCCGCAAACCTTTCCGTGCCCTTTGATCCCCGAGGTCAGACAGGACAAAAGGATGGAGTGGAAAGCCCCGATCCCCCGGGTTGTCCGAGTTCCGAGGCTCCGGCCAGGCCTGGGCCTGCAGGGACTGGGAACAAGAGGTGGAAGCGTCCATCTGAGACAGGAGAGAGGGAGCCGGCCCCCGCCCCCCGCCCCTCCCCCCCTCCCCGGACCCGCAGCCTCCCAGACTGAGCCCGGAGCCGGCCCGAGGCACCCGGCAGGTGCAGGCACACGCGCGCCCGCTCCCGCCCCCCCCCCACCTCCCCCCAGGGACACAGACGCGGCCACGCCCAGGATCTCAGCCACATTCACGACCCCCCCCCCCCCCAGACAAAGGTGCGGATGCTCCTGGACGTGGTAGCCGCCCTCCCCCACACCTACCGGGCAGGAAGGAAAGGCGGGCGGGGAGGAGGGGGCTTCAGGGAAGGGCTGGGATGGGAGAGGACAAAGGGAGGGGCTGCGGCGGGAGCAGGGAGGGGGCCCCCCCCTCACTCACTGCGGCTTAGGCGCTCAGGACCCTCGGCTCGGTCCGTCCGGAGGACGAGGGTAAGACGGGGGACGGAGGGGTCGCTGTGAGGCGGAGAGGCAGGGCCTGAGTGAGGGGCGCACAGACCCCCCGCCGCCCCGGCCCCGGCACATCCTCACCTCCAGACAAAGGAGACTGGCATTGAACGGAGGGTGGGAAGGGGCGGCCCTGTGACGTCACCTGCGGGGGGCTAGGCTCCTCCCAGATCGGGGGGAGAGGGGAGGGAGTGGGGTTCAGGATAGGGGAGGGGGCGCTGGGACATTAGCCCAGAGCAGATGTGAGCCGGCCAACAAGTCATTTCTCTTGGGTCTCATCTCCCTTTAAGAGAGGGGATTGCAGTGCATCTTCCACCTGGAGTTGAGCCCAGCGCTGACCAGGGTCCTAGTTTCCCAAAGCTATGCTTCTGGCGCTGGGGCTGGGAGCAGGGTTCAATGGCTGAGCTGTGCTTGTGGTGGGGGAGGGGCGGCTCTTTTAGAGAAACAAGGAGGGGGAGAACAGGAGCTGGAGGTCAAGGAGGGGGGGTCCTGAGCTCCACTGAAAGGAAGAGCACAATAGCTCGGCAGCAGCTACATAGCCCCAGTCCTTGAAAGGGACTTGGCTTCCTGACAGCCCCCAGAGCAGAAGCAGAACGGGGTGGCCTGGAGGAAGGGCGGCTCTCGGGCTCTTTTGTCCAGGCTTGAGCAGACAGAGATCAGAATGGGTGGGAAGGCACAGAGGGCCACCCAGGCCCCTATGCCTCTACGCCCCTATTTATGAGTGGGTACCCTGCACTGAATGCTAAACCACAGAAAGCTTCCAGAGCCTGGACAAGAGGGAACCACACCCTCCTTTCTGGCTCAGTCTCCTCTACCAAGTGACTTCATCAATTTCCTTCTAAAACTATTAGTAAAAATCAGATCCAGAATAGTCAGTTAAAATTTGGTACTGTGTCAGGCACTGAGCTAAGTAAATGCTAAGAGATATAAAAACAGGAAAAAAGCCATCTCTCCGGTAAGGTGCTAAGTTATGGCAAAAATAACATGCAAACAACTATGGAGAATCATTGTATGTGCAGGATGAAGTGGAAGTAATAAGCAGTGGGAAGGACCTAGAATGGGGGGGGGGGGTTAAGGAAGACTGCTTATAGAAGATGAAATTTTATCTAGGTTGTGAAGGATGCCAAGAAAGCCAAGAAGGGGTGATGAAGTGTGAGAATATTGATGGTGGTGTGTACAGCCATGGATGTAATGCTGGAGAAACTGAGGCAAGATTGAGATTAGAGAGTTTTTAATATTTTATTTGGATTTCTGAGAGGGAGAGATTGTGTTGGGGGCATGATGCCCCCAGGGCTGAAGTCCAAACCATCCAGCTTTGAATTCGAGTTCTCAAAGACATATTTATAGCTCTTAGCTTAGGTAGGTAAACAAAGGTAGGGGGTAGAGTTCAAACTCTGGTGAGCTAGAATCTCCAGGAAGGGATCATCAATCCAGTTCTGACAGATTTGGGGTAGGTGTAAAAGTCAGGAATTCTGTATGATTGATTTAATCCAACAAGGTGTTAACTCAGTGGAATTGAGAAGACAATAGTTATCTAGTTTAGCATGTGAGTTCTCTAGTTCAGTATGATTGATTTAATCATAAAACAAGGTTTTAACTCAGTAGAATTAAGACAATGATTCTTTAGTACTTAGGATAGTTCTATAAATTGACACCTATTCTACAAGATTGACACCTATGATGATATACTTATAATAGAGTACAGAAGAGCTAAGAGATCTGGGAGAAGAGACAGACTTCAAGAAAGAGACTGTCCTGGTGGCTTAAATAATAATTTGGCTAATAATATTAAATAATAATAACTACTACACTTAATGGGAGGAGGGGGATTATAACACCTGACCAGGTCCCTCTCCCTTCCCCCATACCGCCATGCTTCCCGACCCAATATAGCATAGCTCCATTTAAACTATTAACTGGTTTTGCAAATCAATCATTCTTGTCCTATGTCTTTAAGTAAATATATATATATATGTATATATATATGTATATATTTTTAATCTTTATACTTCAAGGTTCACAAATAACTGACCCAAATTTCATAAAATTTACACATGCCCAACAGAGCTGACAAATACTTAAGGCATAGCTCAGTTACAAATTACCCAATACCTCTAGAAAACAACATACCATCTAAGTAGGAAGATACAACCACTACCTCCCCTAAGTTAAGCTACCGGCATTTTGTTTTAATAACCTATATTTTAACTTAAAATCCCAAACACAGCTTTAAATTCCCAATAATATAAAACTACTTTTGCCATCATATTTAAAACATTTATTCAAATATTTATAATAATTTAAATAATTATTTAAAATTTTAATATTAAATTTTAATAATTATTTAAATAAATAATTTGGCGCCCAAACTAAGGATGGACTGAGGACCTACATCATACTAACAAGATCATGAGTTCAGTGGACAAGTACCCCAGGAAATAGGGTGAGTACAAAAATAGGCAAACAGTAAAGGCTAAAGTAGTATTTCAGCTGAAATGGACAAATGCTACAAAAGAGCCTTCCCACCCCTATTAAAGTGTGTAGAATGCATAGTTAAGGTAATAAAAAAATAAGGTTTGATTGTAACTTGGAAGTAGATCATTGGAATCTTAGAAGCATTAGAGTACACATCTCCATGGTTCGCTAAGGAAGAATTAGAGCCAGAGAAGTGGAAACTAGTAGGAGAGCAACTAATTGAATATTACAATGATAACGGTCCTGTTTCAATTCCTAAAGAGACTATATCTATATCTATATCTATATCTATATCTATATCTATATCTATATCTATATCTATATCTATATATTATATATATGTTAATACAATTGGCTTTAAGGAATTGCATAACTATTAGAATAAGGAAAAAAGAAAGAACAGGAGAGGGGTACTGATAAAACAGCTGAAAAGCATGAAGAATTAGACAAGAAAGGAGTTAAGTACAATGCTGATGAAATTAAGGAATGTGGTGCTTAACAGCAAAAGTCTTTAGGGCATTCCCCATCTCCTGGCCTATCCCTCTCAATTAACCCTTCATGGGTGGAGGGAGAAGGAGGAGGGGTAGGGAAAGGGACACAATCAGCACCACCCATGAGTAGCTTTGTCCACCCTCTATGACAAGATGACAAAAGGCACTAGTTAAAGCTAAAAAAGGACAGGATATATCTGATTTAAGAATAGAAGCATACAAAGTTGCAGGATTCAAAATAAACCCACAGAAGTCATCAGCATTCTTATATATCACTAACAAAATCCAACAATTAGAGTTAAAAAGAGAAGTTCCATTTAAACTAACTACTGATAGTATAAAATATTTGGGAATCTATCTGCCAAGGGAAAATCAGGAACTATTTGAGCAAAACTACAAAACACTTTCCACACAAATAAAGTCAGATCTAAGCAATTGGAAAAATATTAAATGCTCTTGGATAGGTTGAGCAAATATAAGAAAGATGGCAAGACTCCCTAAACTAATCTATTTATTTAGCACTATACAAATCAGACTCCCAAAAAACTATTTTAATGACCTAGAAAAAATAACAACAGAGTTCATATGGGAAAAAAAAGGTCAAGAATTTCAAGGGAATTAATGAAAAAAAATCAAATGAAGGTGGCCTAGCTGTACCAGATTTAAAATTATATTATTAAGCAGCAGTTACCAAAACCATTTGGCACCGGCTAAGAAATAGACCAGTTGCACTTCCAGTTGATCAATGATGGACAGAAATAACTACACCCAGAGAAGGAACACTGGGAAGTGAATGTAAATTGTTAGCACTACTGTCTATCTATCCAGGTTACTTATACCTTCAGAATCTAATACTTAATGTGCAACAAGAAAATGGTATTTACACACTTTTATTGTATCTAGGTTATATTGTAACATATGTAAAATGTATAGGATTGCCTGTCATCAAGGGGAGGGAGTAGAAAGAGGGAGGGGATATTTTGGAAAAATGAATACAAGGGATAATATTATTTAAAAAATTAAAAAAAAAAAGAAATAGACAGTTGATCAGTAGAATAGGTGAGGTTCAAAGGACAAAATAGTCAATAACTTTAATAATCTGGTGTTTGACAAACCCAAAGACCCCAGCTTTTGGGATAAGAATTCACTGTTTGAGAAAAACTGCTAGGAGAAAATGGGAATTAGCATGGCTGATATTGGCATTGATCCACATTTAACACTGTACACCAAGATAAGGTCAAAATAGGTTCATGACCTAGGCATAAAGAATGAGATTATAAATAAATTAGAAGAACATAGGATAATTTTCCTCTCAGACCTGTGGAGGAGAAAGGAATTTATGACCAAAGAAGAACTATAAATCATTTTTGATCACAAAATAGAAAATTTTGATTATATCAAATTGAATTTTTTTTTGTACAAACAAAAGTAATGCAGACAAAATTAGAGGGGAAGCAATAAACTGGGAAAACATTTTTACAGTTCTAATAAAGTTCTCATTTCCAAAATATATTGCAAATTGATTCTAACTTATAAGAAATCGAGCCATTCTCTAACTGACAAAGGGTGAAAGGATATGAACAGACAATTCTCAGATGAAGAAATTGAAACTATTTCTAGCCATATGAAAAGATGCTCCATGTCTATTAATCAGAGCAATGGAAAGTAAGACAACTCTGAGATACCATTGGGCCTCAGAATGTAGATTGATTCAGGGAAATGAGAGGAGGGGCCCAGCTCCAGGACAGCCAGCAAAAAAGAGGTGGGGCTGAGGTTACACCCAGAGAGTCTTTAGAAGTTCAAGATTCAGACATGATCAATCCTGTCAGATTGGTTAGAATGACAGGGAAAGATAATGCAGAAGGTTGGAGGGGATGTGGGAAAACTGGGACACTGATACATTGTTGGTGAAATTGTGAATATATCCAGCCATTCTGGAGAGCAATTTGGAACTATGCTCAAAAAGTTATCAAACTGTGCATAGCCTTTGATCCAGCAGTGTTACTACTGGGCTTATATCCCAAAGAGATCTTAAAGAAGGGAAAGGGACATGTATGTGCAAGAATGTTTGTGACATCCCTCTTTGTAGTGGCCAGAAACTGGAAACTGAATGGATGTGCCTCAATTGGAGAATGGCTGAATAAATTGTGGTATATGAGTGTTATGAAATATTACTGTTCTGTAAGAAATGATCAGCAGGATGATTTCAGAAAGGCCTGGAGAAACTTAGATGAACTGATGTTGAGTGAAATGGGTTAGGGTTACAAAAGATCATTTTACACTTCAACAACAATACTCTGTGATGATCAGTTCTAATGGATGTGGCCCTCTTCAACAATGAGATGAAACAAATCAGATCCAATAGAACAGGAATGAATTGAATCAGCTATACCCAGTGAAAGAACTCTAGAAAATGTGTGTGAACCACCACGTAGAATTCCCAATCCCTCTATTTTTGTCCACCTGCATTTTTGATTTCCTTCACAGGTTAATTGTATACTCTTTCGAGTCCGCTTCTTTTTGTACAGCAAAATAACTGTATGGACATATATACATATATTGTATTTAACATATACTTTAACATATTTAACATGTATGGTCTATTTGCCATCTGAGGGAGGGGGTGGGGGCAAGGAAGGGAAAATTGAAACAAAAGGTTTTGCAGCTGTCAATACTGAAAAATTACCCATGCATATATTTGTAAATAAAAAGCTATAATATGTATATATATACATGTATATATATGTATGTATGTATATATATATATATATATATATATATATATATATATATATATATATATATATATATATATATATATATATATATATAAAAGAAAAAAAAAAGAATAGAAGTATACCCTGTTATTCAAGAGTTTGACTCTTCAGGTCAAGAAAGGAGAAGATACACTCCTTTTGATCTGGAATTATCAAAGATCTGAACAAGGGTTGCACTCTTTATGGGGCTACATAATTTTATGTTAAGATGGTATTTTTCAGTGCCCAGTGTTAACTTAGCTGAGCCTTAGAAAAGATTTGAATGGACACTTCTGCTATAGGGAATGGAAAAATAGCCCTACTATGTGTCAAATTATGTTGCTGCTGCTCTTACTCCAGTAAGAAATGCATTTCCAAAAGTTATATTATTACATTACATGAATGATATGTTAGGGTGTGCACTTGAGGAGCAAATGTTAGAAGCATGTCTACAAAAAGACCATAGAAACACTAAGGAATTACAAACGGCATATACCTCCAGAAAAAATTCAATCCTTTTCAATCTTTAAGATATGAAGTATATCCTAAGGTGTTTACAGTACAAAAGTTTTCTTTAAGAACAAAGAAGGTGAACACCTTAAATGACTTTCAGGAATTAATAGGAGATATCCAATGGAGGTGTCCAGTGTTAGGCTTAATCTATTGCAATAATTATATGACATTTTAAGGGGAGACCACTGCTTTATACTCACCATGCCAGCTTACAAAAGAAGCTCAAGAGGCTTTGAGGGAAGTTGAACTGGTTTTATCCAATGTGGTTGAAAGAGTCATTCAAAAACCCTTGGAAATACCAGTTTTTGCTATAAAAGGGGCACCCACAGCAGTCCCTCATCAAGGGGACAGTGTGATAGAATGGGTGAAACCCCCAGCATAACCACAGCAAATCCTTACTCCTTACCCAGTGCTTGTGGCTAGAATTTTACTAAAGGCCATTAAGAGAGTAGTACAATCATCTGGGATAAGACCTGACAAGATATACATCTTTTATACCAATGTATAAATTAATGTATGCTGTGAAATCATCCAAGAGTCACAGATTTTATTGGCCACAGCTCCAAACTTTACACATGGGTGTCCATTAAAGATAACCCAGCTATTACATAATTGGCAATGTGTAAAAGTCCGGGCTAGCTCCTCTGAAGGGCTCAGAATAAGTTATTGTCAGGATAAGCAAAAGTCCTTGCCCCACGTTGTGTGCTGGAACTCTGTCTTCCCAGAAATCAGCCGGAGTCAGGATCACTAAACGTCTTTATTCTTGATCTTTTATGGTCAAGGTCAGGGGGTTAGGTTTAGAAATCTCACACACACCTTCCTCCCTCAAATCCACAAGAGACTGACTAAGCATCAGCGGTTCAATTTCCTCTTCCTACTCCTACTCCTCCCACACATGTCACTTCCTCCTCTTTGTCCCACCAATCAAGTCAGCACAGAATAGCTGGGGAGTGTCAACCTTCAAACAAGTTAATAGGGAACCTTCCAATTGGCAATTAGTCTCACGTGCTCCATTATCCAAATGCATTTGCTCAGTTCTAGCCCTTTACAGTTGTGGGCGCCAAAATGTAATGTTCTGTTGTCTCCAGAAACTGCTGATCACTCTCTGGGAGCAGATCTGCTGGCTCAACTCAATCCCAGACTAGATGATTCTTCCTCCAGAGAGCTGTCCCAACTCTGTCCTAGAGTAGACTAGATTCCTTGCTCAATGTTGTCTTCTTTTATCCTCCCAGAGAATGGGCGTGTAAGAACTCAAGGGCTTGTAGAAAAATTACTTCAACCAATTAACTTGCTCCTTTTAAAGGTTGTGTAAACTCCTTTTCATATGTAAACTCCCCCTCAGAAGTTCAAAGGGGTAAACTTTCCTTAAAGCCAGGAATCAAAGGTGTGAACTAGAGAATTGTTAAGTACCAACTTAGTACTTAGTAAGAACCTAACAGCAATAGGTTTTTAAAGAAAAGGTTTCTAAGGTTCCTCTTAAAGGATAAACCATCTTTACAGATGCATCCAAATGCAACATTTGGACTGTATACTCTCATGACTTAACTATAAAGAGAGTAGTCAGAAATCCTTTTCAGTCCACTCAGCAGGATAAATTGTTTGCAATCATGCTAGCTCTTACTTATTATCCAGGAGATGTAAATATAATATCTGATTCAACCTATTTAGTAGTCGTGGCACAAAAAATTGCAACAGCCCAAATAAAATTTGTAGCTTCTAATATATATCAGCTCTTTAAGGAACTTCAAGTGCAAGTGAGAAATCATCCAGGTAAGATTTATATTTTGAATGTCCATCCTATAGTGGACTTCCAGGTCCTATTTTTCACGGAAATTCAAAGGCAGATAGCCTTTTTACCATGTTAGCCAATACTCCTTTATTTCAGGCAGCCCAAGAATCTCATTCTAAATATCGTCAGGCTGCTCGAGCTTTATGTTTGCAATTTGGGATAACAAAAGTGGATGTTAGGAGCATCGTAACAGCTTTCCTTCCTTTCCATGTTCTTATGCTCTCTCCAGGAAAAACCCTTTGTGTTTTGAGACACAATGAAATTTGGCAAATATATGTGACCTATTATAAGTCTTTTGGTCATCTGTCTTTTATCCATGTTGTAGTAGACACCTTTTCTTTTTTTTTTTTTTTTTCTTTTTTTTTTTTAATTTTTATTTTATTTTATAATTATAACTTTTTTTGACAGTACATATGCATGGGTAATTTTTTGCAACATTATCCCTTGCACTTACTTCTATTCAGATTTTTTCCCTTCCTCCCCCAACCCCCTCCCCCAGATGGCAAGCAGTCTTATATATGTTAAATATATTACACTATATTCTAGATACAATATATGTGTGTAGAACCGAATTTTTTGTTGCACAGGAAGAATTGGATTCAGAAGGTAAAAATAACAGTTTACATTCATTTCCCAGTGTTCCTTTTCTGGATGTAGCTGGTTCTGTCCATCATTAATCAATTGGAATTGGATTAGCTCTTCTCTATGTTGAAGAAATCCACTTCCATCAGCATACATCCTCGTACACTATCATTGTTGAAGTGTATAATGATCTTCTGGTTCTGCTCGTTTCACTCAGCATCAGTTGATGTAAGTCTCTCCAAGCCTCTCTGTATTTCTCCTGTTGGTCATTTCTTATAGAACAATAATATTCCATAACATTCATATACCATAGTTTACCCAACCATTCTCCAATTGATGGACATCCACTCATCTTCCAGCTTCTAGCCACTATGAAAAGGGCTGCCACAAACATTTTGGCACATACAGGACCCTTTCCCTTCTCTAGTAGTTCCTTGGGGTATAAACCCAGTAGTAGTATGGCTGGGTCAAAGGGTATGCACATTTTGATAACTTTTTGGGCATAATTCCAGATTGCTCTCCAGAATGGTTGGATTCTTTCACAACTCCACCAACAATGCATCAGTGTCCCAGTTTTCCCACAGCCCCTCCAACATTCATCGTTATTTGTTCCTGTCATCTTAGCCAATATGACAGGTGTGTAATGATACCTCAGAGTTGTCTTAATTTGCATTTCTCTGATCAATAGTGATTTGGAACACTCTTTCATATGAGTGGAAATAGTTTTAATTTCATCATCTGAAAATCGTCTGTTCATATCCTTTGACCATTTATCAATTGGAGAATGGCTTGATTTCTTATAAATTAAAGTCAATTCTCTGTATATTTTGGAGATGAGGCCTCTATCAGAACCTTTAACTGTAAAATTTTTTTCCCCAATTTGTTACTTCCCTTCTAATCTTGTTTGCATTAGTTTTGTTTGTGCAGAAACTTTTTGATTTGGTGTAATCAAAATGTTCTATTTTGTGATCAATAATGGTCTCTAGTTCTCCCTTGGACACAAACTCCTTCCTCCTCCACAAGTCTGAGAGGTAAACCATCCCATGTTCCTCCAATTTATTTATGATTTCGTTCTTTATGCCTAAATCTTGGACCCATTTTGATCTAATCTTAGTATGTGGTGTTAAATGTGGGTCCATGCCGTAGTAGACACCTTTTCAGGATTTACTTTGCAATACCTGCAGCAAAAGAGACAGCCTGAGTAGTCTCTGAATTCCTTATACAACCTTTTGAAAGTGTGCCACAAGCAATTAAAAACAGATAATGGAACTGCATATGCTTCTAAACTTTTCCCACACTTTTGTGCACAGTATCAGATTTTACACACCACTGACATACCTTTTAATGCTCAAGGACAGGCAATAGTAGAGAGGAGAAACAGAGACATCAAGATGCTCTTCCAAAAACAAAAGAAAAGGGGAACCACAGGTAACCCTAGAGAAATTCTAAATTTAGTTTTCTATACCATTAATTTTAAAATTTTCAATAAAGATGAATTGGCTCTGGCAGAAAGGTTTTATATCTACCACAAGGGCAGAGTCCAGTGCAAGCAGTTCCACTATATTTAGATAATCACCAGGTGATGTGTAGAGATCTAGAAAATGGTGAATGGAAGGGACCAGATAGGTTAACTGCTTGGGGGAGAGGCTTTGCTTGTATCTCTACAGATGGAGAAGCAATTAGATGGGTGCCAATGAGCCGTATTTGCCTTGTCCACTGGAGAGAGACAGAAAAAAGGAGACCCTTGAAGAAAAGGAGAAAAAACAGGTGTTTCCATCTATGACTACATGTGCCACTGAAAAAATCATGACTGTTAACCCAATGTGTATGGCAATTGACTCATATGAACACTAAAAATGTTGATAAGACTGTTGCAGAACTTTAAAACTAGCAGGAATCATTGGATTCCCTGAGACATGATAAAACTGATAGAAGACTTCAAAATCTGCAAAAAAATTATTGGATTCCCTGACACATGATGAAATTATTGCAGGACTTGCAGGAATCACTGGATTCCCTGACACATGAAGTAATGGCAATAAATTGGTTTATTTCTAGGACTTATGGAAATGTATAATTCTTCATGTTGATTCATGTTGTTTGTTACATCACTGCTAGCCTGTGTTATGTTACTATATGCTTATGTAATATCTCCTATGTTGATGGATTTATGTATACCTGTTTCAAGTGAGACCCTTCAGAAACCTACTAACAAAATCTGGTATGTTGTCTCATTATTGTCATTCTCTTGGTGAAAAATATTGTTTCTTTGATTTATTCTTTGATATTAGGATTCTTACAAGGTGCTAAGTCACTGGAATTGATAGAAACAATAATTATGTAATGTAGCATGGTACTTAACAGTTCTCTAGTTCACTGATGTACTTAGTACTTTTTAGAGTTCCACAAGATTCACACCTATAAGAGAGCATATATAAGGAGGAGCCCACTAAAGGACAAGCCCACAAAAGCACAAGCCCACTCTCAGAGGCGGAGTCAAATTCATTCCATATTCCACCTTTGTGCTGACTGGAGATTCGGAGGGAGCTAGAGGCTGAAGCTGGCTGAGGCAAAGGACTAGCAGCAGGAACCAAGGAGAGAGATAGGCCTCTAAGAAAGCTAACCAGGCCCAAGGAAGGAGACAAGACTTAAAAGGAAACAATAAAGGGTTTGGACTTTAACTCTTGGCTGAATTTGAGGTGATTATTGAACTGAACTGAAACTAAGGCTGCCTCCAGAAGCTCCTCAAGAAACCTGCTTCCAGAGAAAATTACATTTTAGAGAAGAACATTACACTGTGAGCCACTCATTCTCTATAATTAGATTATTTAGTTTCCAGTTATTTTTGGCCTATTTTACCAAGGCCTGGATTACACATAAATTTTTATTGCATCATGATCTGAACTAGATTGATTTATTATTTCTCCCCTTCTACATTTGTTTGTGATGGTTTTGCACCCACCCAATTTGAGGGTAGGTGTCATGTCTGTAATTCCTTTCTATTACAATTAAATTTTCCCAAAATTCCAGTTTTTTCCACTCAAATTTTCTAAAATACTATTCACTTCCTTAACTTCTTTCTTGTTTATTTTCAGGTTCAGGTTTATCTAGTACTGAGAGAGGAAAGTTGTACTACTTGCCTAGGAAACTTATTCTCTTTGGAGGTTTACATTTTTGAATTATGAAATATTGTATTTCAAGCTCTGAGCTACTTTGAGAAAAGGCTGAAAATGCTGTGTATTCCTGATTGTGGATTTTTGGTAATTGAATCCTTTCATATCACATTGCTGGTGATAATATTTTTGGGGTTTGTCAACTCAGGATTTTGACTGTGATTTTGCATGGAGTTTTCATTTGTGGGCTAAGTGCTTTTGTATAACATAGCTTTCAGTTTATCCAATAATTCTAAGCTTTCCACTCCTTATTGATTTTTCCATATCACCATTTAATTTTAGGCTATCCTATCTATGCTATGCTTTTGAAAGAGAAATATGCCCCACAACTGACTGCACATATTTTCTGATTTCTCACTTTATAAAAATGTAAAAATTGGAGAAATCTCATCACTACAAATGGGTAAGTTGGAATTGTATTCTCATATCTCTTTGCCAGTAGCCCACTCCCTAAGGTCTGGGCTAACAAACTGCAGCTGTGTCAACACCATTCTTCCTTATCTGTCTCCATTCCCTGGCTCCGGGGCTTCACGCATTACAAATTAACCACAGGACACGCTTAACCAAAGGATGTGCTGACATCAATCACCATTACTGACACCTGAACTTAGGAACCTCGTCAAGACCCCAGCCCCCTCCCTTCCTCTATACATTGTGTATTGTGTAACTGCCTTCCTACATACTTGACATTCCTGAGCCACTCTGTATAAGCTGAGTTGTCTTCCACAATAAATGAGAGCTGCTTTATACCCCACTGAGCGGTCTCCCTCCTTTGTTTTCCTTCACCCATTCCCAGGTTGTAGCCTTACTAGCTTTTGCTTACAGGTTGATGTCTGCCTCCAGGCGTCCCTAGTTCGAGACCCGGCCGGGTCAACTGGCGCCCGAACAGGGACCTGAAGGTGGGCGTCTACCCGACAGACTAGCGGTGGTGAGTGTTTCCGTCCGGCCAGACCCCGAAAAGATCCGAAGTCTCTTCTGAAAAGGGTGAGTAAGCTATCTGTCGCATTCATGGGTTCCCATTTGTCAAAGGAGCAAGTTTTCATAAAAGATCTTAAAGAAAGTTTTAGAGAGCGAGGGGTAATAGTTAAGAAAAAAGACCTTATAAAATTTTTTATTTATATCAATAAAGTTTGTCCCTGGTTTGTAGTAAATGGCCCTGAAATCCACCCTGCTAAATGGCAAAAAGTGGGTCGTGATTTGAATGAAAGAAAAGAAGGACCTGATTCTGTCCCCATAAATATTTTCCTTTATTGGACCTTAATAAATGAGGTTGTGGAGAGTGCTGCTTCTGATGGCGGGATAAGGCAATTGATCATAAGCGCAGAATCATGCTTGCGGCCATTATCTCTCGCCGCCTCTGAACAGTCTATTGTTAAGAGTGCTGAACAGTCTATTGTTAAGAGTGTTATTCCAAAGGAAAAATCTGATGCCCCCTCCTGTGCCCCTTCGGCACCTATAGATACCCCCCCTCCCCAGACTAAATCTATTTATCCCCCTCTACCTACGTATCCGCCACCCTCTGAGGAACAAGAAAATTTTTCTTTCCCTGTCTTTCCAACAACCAAAAAGAACTCTCTTAAAACCGAAACTCCAAATTGCACTCCCCTAGATAATGGTGACCCGGCTGACTTAGAAACCGAGGCCGCTGCTTACAATTCTCAAGACATATTTCTTGCTAATAAAGACCCCGCCATAACTTTCACTGCCAGCCCTCCAAATTCGTCAGATTTAGACCTAACTAATGCAAGAGAGGATCTAATTAGAAGAATGCACAAATTAAAAGAGGTCGTGACTATACAGAACCAATTTGCTTGAATGACAAGAGAATTTAAAGAAATACAGGAATCTTTAAAAGATTCCTTGTCTATTACCTCCCCTCCCACCCTCTCTATAGCTCCCGATAGGCAAAATTCGAAAAGAAAGATCCTACACGAAACGCCCCTAACTTTTCCTATACTGAGAAGCCAAACTAAACCTAGACCCCATGCCTCTCCCCAGAGGGTAAATAGCACAGACCCCGACACACAGGAAGATCATGACTCTGATGCAGGAGATTCAGAAAATGAGGAAGCAGAAAATGAGGAAGCAGATCAGGATTCAGATAGCAGCGATGTCTCACCCAAAACCATTTACAAAACAGCTAAATTTAAAAACATCAAGGACCTCCACTCTGCTGTTAAAAGCTATGGTCCTAATGCCCCATTCACCATTTCGGCTCTTGAAGCCATCGGCCAAGGAGGGTATTTACTACCAGGGGAATGGATAAGGGTGGTCCAAGCAGCACTCTCCAGAGCTCAATTTCTCACATGGAAAACTGACTTCTTTGATAGATGTGCCGCCACTGAAAAGAAAAATATTAGATCTAATAAGGGCACAAAGACTTGGATGTTTGATAAATTAACTGGCCAAGGCACATATGCTTCAGAAACCAAACAGAAAACACTCCCTTGGGGACTCCTATCTCAAACATCTGCAGCCGCTATCGGTGCATGGAGAGCCCTCCCCACGACAGGCTCCCCCTTAGCCCCTTTGAGCAAAGTTGTCCAGGGGAATCAGGAAGATTATTCAGAATTTGTTAGTAGATTATTAGAAACTGCAGAAAGAACCTTAGGTGCAGAGGCTGCAGAAAACCACCTTGTTAGAAGATTGGCTTATGAAAATGCTAATGGGCCCTGCCACGATGCTTTACACGGTCAATGGAGGGAAAAGACCCTTGATGAGATGATAAAATTGTGTAGAGACATTGACCCCACAACTGACAAAATGACTAAAGCTACTAGAGAAGCAGCTGAAGCAACCAGAGAGGCAGCTGACAAAATGTCACAATCAGTCCATCTGGCTATAGGCGCTGCCTTCCAGCAAACTAAAAACTCAAAAACATGCTTTAAATGTGGCAAGGAAGGACACTTTGCTAGACAATAATAATGTACCTAGCATGCCCACCCAACGCCCGCCACCAGCTTCTCTCTGCCCTAGATGTAGGAAAGGATATCATTGGAGCAATACTTGCCGCTCCACCCATGATGTGGATGGGAAAGTCATAGGCCCCCTACAGGGAAATGGCCGACGGGGTCCGCCCCGGACCCCTCAAGGATCTGTTCAGACAGCCACGGGGACCCAGCCTACTCACAACTCCTTAGAGCCACAACAGGCAGCGCAGGGGTGGACTTGTGTGCCACCGCCCCCACAATATTAAAACCTGAAGATGGCCCTCAAGTCCTTTCCACAGGCGTTTACTGCCCTCCTCCTCACAAATCCTTTTTCCTTATCATTGGCCGGGCCTCCTCCACCCTTCAGGGACTGATGGTACACCCTACACTGGTTGACAGTGATTATGAAGGGGAGATTAAAATCCTAGCTTCAGCCACACAAAATCCTATAGAAATCCAGCCTTACCAACGCTTGGCCCAAGCCCTACCGCTCCCCCTAGACACCACTTACCCGGCAGTCAAAACACAAAGGGGAAAATCCGCACCCGGGTCTTCGGACCTCTATTGGGTCCAGACTCTATCCCAGGAAAGACCCACCTTAACACTTAAATTACAAGGCAAACCCTTTTCAGGCTTAATTGACTCAGGAGCTGATGCCACAGTCATTTCCGCCACCTATTGGCCCACTACCTGGCCCCTGCAGCCTTCACACACACATCTACAAGGCATAGGACAAACCTGTAATACCATGGAATCCTCTCAGCTGTTAAACTGGGAAGACGCAGAGGGAAACAAAGGAACAGTCCGTCCTTTTGTAGTTCCAAATCTCCCTGTTAACCTGTGGGGGAGAGATATTCTCTCGCAAATGGGAATCATTATGTGCAGCCCCAATTCCATTATCACAGAACAAATGTTAAGCCAGGGATTCCTCCCTCGTCAGGGGCTAGGGAAAAATAATCAAGGTATCACTCAGCCTTTACAGATACAACCACATCCCGACCGCACTGGCCTTGGTTTTCAAAACCATTTTTCATAAGGGTCACTGGTCCTCCCAGCCTACAGGCGGATAAAATCACATGGAAATCTGATACTCCCGTCTGGATCGACCAGTGGCCTCTTCCGAAAGAAAAACTAGAGGCTGCCATAACTTTAATTCAACAACAATTAACTGCAGGTCACATAGAACCCTCTAACTCACCATGGAACACCCCAATTTTTGTCATCAAAAAGAAATCAGGCTCATGGAGATTACTCCATGATCTGAGAGCAGTAAATAAAACCATGGTCCCTATGGGAGCCCTACAACCAGGCTTACCCACCCCTATAGCAATTCCTGCAGGTTTTCATAAGATTGTTATAGATCTCAAAGACTGCTTTTTTTCTATTCCTTTACACCCTGAGGACTCCAAAAGGTTTGCTTTCACTATCCCTATCACTAATTGCATAGGCCCCTCCCCCCCCCCTGCTTTCAATGGAAGGTCCTCCCTCAGGGCATGACTAACAGTCCCACACTTTGTCAGAAATATGTTGCCCAAACAATAGACCCCTTCAGAATGCGCTACCCCCACCTTTATGTAATCCACTACATGGATGATATACTCATTGCTGGACCCTCTGAACATGAACTGTCTAAAATCACACGTCAATTGATAATAGCCTTAAAAAACAGAGGGTTGCTTATCTCCCCAGATAAGGTTCAATTCACCTCCCCTCAATTTTTTCTTGGGTTTGAACTACATTTTAATCACGTAATAACCCAGAAAACCCAGATACGTACCACTCACCTTCACACCTTAAATGATTTCCAAAAATTATTGGGAGAGATTAATTGGTTACGCCCCTACTTAAAATTAACTACAGGAGATCTTAAACCCCTCTTTGATATTCTAAAAGGAGATTCAGACCCGACCTCACCATGCACTATAACTGTAGAGGGCGAAACTGCTCTACAAAAAGTTAACCAGGCAATTTCCACTCAAAAAATTGGATATTATGACCCAAAGAGAAAATTATGGCTCCTTATCTTTTCTACAACCTTTTCTCCCACTGGACTATTATGGCAAGACATGCCCCTATATTGGATTCACAGCCCAGCAACACCTAATAAAGTACTCTCCACCTACCCCCTCCTTATAGCAGATCTCTTACAAGAAGGAAGGACCCTGTCTGTCAAACTTTTTGGAAAAGACCCTGACCACATTGTCTGTCCATATACTAGTACAGAGTTATCTCAGCTTCAACAAAAGAATGATGCTTGGTCTATCGCTACCATTTCCTACCAAGGGACTATCGATAATCAATATCCCACAGATAAACTTATAAAATTTCTTATGGAAACCCCAGTTACCTTCCCACATGTTACTAAAACAACCCCTCTAAAATAGGCTCACCTAATTTTTACTGACGGATCCTCTTCAGGCACGGCTGCGGTTACAGTTGATGCGGTCCTCACCTCATTCCATACACCTTATGTGTCAGCCCAACTTGTAGAATTAGCGGCCATTCTTTGGGTATTCAAAAATGTCCCCGGCCTGATGAACATTTACACTGACAATGCCTATATTGCCAACTCCATTCCACTGCTTGAGACAGTCCCTTATATTAGACCCTCTACCAACGCCTCTCCCATGTTTTCCCAAATACAAAAACTTATCCTAGAGAGAGATTATCCCTTCTTTATCTGTCATATCAGAGCACACTCTGATCTCCCCGGCCCCTTAACAGAAGGTAATAATGTAGTAGATCTTGCCTCCAGACAAGCCTTCCTAGCCACAGTTCTAAACGCCTCCCCTGTGGATGCCGCCACTAAAGCACATGAATTACACCATCTTAATGCTCATACCTTGCGCCAACAATACAGGACTACTAGAGAACAAGCCAGACAAATAGTTAAACAATGCCCGGGATGTCTAGTACTTCTACCCAAGCCACACTTAGGAGTCAATCCCCGCGGTCTTATCCCTGGGGAACTCTGGCAGATGGATGTTACCCACTTTACACCATTTGGCAAGCTTAAATACATTCATGTTTCCATTGATACCTTTAGTGGCTTCCTCTTTGCTACCTTACAAACAGGAGAAGCTACCAAACATGTTATCAGCCATATCATGGCCTCTCTGGTCACCGCACCTAAACCTAAAATTCTTAAAACAGATAATGGCCCTGGATACACTAGCTCTTCCTTTAAACAATTCTGCGCACACATGGGTATTAAACACATCACTGGCATCCCATACAACCCTCAAGGTCAAGGTATTGTTGAAAGAGCTCATCAGACACTGAAAAGAATGATTTCAAAATTACAATCTGGTCCTGAGATCCTCTACTCATGAGCTGGTAATCACAAAACATTGCTAAATCATGCACTCTTTGTGCTCAATTATCTAATCCTAGATGACAATGGAAAATCTGCGGCAGACCGCCTCTGGCACCCCTCCACAACAAATAATTATGCTCAAGTGAAATGGAGGGACCCCCTTACCAACCAATGGTTTGGTCCAGACCCTGTCCTGATTTGGGGAAAAGGACACGCATGTGTCTATGACACTCAAGCCCAGAACGCCAGGTGGCTACCAGCACGCCTGATCAAAACCCATAACTCACCCAGGGAAAAACCCTGAGAAACTTCATCTCTGTTTTCTTTCAGATAAGAACTCCACAGAAGATTAAGTAAGCTGGGACGCGATTCATTCTACATCTGGCAATAAAGTGTCCCCGACATCACCGCCCTGGTAACATAATTTCCCCCCCCCTCTCCCCGCCAATCTTTCCTATTTAGAAATTCCCCCCTCTCACATCCAGTACTACTCTACAACATGCTTTCCCTTATCCTCTTTATTAACATACTCGATCAGACTATAGCCTCCCCATACCAAATATTCAATTATACCTGGGTAGTTCAAAACTCTTGGGGCGATGTAGCCTGGAGTACTTCTAATCTACAAAGCACGGTACCCTGGACCGATCTAACCCCAGATTTATGCCTTTTGGCCAGGGGAGCATCTGGCTGGGACTCCCAAGATTATCATGGCCACACCCCCCCCAATCAACGCTTCAACGGGAACTGGGGATGTATGTCCCCTTGGCATCGCTCTGTCATCTGACAGATGCCCTTCTATGTCTGCCCAGGTAGTAAACACAGGGACAAATCATTAACCTACAAATGTGGAGGCTCTGAGGAGTTCTTTTGTGCCTCCTGGGGCTGTGAAACCATGGGAGATACACACTGGAAACCAACTTCCTCATGGGATTACATAACAGTCAAGGCTGACTACGATCATAAAAACATAGATAGGTTTGAGGATGGAACTCCTTTTTTTTTTTTTTTTTTTTTTTTTATTTTTTATTATATATATATATATATATATATATATATATATATATATATATATATATATATATTTTATAATATTATCCCTTGTATTCATTTTTCCAATTTACCCCCCCTCCCTCTATTCCCTCCCCCCGACGAAGGCAATACCATACATTTTACATGTGTTACAATATAGTCTAAGTACAATACATGTGTGCGAATATCACTTTCTTGTTGCACAATAAACATTAGAATCCGAAGGTACATGCAACCTGGGCAGACAGATATTAGTGCTAACAATTTTCATTCCCCTCCCAGTGTTTCTTCTCTGGGTGCAGCTACCTCTGTCCATCATTGATCAACTGGAAGTGAGTTGGATCTTCTTTATGTTGAAGATTTCCACTTCCATCAGAATACATCCTCATACAGCATTGTTGTTGAAGTGTACAGTGATCTTCTGGTTCTGCTCATTTCACTCAGCATCAGTTGATTTAAGTCTCTCCAGGCCTCTCTATATTCCTCCTGCTGGTCATTTCTTACCGAGCAATAATATTCCATAACCTTCATATACCACAATTTACCCAACCATTCTCCAACTGATGGACATCCATTCAGAGGATGGAACTCCTAAAACAAACCCCGATTGCGATACGTGGTGTCACCCACTACGGATAAAATTTACTAATACAGGGAGACAATCTATACAATGGGAGAGAGGCCTCACATGGGGTCTCCGCCTGTTTAAAGACCACTATGATAATGGCTTACTATTCACCATAAAACTCCTAAAAACTATCCCTACACCTAAGAATCATGCTGCCATTGGACCCAATTCAGAACTACTACCCAACTATAAGCCAAACCCACAACAACAAGAACCCCTGGCTCCCAGGCCCTCTCTACCCTATACCCCATTTATACCAACTCCTTCCTTGTTTCGCCCCACAATCCCTCCTGGTCCTCCCTCATCTGTATCAACCATCTTGACAATAGTAAATGCTTCCATACAGACTCTGCATCAACTTAACATTTCCTTTCTGCAGGAATGTTGGGTCTGTTATTCTTCAAATCCCCCTTTTTATGAAGGTCTGGCACATTTTGGCAACCCTATATATACAAATGACACCTCCTCCCTTAGATGGGGAATTGAAGAACAACAGGGATTGACACTTACCAAAATAACAGGCATAGGAACCTGTATTTTAGGCTCGGATATGCTTCCCCCCTGGCAGCTTGAAGAGGTTTGTAATCTTACCATTGTAATCTCCCCGGACTCCACTTACTCATCCGCCCCTAACGATTCCTATTTTGCTTGCTCTTCCGGTCTTACCACCTTCATAGTAACAAATCAATTCCTCCAAAGTAAAGACTACTGCGTTCTTGTCGCCCTCTTCCCTCATGTCACTGTCCATCCAGTGGAAGACTTCTTAGACATCTGGGAACGAGGACCAACTAACCCTATTAGAGTAAAAAGGGAACCTCTAACAGCCTTAACATTAACTGTCCTTCTCAGCCTAGGAACAATAGGCACAGGCACAGGCATAGCCTCCCTCGTCCATTCTGATAAACATTATTCCCAACTCAGTGCCGCCATAGATAGGGATCTTCTAGAACTACAAGCTGGCCTCCAACATCTCAAGGATTCGGTCGCCTCTCTAGCAGAAGTAGTTTTACAAAATAGGAGAGGCCTAGACCTCCTCTTTTTACAACAAGGAGGCTTATGTGCTGCTCTAAAAGAAGAGTGTTGCTTCTACACTGACAAACTCGGCTTAGTAGAAAATAGTTTACAAAAAGTTAGAGACAGTCTAGAAAGGAGAAAAAAAGAGAGAGAACAACAGGAAGCATGGTACCAGAATTGGTCTCCACCTCTCCATGGCTATCAACTCTCCTCCCTAGCCTCCTTGGGCCACTCATAGGCCTTCTTCTACTAATCTCTTTTGGCCCTTGGGCCTTTAATAAACTAACAGTCTTTATTAAGTCACAAGTAGATGCAGCAATCTCCAAGAAAAGTCAAGTCTTCTACCACCGCCTGTCTGACCGTGACCATACAGAAGATAAGGAAACAAGATTTTCAGGAGAACTGTTGCGATTTCATGAACAACTATTAAAGAGACCTTGGTACCAGCGGGTGGGGGATAGACTGTGCCCCTCCTTTTTACAAAAATCTTAATCTTCTCCATAGCAAAGAAATTGTTAGATAATATCAGAACCTAACCTTGAAGGAGTTATTTTGACTACTCAAATGTGTTACTACTCGCTATGTTAACTATTCACTGCAAAACTGTTTGATTCCTTTTCTGACAACCTTTTGTGCACCAGCATTACAGTTATTCTGAGTGCATTGGCACTATAATACTCTCTTTTAAACCAAGGCATGTGAATTGCTCATTGAAACCCACCCCACCCACATTTGTAATGATCCTGATGCATTAGCACTATGGTAACCCTGCTCTAATTGATGCTCATGAATTGTTCATGACAATTTGTTTTGTCTCCACATTGTAATGATTCCGATGCATTGGCATTTGTGATAACTATCATAGTCATCACTTAAATTGTCCAGATAATGTGCTTCCCTCACTATTTACTATGATCTATAACACCTTGTTGATTACTCCCCCTCCTCCTCCACGCTTTTCCTCCTCCTCTTCCTTGTACCCTGAGGCATTGGACTGGATCTGGATTTCGGCCCCATCCCCCCTTTTATAAGCAGTGGCTGAGCCAATGACTGGATCAGAGTGACCCCGGATAGTGGATGCTTTGAGGTTTGACTTATTATTTTCAGAGCCATGGCAGTAAGACCACACAATTGCCATGACGGGCAACCTCGAGAGGTCTGTTTTCCACCCACTTAAGACAGGGTCCGGCATGGCGTACCCCCGAGTTGGTGTGGTTGACCCCGATGACCTAAGACAGCAATTGGTGGCATGCTTCCTCTTCGCCAATGTTGAAGGTGCTAAGGCACTGTGCCATTGGTTATATGTCAACGCTCACTCCCCACAACCGGAGACAGGTCACATAGCCTAAGTCAGGCTACCCACCCTGCTAAAAGAAAGAAGGGGGACATGCCAGGAGCCCACTCCCTAAGGTCTGGGCTAACAAACTGCAGCTGTGTCAACACCATTCTTCCTTATCTGTCTCCATTCCCTGGCTCCGGGGCTTCACACATTACAAATTAACCACAGGACATGCTTAACCACAGGATGTGCTGACATCAATCACCATTACTGACACCTGAACTTAGGAACCTCGTCAAGACCCCAGCCCCCTCCCTTCCTCTCTACATTGTGTATTGTGTAACTGCCTTCCTACATACTTGACATTCCTGAGCCACTCTGTATAAGCTGAGTTGTCTTCCACAATAAATGAGAGCTGCTTTATACCCCACTGAGCGGTCTCCCTCCTTTGTTTTCCTTCACCCATTCCCAGGTTGTAGCCTTACTAGCTTTTGCTTACAGGTTGATGTCTGCCTCCAGGCGTCCCTAGTTTGAGACCCGCGGGCCGGGTCATCTCTTTATTTGAGTCATGCTTGATTTTTTATGATTTTGTTACATTTAATTTTAAAATTTGGTGTTTTGTTTTCATTTATGTTGTTGTGGTTGCTATGTATATTGTTTTCTTGGCTCTACCTTTCTCACTTTGTATCATCAATTCATATAGAACTTTCTATGCTCTTTTGTATTCAACAGGCACATCACTTAGTACAGTACAGTATTATTCTATGGCATTCATGTAACCCAATTTCTTTAGGCATTCCTTATTACTTGTAGGCATCGACTAGTTTCCACTTGTTAGCTATCATCACAAGTCCATGGTATAAGTATTTTAGAAAGTATCAAGTTTTTATTCTTATCATGATTAGCTTGGGATAAAAAGGTCAATAAGGAAAACATTGATTCCAATGGTATGGACATTTTAATCACTTTATTTGCATGCTTCCAAATTGCATTATGAAACAGTTGTACAATTTCACAGCTCCACCAATGATGTACTCAGGCGCACGTGAGTACATCATTGGTGGGGATTTGAAATTGTGAAGTGCCTGTCCTTCAAGGATAACTCCAGTATCATCTGTTGCTATTTTCCCCAGTTTTTTCAGGGTAGGGTAAAATCTTAAAGTTGTTTTGATTTGCACATGAGAAGCATGAGAGCAGAATATGTACGCTATATAGTAAAAAAAAAATAATGAGCAAAACTGATGAACTGAAATCTGCACCTAAGTGAATGACAATCTAGAAGATAAACAAAACCCAATAACTTTAAAAAAAATATGCTCAGGACGCAAAGAATTCATCTTGAAAGCTAGATAAATAGAAGTAACATAAGGATAAGAGGTCTCCCAGGGGAATCAAAAAGGAACAGAAACCTGAGAAATATAGTGCAGTATAGAGAAGTTTCTAGACATTTCAAATATAGAAAATGAAATATCAATCAACAAAATGCATAAATCACAGTTAGAACAGAAACAACACCAAGGATGAAATTTCCAAGACTATTATTTGAATGTAATAATTTCTTTATGAAAAGCCAAATTCTACAAGCCAAGGACAGATGCTTTTCAAATTCTGCTTATCAGTGAATCAGTGATATTAGATGGGATTGGCTGTTGAGAGAAAAAAGGGATTAATGGGAGAGGATGATCTGTGTGTGAGTAAAATTGAGAAGTAACCAAGCTAATTTTTGTGGTTTCAAGAAGATAAGAGTCTTCAGGGGAATGGATGAGATGGATGAAGAAGCATTAAAAAAAAGAACAGGAAAGGATACCCCTCCACTGCACAAATGAAAACTCCACACAATATTACAGCCAAATCGTGAAATTACAAGTCAAAGGAACATTATCACCAGTAGCCTGAAAAGAAAGGATTTGATTACCCAAAATCCACAGTTAGAAAGACACAGGATTTGGTAGTAGGAAGGGGAATCTCCTGGACTCACTGAGAAGAGACAAATGGGAGAACAAGTAAAGAAGCCTAATAAAAAGAAAGGAAGAAATGAACTAAGCAGTTTAAAAGGCCAAAGAGAAATGGAGAAAATGAGGAAGAGATCAAGGGTGAAGAGAAAAGAGTCACTGAGAATAGAGGCATGGAAAAATTTTATACTAAAGTAACTGGAGAAACAAAGTACTGAGTTTATAGCCAAAGATGGAAATACTTTTAAAAATCCTAATATTATCCATGAAAAACCAAATATTTATTAGGCACCATATGTGAGGTGGGCACTATGCTCATTGCCGGAGATAGAGAAAGAGATAAAGACAGTCCCTTTCTTCAAGGAGATTTCAGTCTGGTGGGGGATCTTAGATTGTACTGGGAGAGCTAATATTCTTTTTCTTTTTTTATTAATTTTATAATTATAACTTTTTTGAAATTACATATGCATAGGTATTTTTTTTACAACATTATCCTTTGTACTCCCTTCTTTTCCTAATTTTCCCCTTCTTCCCTCCACCCCTTCCCCTAGATGGCAGGCATTCCCATACATATTAAATATGTTATAGTATATCCTAGATACAATATATGTGGACAGAACCGAATTTTTTTGTTGTTGTTGTTGCAAAGGAAGAATTGGATTCAGAAGGTAAAAATAACCTGGGAAGAGAAACAAAAATGTAAACAGTTTACACCCATTTCCCAGTGTATTGTTGTTGAAGTGTATAATGATCTCCTGGTTCTTCTCATTTCATTCAGCATCAGTTCATGTAAGTCTCTCCAAGCCTCTCAATATTCATCCTGCTGGAAATTTCTTTTTTTTAAATTTTATAATTATAATTTTTTGACAGTACATATGCATGGGTAATTTATTTTATTTTATTTTATTTTTTTATAATATTATCCCTTGTATTCATTTTCCCAAATTATCCCTCCCTTCCTTCACACCCTCCCCCCGATGGCAGGTAATCCCATACATTTTACATGTGTTACAATATAACCTAGATACAATATATGTGTGTAAATACCATTTTCTTGTTGCACATTAAGTATTAGCTTCCGAAGGCATAAGTAACCTGGGTAGATAGACAGTAGTGCTAACAGTTTACATTCACTTCCCAGTGTTCCTTCTCTGGGTGTAGTTATTTCTGTCCATCATTGATCAACTGGAAGTGAGTTGGATCTTCTTTATGTTGAAGATTTCCACTTCCATCAGAATACATCTTCATACAGCATTGAAGTGTACAGCGATCTTCTGGTTCTGTTCATTTCACTCAGCATCAGTTGATGTAAGTCTCTCCAAGCCTCTCTGTATTCCTCCTGCATGGTCATTTCTTACAGAGCAATAATATTCCATAACCTTCATATACCATAATTTACCCAGCCATTCTCCAATCGATGGGCATCCATTCAACTTCCAGTTTCTAGCTACAACAAAAAGAGCTGCCACAAACATTTTGGCACATACAGGTCCCTTTCCGCTTTTTAGTATTTCTTTGGGATATAATCCCAATAACAGCAATGCTGGGTCAAAGGGTATGCACAGTTTGATAACTTTTTGGGCATAGTTCCAAATTGCTCTCCAGAATGGCTGGATTCTTTCACAACTCCACCAGCAATGTATCAGTGTCCCAGTTTTCCCACATCCCCTCCAACATTCATCATTATTTGTTCCTGTCATCTTAGCCAATCTGACAGGTGTGTAGTGGTATCTCAGAGTTGTCTTAATTTGCATTTCTCTGATCAGTAGTGATTTGGAACACTCTTTCATATGAGTGGAAATAGTTTCAATTTCATCATCTGAGAATTGTCTGTTCATATCCTTTGACCATTTATCAATTGGAGAATGGTTTGGTTTCTTATAAATTAGGGTCAGTTCTCTATATATTTTGGAAATGAGACCTTTGTCAGAACCTTTGCTTTTAAAAATATTTTCCCAATTTGTTACTTCCCTTCTAATCTTGTTTGCATTAGTATTGTTTGTACAGAAACCCTTTAGTTTGATGTAACCAAAATCTTCTATTTTGTGATCAATAATGATCTCTAGTTCTCCTCTGGTCATAAATTCCTTCCTCCTCCACAGGTCTGAGAGGTAGATTATCCTCTGTTCCTCTAATCTATTTATTATCTCCCTCTTTATGCCTAAATCATGGACCCATTTTGATCTTATCTTGGTATATGGTGTTAAGTGTGGATCCGTATCTAATTTCTGCCATATTAATTTCCAGTTTTCCCAACAGTTTTTTCCAAATAATGAATTTTTGTACCTAATGTTGGTATCTTTGGGTTTGTCAAAGATTAGATTGCTATAGATGTACCCTATTTTGTCCTTTGTATCTAATCTGTTCCACTGATCTACCGGTCTATTTCTTAGCCAATACCAAATGGTTTTGGTGACTGTTGCTTTATAATATAGCTTTAGATCAGGTACACTTAGACCACCTTCCTCTGACTTTTTTTTTCATTAGTTCCCTTGCAATTCTTGACCTTTTATTCTTCCATATGAATTTTGTTGTTATTTTTTCTAGGTCATTAAAATAGTTTCTTGGGAGTCTGATTGGTATAGCACTAAATAAATAGATTACTTTGGGGAGTATTGTCATCTTTATTATATTCGCTCGGCCTATCCAAGAGCACTGAATGTCTTTCCAATTATTTAAATCTGACTTTATTTTTGTGGCAAGTGTTTTGTAATTTTGCTCATATAATTCCTGACTATTCTCTGGTAGATGGATTCCCAAATACTTTATACTCTCAACATTTGTTTGGAATGGAATTTCTCTTTGTATCTCTTGCTGTTGCATTTTGTTGGTGATATATAAAAATGCTGAGGATTTATGTGGATTTATTTTGTATCCTGCCACTTTGCTAAAATTCTGAATTATTTCTAATAGCTTTTTAGCAGAATCTTTGGGCTTCTCTAAGTATACCATCATGTCATCTGCAAAGAGGGATAATTTGGTTTCTTCATTACCTACTCTAATTCCTTTAATCTCTTTCTCGACTCTTATTGCCGAGGCTAGCGTTTCTAATACAATATTGAACAGTAATGTTGATAGTGGGCAACCTTGTTTCACTCCTGACCTTACTGTCTTATAATATCTTAAAACCATATGTTACTATGAAAAACATTGTTTTGTGACCAACCTTGGTTTCTGTTTTCTATGCTCTAACTCTCTGAAACGTATGGTTAGTTTCTAGGGACTCAATCTTATTTAAAGTTCACAATGTCCCAGTAATTGTGCCAGGACTTTGTTTTCTCATGATTTTCAGCTTATATGCACTCATAAATAATCGTAGGATTTCTGAAGTTTCTAGCTTCCTGGGAGTTCTCTACACATCTTCTCCAGAAAGTCGCTACCTTTGTCATCCTCTTCTCTCATTAATCTTCAGTTTCTCTTATCTAATGACTACTTCCTTAATTCCTATGACCACAGTTCTCTCTCCTCCACCCTCAAAAGTTCTTTACTTGATTAGTCCATTCTCATTAATTATGGTTCTGTGTTTCTCCTCCTTTTTGTGGATCAGTTTTTAGAGAGGGCCTTTAACAAATGGCTGCATCCTTTCATTTTGCTTTTTTTTAAAAAACTTCTCTGCAATCTGGTTTCTCATCCCACTATTTTTGTTCTCTCCATCTATTCTGATCCCACCATTCAAAAGCTCTCTCCAAACTTACCAATGACATTTTCATTGAAAACTCTATTAGGGTCTTCTCAATCCTTCTCGACTTCTCTGTAGCCTTTGCCACAGTAAATCAGATTCTTACCTTTGATTCTCTCTTCTCTCTAGGTTTTTCAGATTCTACTTTCTCCTCTTGACTCAGTTTCCTTTGCTGGATCTTCAAATTCCTACTAAACTTTTTAACATCCTATAGACAAATCTTAAACTCAACAAGTCCAGCATTGAACTCGTTATTTCCTCTCGCCCAAATACCTCTTTGTCCTAACATTCTCGTTCCTTTCAAGAGGACCACCGTCCTCCCAGTCACCCAGACTCACAAACCTAGGAGAAAGCACTGATTCCTCACTTCCCACTGTCCTCCCACCATAACCCAGGACTTTTGCCAGGTCCAGTTGTTTCTAACTTCACAGAATCTCTTGGCAGACCCCCTTCTCTCCTCTGACCTTGCCACCATCCTAGTGAGACCTTCATTACCTCATACCTGGATGGTTGATTTAATCTTCTCATTGATCTTTCTGCCCTCTTTATTTATTTTCACTCCAGTCCATCTTTCACTTAGCTGTCAAATTGATTTTCCCCAAAGTACAGTTCTAACCATATCAGCTTCTCTCCCCAATAAATTGCTGTGCCTTTACCTAACACTTCCAGGGTCAAATATAAATTTTTTGTCCTACACAGCTGGTCCTTCTTACCTTACCAGTCTTTTATATCGTACACTCCTCCATGTACTTTATGATTCAATGACATTGACCTTGTTCCTCTCTATTCTTCATAGGGGGCACTTTAATTTCCGTTGTGATGTTTCACTGATTGTCCCCCATGACAACCTCTTCTTACTTATCTTCACCTTCTGGCTTCTCTGACTTCCTTCAGGGGTCACCTTCTGCAAAGTGACTTTCCAAGTTCTTAATCTTAGTGACTTCTCTTTGAGATTACCTCTATTTTTTCCTTTATTCTAAAATCAAAACATCTTATTTTTACATAGTTATTTGCCTGTTATCTTTCCTTTTAGAATATGAGCTCTTTGAGAACAGAGATTCCTTCTTCCCAGACCCACTCTTCCTTAATTTGTATACCCACATTTAGCTTAGTGTCAGGATAGGCTGTTAATAAATGGGTTTTTTTACTTGTTTTTAGCTTCATAATATATGCTAGTTCATCTTCCCCCATTTTTATATTCCTTTTCCCCATATTTAAAAGGTTCTTCTCTTCTACATTACTTCTATAAACCTCTATCTCTGTGACTCAGCTCAAGCATCATCTTTTTTTTTTTTTTTTTTTTAATGGACCTTTACGGAGTCCCCTAGTTTTTAGCATCTGTCCTTAATCACTGAGGTTTTACAAACACATACATACAGAGACAATGCACACACCATTTTCATAGAGAAATTTGAAGTATGTATCTATGTACATGTAACAGGTATCTACGTACATCCAGGTATAATATTCTCCTTGTTTGTTTCATTAGCTTTACAAAAATAAAAATAAAATAAACAAGAAACAAAATCCTTTTTCTTTGCCCTAAAAATTGAAAGAAATAGGTTTGGTTCAGGCTAGAATAGCAGAAGGATTGAACTATTTCCCTCTGTTTCTCAGTCTGTTCCCTGAAAATCTTGTAAATAACAGCTCTAAGAAGCCCCCATGGACTTGAGCTCACATCTGCATCTCTTCCTTGAGCCCCACCTGCAATGCTCAATGCTCAAGACACACACATAGAGACACATACACCCACACTCACAGAGACACACACACAGACACTCACAATCATACACAGTCACACACACAGACACACGCAGACACTCACACAGACATACACAGAGACACTCACACTCATACACAGTCACACACAGATACACTCACACATATTCACACACACACACTCACAGACACACTCACACATACATTCACACAGATACTCACACTCATATACAGTCACACACACTTACAGATACACTCACAGAGACACATTCACACAGACACAGACATTCACACAGACACTCACAGATACACAGACACACACACACTCACAGACACACTCACACAGACATTCACATAGATACACTCATATACAGTCACACACACTTACAGATACACTCACAGAAACACATTCACACAGACACAGACATTCACACAGACACTCACAGATACACAGACACACACACACTCACAGACACACTCACACAGACATTCACATAGATACTCACACTCATATACAGTCACACACACTTACAGATACACTCACAGAGACACATTCACACAGATACTCACACTCATATACAGTCACACACACTTACAGATACACTCACAGAGACACATTCACACAGACACAGACATTCACACAGACACTCACAGATACACAGACACACACACACTCACAGACACACTCACACAGACATTCACATAGATACACTCATATACAGTCACACACACTTACAGATACACTCACAGAGACACATTCACACAGACACAGACATTCACACACACACTCACAGATACACAGACACTCACAAGGGCACAGACACACACACAGACACACACACAGACACACACTCATACACACACGGAATTGGATTTTGCGTTTCTTCACTCTCACCTACCAGAGTTATTTCATGAAGTTATTTGCATATTTTACCTTTTTACAGCAGTATACCAGAAAGGTGGAGGTGGGGCACAGACAGGGGATTGTTTGATGCCTAGGAATGGATTTGGGGGAGGGGAGGGAGATACAGAATGGAAACCAAACCAAACCAAAACTCCTAGTTTCCATGGAAACGTTGGATGGCTTGAAAGGAGGAAAAAAAGTGATGGAAAATCTGCTTCTGACCCTGTAAAGCATCACCCAGCTGCATTCATGAGAGAAATAGTGCTGTGTAGACCATCTTTGATGGAAGATGCTTTGTGTGGTGTGTGTGTGTAGCGGGTGTGTAAAATACCCAGTGATTATGGAGAGAAGACTGAAGGGTATTTGGGTGCAGGAAGAAAGGAAAGGGAGAAAAGGGCATATCTTGTTGCCATGGAGGGGATTTTCATTTTGCTACTTCTTCAAAGCTTCTAGCAGGTCATGGTTCTGCTTTGTCTGCACAGACTGTATCCCACTGAAAATGCCCTTAGTTTTCCCCAGATATCTTCCCTTCAGCAGAGTTCGGGTTTTATTTTCCATGACTCGTACCAGATGTCAAATACAAGCTGTGTGCGGAGACATTTCCCAAGGTTGGTCTGCAGCCACAAAGTTCCTGTGGAGGGTTCACTATATAGCTTAATGTATGACCACACTGAGACTTTTTTATATAGCTTTTTATTGACAAAACATATGCATGGGTAATTTTTCAACACTGACCCTTGCAAAACCTTCTGTTTCTACTTTTCTCCTCCCCTAGATGGCAGGTAGTCCCATACATGTTAAACATGTTAAAGTATATGTTAAATACAATATATGTGTACATATTTATGTAGTTATCTTGTTGCACAAGAATAATCGGATTTAGAAAGAAGGTAACAATAACCTGGGAAGAAAAACAAAAATGCAAGTAAACAATAACAGAAAGAGTGGCAATGTAATGTTGGGGTCCACACTCATTTCATAGTGTTCTTTCTCTGGGTTCTGTTCATTACTGATCAATTGGAACTGAATTGGATCCTCTCATTGCCGAAGAGGGCCACGTCCATCAGGATTGATCGTCATATAGTATTGTTGTTGAAGTGTATAATGATCTCCTGGTTCTGCTCATTTCAGTCAGCATCAGTTCATGTAAGTCTCTCCAGGCCTTTATGAAATCATCCTGCTGGTCATTTCTTACAGACCAATAATATTCCATAGCATTCATATACCATAATTTACTCAGCCATTCTCCAATGGATGGGCATCCATTCAATTTCCAGTTTCTAGCCAATACACAAAGGGCTGCCACAAACATTTTGGCACATACAGGTCCCTTTCCCTTCTTTAGTATTTCTTTGCGATATAAGCTCAGTAATAACACTGCTGGATCAAAGGGTATGCACAGTATGATAACTTTTTGAACATAGTTCCAAATGGATCTCCAGAATGGTTGGATCCGTTCACAATTCCACCAGCAATGCATCACACACTGAATCTTTCCATCTAAACTATATCTTTCTATTAATTAGCTCTATATTTTGTGCGCTAAACCTCCCTGCCTTTGTTTTTGAGAAATTTAATACAGATATTTCCCCTTTTTCCCTTCTCATCCCAGTTGCATTAATTTCATGTATATGCAGAAGCTTTTCAGTTCCTTGTAATCAGTTACCCATTTTATCTTTTCTAATTGCCTCTAACTCTGGTGGGGTTAAAAACATATCTACCCATACTACTGAAAGGTATGTGTTCATTTTCTCTTCACTTTCTAGACTTTGGTCTTTCATTTTAAGGTCATCCCTATGTGGTGTTAAATCAAATTTCTGTGAGACTGTTTCTGGCTTTGCCAGACGTGTTTTTTTTTTTAAGATCAAAATCATTATTTGTTCCTAAATAATTTATGTTTTCTGGTTTATTGAATTCCTTTGTTTCTTATTTTCCCTTGTTTGGTCTGTTTGATCTACTTATTTTTTAAAACCCCAAACAGATGTATTTGATAACTTCTGCTTTATAACATACTTTGCAGACTGAAAGAACCATACCTCTGTATTCCTTCTTTTTATTATTTGACTTGATATTTCTGATATTTGTTTCTCCAAATGAATCTTATTATCATATTGACTTTTGTAAAGTATCCCTTTAATACCTTGATTGGCATAGCATTAAAATGCTAAATTAATTTTGGTAGTCTTGTCATTTTTATTTGTATTGCCATGAGCAAAAAATATTTTTTTCAGTGATTTTAATGCTTTATTTCTTGAAGAAGTATTTGGCAATTGAATCTATATAAATGTGTGTGTGTGTGTATTTTGGTAGACTGATCCCAATGTATGTTGTGTCTTTTAAAATGTATTTTAAATTTCATTTTCTATTATTGACTTGAATTTTTTTCTAAATATAATTATTATTGTTATTTATAAATGCTATATCTATATGATTATATATCAATATATATGATTTTTTTTGGTAGCTTGGCTCTTTTCTGAATCTATTAATTTTTACATTTGGTACGTTTGTTTATTCCCTAGGATTTTCTTACTAAATTATCAAGTCATCAGTAAATAGAAATACTTTCCTCTCCTCCTTGCCAATTTTCATACCTTTAATTTATGTTTGTTGTTTAAATGAAATTGCTATCATTTCTAGAACTATATAAAATATCAGGGACAACAAGCATTTTTGCTTTACTCTTATATCTTCTCAGAAAATTTCTGGTTCATTGTTATTGTTTATGATGGTTTTTTTTTTTTTTTTTTTTGGTTTTCTTTGAGATTTGCCTATACTTTGTAGAGTTGTTTTTTTTTTTCTGTTTTTAGTATAAATGAGTATTTTACTTGTCAAAGGCCTTTTTTGTATCTATTGAGATAATGATGAAGCTTGAGATACTTGTTTTTAATATGATGAATTATGTTGCTTGTTTTCATAATATCAAACCAGACATATCTCTGGCTTAATCCAAATACATTGCAATGATTTCTTGGGTCAATTATTGCATTCTTTTTTATAAGATTTTATTTAACCTCTTTGTTAATTTGTTGCATTTCTAATTTTAAAATACATATTCCATTCATTTTGTTTTTGGTCACTTCTGCCATGTCTGACTCTTTGTGTACTTTTTTGACTCTTTGTTCCATTTTCTATTTCATTAATAAAAGTATGTTTTTACCAATGTAATTTCTTCTGAGGATTGTCATGGGTGCATACAAGAAATTTGTATGTGTTGTTGCATCATTTATATTTTTTCATCGAACTTTAAATTCTTTCTATCATTTATTCTTTGATCTACTCATAGATCTCTCTTTTGACAGATGTTTCTTTTTTTGGCGGGGGAGGTGTTCTTTGACCTTTTATTACATTATTATTTGCAAAGTACAATTTCTGCTTTTCTACTTTGTGTGAAATATCTATGTGCCTTAGTATATGGTCAAGTATTATAAAAGTTCCATGTAGTGACAAGAAATAAATAACTTCTGTCAGGGTCTCATTTAGAACATGCCATATATTTTAGCTCTAGCTTCGCTAACAAGATGTTCAATTCCATTTTTTTTTTCTTTCTCTTTTTTTTTTTTCTATTTTGATTACATTTTTCTAAAATGTTAACTTTACACTGCAGGGGCAAATTAGACTTCTTACTGGCTATACCTAACAATTAACTCAAAAAATTCACAAAAATTTAACACTAACTCTTGACATCCACACACCATTGTCTCAAAAGTCTGATTTATTTAATGAATTTCCTTCAAAGTTGAGCTATTTTCTTGTGTTTGTTTCCTCCCAGTTTTGCTCTTCTGACTAGGGAAGGATAACTTATTATCAGGAACCAGATGCATTATAAGGTGGAGCCTGCTCCATGCTACCTCCACTGCTCTTAAATGCTCACCACTGTCATCTCACCCATGATAGGATTTAGAATGTAAAAAGTCATTTTAATAGTGATGACAATCGAAATTCCTATTTATTACATAGAAAAATTCATTTCCTAAAATGAGGATTTTATTTGGCTCCATTTTGTCTTCTTTAGCAATCACTGAGTTATCAATCGACTAATAACTCATTAAAATACCAGGATTTGGATAGTAAATGGCTGACAAAAACTGCAATATTTGCTTGCCTCAACATTTTCAATGAACTACAATATACTTGGATGTAATGTTCTGTTGTCTCCAGAGACTGCCAATCGCTCTCTGGGAGGAGATCTGCTGTCTCAACTCAATCTCTCGGCCACCAACTCTGACCTAGCGTAGACACTTCTTTCCCTTGCTCAATGTTGCCTCCTTTATCCTCCCAGAGAATGGGCGTGGAATAACTCAGGGGCTTCTGGGAAAAAATACTTCAACCAATGAACTTGCTCCTCCTAAGCATGCAAGCTCCTCCCCAGAAGTTCAAAGGGGTAAAACTC
This sequence comes from Sminthopsis crassicaudata, assembly GCF_048593235.1. Taxonomy (NCBI): domain Eukaryota; kingdom Metazoa; phylum Chordata; class Mammalia; order Dasyuromorphia; family Dasyuridae; genus Sminthopsis; species Sminthopsis crassicaudata. The sequence continues at coordinate 86,307,378 of NC_133623.1, forward strand.
CCCCCAAAGGCTGGAAGTAGAGAATTGTTAAGTACCACCTTAGCACCTAGTAAGAACCTAATATCTCATTAATTCATTAGCACTTAGTAAGAACCTAACATCTCCCCCTTTCTTTTGATTTAGAACATAGGATGGTCATGACCTTGAAACATAAATCCATCAATATAGGAGGTATTACACATAATTACATAGATTACATAAACACATAGTAACATAGTAACATAACACATGCTAGAAGTATGTAACAAATAACATGATCAAATAATCATAAATTGAGAATTTATAAATGTCCATAAGTCCATTGCCCATTAGTCTCATCTTGTGTTAGGAAATCCAATGATTCCTGCTGGTTTTAAAGTTCTTTAACAGTCTTTTTATTAGCCATGCCATTTCAGTGTCAGATGTTTCTTAGATCTTCTCCTTTGTTTTGAGGTCTTTCTCTTTTTCTGTCTCCATCTGAAGAAATACAAGCAAACCCTCTCTCCCAGGCAGTTAACCTATCTAATTTCCTTCTATTTACCACTTTCTAAATCTCTTCTCATCATCTGGCAATTACATTGGAGTTGTTTGCACTGGACACAGCCCTGTTGGTTTAAAAGGCCTGTATTCTCCCCAAGTGTAATCCATTTTTGCAATCTGATTGCCTTTTGGCTGACTGATCAGGTAATCCCTTTCTTCCATGTGATTGCTTTTCGGCTGATAGATCACATCAGAGTCCTGACCTTCTAAAGTCTCTTTGGGTGTAACCTCAGTTGCCATCATGCCCCAAGTCTTTTTAGCCTGGGGCCCTGGACCTGGGCCCCTCGTCCCGTCTCCCTGAATTAGTCTACACTCTCATGCCCAATGGAGTCCTCTATTGCATCTTGGACATGGGGTATTGGGTCTTGTTCTCCTACCCTGTCTTCTCACTCTCTCTCCATATGTACACTGAGCTCTTAGATGTCCAATTTTTCCACATCGGAAACATTGATGAATTTCTCTAGAAGTCCCTTGCCAGGAGGGACCCTGCCTTTCCATGTTCATCATAGTCTGGGTGTAAAAAGCATTTGTTCCCATTGTGGCACATCGTCTTATGATCTCCTCTAAAGGAGCATCTTTGTCTAATCCCCATATAATTCTTTTGCAAATCTCATTGGCATTTTCCTTAGCCTGATGTCTGGTCATTATTTCTGTAGCTGCATTTTCTCCAATAGTTCTTTTGATAGCAGTCCCACAAAATCCGCAAAAGGTTCATTGGGACCTTGCTCTATTTTAGTGAAAGCTCCCCCCTGATCTTTCTGTCTGGGGAGGACACCCCAAGCTTTTATTGCAGCCTTAGCAATTTGCTCATACACTGTCATGGGATATTTAACTTGTTCTGAATTCTCTCCATAGTGACCTTCACCAGCTAATTGCTCAAAAGTGAATTGCGTGTTAACTCCTATTTCCAAATTGCATCTGACTTGGATTTTACCTCATTCACGAAACTCTGCAAGCCACAATAAGTTTTGTCCAGGTTCTAGACATGTCCTTGCTATGGATTTCCAATCATTCAGGGTTAGGACTTCATAAGACAAACCATTTAGTAATATTTTAACATAAGCTGATGTAGCCCCATAAAGGGTACAACCTTTTTTCAAATCTTTAATTTTATTCACATCTAAAGGTGCATATCTTCTCCTTTTTTGACCTACAGAATAAATCTCTTCAATCACAGGATATACATGTATAAAATCACTTATATCCTGTCTTTCCCTCTTAGCTTTAACTAATGCTTTTTCTAATCTTGTCATAAGCTGCTTCACAGGCGATTCTGTTTGTGTTTCTGCCTCTTCCCCTCCTCCTTCTTCCTCCACCCCTGAAGGTGGAGTTGATGTGGGCCTGTCAATAATCTGCTCTCTAGGCGGGGTTGAAGCTTCTTCAAGAGAATCAGAGTCATCACACCCTAATTCCTCATTTAAATCCTCTTGCTCTTTGGGCAAGATCTTGATCTTTTCTTTTTTCCTCACACTTCCTCTTCTGTTCATTTTTAAAACTTTTCCTTCTCCTACAACTTGCTCGATAGTTTAAGGCTAATTGAACTACGTTGTAGATATAAAATACCTCTGCAGAAATTGAATGAGGCCCATTTTTTGAGTGAAATTCTTTAATTTCAAGTCTCACTAGCTGCCAGTTATCTACATTTATTTTTTCTTCCTCTAAGAACCAAGGGGACGTGCATCTTAATGCAGCCAAGAGGTTAGAAATCTGTACCCAGGTTACAAGTAAATGCTGCACCTCAGTTATCTTAATTATTCTCTCTATAGTACCACTCCTGAATGGGGCTGGAGCTGAGGCTGCCACTGGGGCTGGGGCTGAGTTGGCTGAGGTTGAGGGAATGACTTTAGCTAACATCTGCCCCATTTCAGCTTTAAGAGATTTCTGGTTTAGCCCTTAACAAGGTAAGTTCCTTATTTGTCTATTAGAACACGCACTTAATCTTTAACAAAGTTTCCTTGTTACTCACGGTTATTTCTGCATCAGAAAGTCTTTTCCACTGGGATCTGAATTGGAGGTTTTTCCACTGGAATCAGGATCGTGTCTGTCCCTGTTCGGGTGCCAAATTGCAAAGGTCCGGTCTAGCTCCTCTGAAGGGCTCAGAATAAGTCCTTGTCAGGATAAGCAAAAGTCCTTGCCCCACGTTGTGGACGCCAATATGTAATGTTCTGTTGTCTCCAGAGACTGCAGATCCCTCTCTGGGAGGAGATCTTCTGTCTCAACTCAATCTCTCAGCCACCAACTCTGACCTAGAGTAGACACTTCTCTCCCTTGCTCAATGTTGCTTCTTTTATCCTCCCAGAGAATGGGCGTGGAATAACTCAGGGGCTTCTGGGAAAAATACTTCAACCAATGAACTTGCTCCTCCTAAGCTTGCAAGCTCCTCCCCAGAAGTTCAAAGGGGTAAAACTCCCCCCAAAGGCTGGAACTAGAGAATTGTTAAGTACCGACTTAGCACCTACTAAGAACCTAATATCTCATTATCTCATTAGCACTTAGTAAGAACCTAACACTTGGATCCTGGAAGTAACCAACACACCATGCTATTTTGCTCAAAAATAATTGTTTGTTTAATGAGCATTTTTTCCAGCACCTATAATGTGCTAAGGGCTGGAGAGACAAAGACAAAAAATTTCATAGCTCCTGCCATGTAACATGCTGTCGTCTCCAGAAGCTGCTGATCGCTCTCTGGGAAGAGATCTGCTGTGTCAACTCAAATCTCTCGGATAGATTCCTCTTCCTGTAGAGAACCGTTGTCTCCAGGCAGTTGCCGTTAACTCTTGTCCAGAGAAGTGACTTCCCTTCCTGCGTCAAGCCTGATGTAGTGCAGAGACTCTTCTATCTCTGGAGTGGTGTCCTCTTTTATCCTCCCAGAGAATGGGCGTGGGATAATGCAAGGGCTTCTGGGAAGAAGTACTCCAACCAATGAGCTTGCTCCTCTTAGAATTCCTAAGGTGCAAACTCCCTTTAAAGGCCCAAGGCAAAGGTCTGAGCCAGAGAACTGTCAAGTCAACCTGAGTTCTCACCTTGTAATTGTGCAGACAACCTGAATTCTCACCTTGTCACTGTCCAGACAACCTGAGTTCTCACCTAGTAATCCTAACACTGCCACAAAAGGAATGTGTATCTTGTTACTGAAAAGAGCCTGTAGCTATATATGTTGACCTACACTACCAACAAAAGACAAATAAATGGGGGTGGGTGCATGAGCTAAAAGGAGATCGGGAAAGTCTTTAAGACAAGGTTGTTATCTGAGCTTTGATAGAAGTAATGGATTCTAAGAGGTTGAAGTGAAGATGGAATAGGAAATAAGGTGTCATGTCAAGACTGAGAAAACCAATGTGTTTAGACCATAGTGTCCATGGAGGAGATGAGATGTGAATGCTAGAAAGGTAGGTGGGAACCAAGTTATGAATGGCATTCAGTGACAAAAAGAGGAATCTCTACTTGATCTGAGAGTTCTGAGAGGGGCCCAGGAGTTTATGGAACAGGGAGCTGCCATGAGCGATATGAGGAAGTGTTAGAATGCTTACAAGGTGCTTAAGCACTTAGTTCACACCTTTAAAGGACTTTACACCTTTAAAGGAGTTCGATCATTGGTCCACACATGAGATTCACACCTTTAAAGAGAGCATACTTTTAAGGAGCTCCCACAAGCCCAGGAAGTACCCACAAGCCCATTCTCTGGGAGGATATAAGGAGCCAGGATTCAATGGGGAGAGTCAGAGTCTCGATGGAGTCAAGGAGAGGACTTCCTGGGAGAACTTCAGGGAAGCTCCAGGAGATTCAGAGCCAGGATTCAGTGGATTAGCAAGTCCAGGAGATTTACAAGTCTAAAGGAAAAGCCTGCTCATGGACTTCTGGGAGATTCACAACTAGGATTGACTTCTGGGAAACCCACAAATCCCACACTCTTGGAGGCAGAGTCAAATTCATTCCTACTTCAACTTTCATGCTGGCTGGAGACATTCTGACAAGAGCTCTTGGGAACCAAAGAGAGAGAGAGAAGCCTCTAAGAAAGCTAGCCAAGCCCCAAGTGAAGGAGACAAGATTTGGAAAGAGACAGTAAAGGACTTTAACCCCTGGCTGTATTTGGGGGTGATGAAACTAAATTGAAACAAACCCAAAGAAACCTCTTCCCAGAGAACAATTACGATTTAGAGAAAAGAGAACACTACAGGGAAGAGGAAGTCTTGTGAAGCAGAGTGAAGGATGGATTATAGAAAGGAGATGTTAGGGAGAGACAGCTATCAGGAAACTGTTTGAATTGTGCAGGTGAGAAAACATGAGATTGTATGAGCCTGTGAGTCACTTAATAAGCATTTGTTAAGCACTTTCTATGTTCTAGGCACTGTCTGCTAATCATTGGGAATATCAACACAAGTAGAAAGAAAGAGTCTGTTCTCAATTCTCAGAGGAAGAAATTGAAACTATATCCACTCACATGAAAGAGTGTTCCAAATCACTACTGATCAGAGAAATGCAAATTAAGACCACTCTGAGATACCACTACACACCTGTCAGATTGGCTAAGATGTCAGGAACAAATAATGATGAATGTTGGAGGGGCTGTGGGAAAACTGGGACACTGATGCATTGTTGGTGGAGTTGTGAACGAATCCAGCCATTCTGGAGAGCAATCTGGAATTATGCCCAAAAAGTTATCAAACTGTGCATACCCTTTGACCCGGCAGCGCTACTACTGGGATTATATCCCAAAGAAATACTAAAGAGCGGAAAGAAACATATATGTGTCAAAATGTTTGTGGCAGCTCTTTTTGTTGTAGCTAGAAACTGGAAGATGAATGGATGTCCATCAGTTGGAGAATGGTTGGGTAAATTGTGGTATATGAAGGTTATGGAATATTATTGCTCAGTAAGAAATGACCAGCAGGAGGAATACAGAGAGGCCTGGAGAGACTTAAATCAACTGATGCTGAGTGAAATGAGCAGAACCAGAAGATCACTGTACACTTCAACAACAATACTGTATGAGGATGTATTCTGATGGAAGTGGAAATCTTCAACATAAAGAAGATCCAACTCACTTCCAGTTGATCAATGATGGACAGAGGTAGCTACACCCAGAGAAGAAACACAGGGAGGGGAATGTAAATTGTTAGCACTAATATCTGTCTGCCCAGGTTGCATGTACCTTCGGATTCTAATGTTTATTGTGCAAGAAAATGATATTCACACACATGTATTGTACCTAGACTATATTGTAACACATGTAAAATGTATGGTATTGCCTGTCGTCGGGGGGAGGGAATAGAGGGAGGGGGGGTAATTTGGAAAAATGAATACAAGGGATAATATTATAAAATATATATATATATAATAAAAAAAAAAAAGAAAGAGTCTGTTCTAATGCAACTGCCGTTGTCATGGGAAAAGACACATTAAAGAAAGAGGGAAAACTAGAGTGGGGGGGGTAGAGGAGGGTACAAGAAGTCTGGAAAAGGAGCCGTAGCTAGCTAAGGTGCCTAAGTGGAGGCTCTGGGAAGAGCTACCTAATCAGAGGAAAAGGCAAAAGGAATGCAGGGAGCTTCTAAGAGGAGACTGCCAGGGACAGAGGGAAGCTTTGGGATGTCTCTAGGACATGAGAGAGCAAATCTGGAATGAAGTGAAGAAAAGGGGGTAAATGCAAACTAAAGAGCTGTCAGGCCTGAGAGAAGCCGAGGATCATTAGAAAGATGACAAATAAGGACATGATAGGTAGATAGAAGTTAGATAGATGAGCCACAGGCTTCAAACATTCATTAATCATCTACAATGGGTCAGGCACTAGTAAGTGCTGGGTCTACACAGAAAAGAAAAAGGCAGCCTCTACTCCCAAGAAGTGCCTACTCTAGTATCGGAGACAATATATAAATTCTGTAAAAATATGATATATACAAGATATATAAATATATATATATAAAACAAAGAGATGGCATTACCATTAACAGGATTTCTTTAGAAAAATAGTCTATTGATTTCAAGTGTGTCTGTTCTATAGGACTCATGCTGCTGCAGTTGAATAATAAAATGGATTTCTAACTTCACCCCTCTTGAATCCAATGGAGTTATTTTTCACAAAAGGGTATGAGGGGTGGGGGACAGAGACTCACTAGGAGCAGTGTTGGAGAAATGAGGAAATCGAGTTAAATGCATATGGAACCTCCTTTTGCTATTCCTAATAGAACTAAGACCTTTTCCAGGATTCAACTCAATTCGATATGTATTCATTCCAGGAGGAAAAGACTTAATATAGCTCTGGTGCTCAACTTTTGAGGAAAATATATGCAAGTCACATTTCCAGTTCTATTCAGCTTCAAATCAGAAGCACAAAACTGCCTAAGATTGAGGTGATGGGGGAACCCTGAAATTGTCCTTGACTTTTGGGGTGAGCCCTGCAACTTTCCTGACAGGGACCCACCCTTGGGGCAGGTAAGTGGTTTCATTAAGATTGGCCCAGGACCACTCCCTACTTAGCTCAAACTTAAGTAGTCTCATTTAGCTGGAGATCTGGACCTGATATTTTTATTGAGTTGCTGGCTGTACCCTCTACTGAGCTGAAAATTAGTCCAGGACCACTCCTACTTAGAGCAAACTTAAGTGGTCTTATTCAATTGGCCTGGGGGCAGTGATATTATTGAAGTAATTTCATTCAATTGAAACTTCAGTCTCAGATTTCCTATTAATGGGGAATTTGGGGCTCATTTCTTTGCAGAGGCCCAAACCAGAATCATGTCATGCCTAGAGACCTCTCTTTGGCATAGCTGCCTGCCAGAACACCTACCTGCTGTGAAGACATTCTCTTCTCATCATTAACCTCTCTTTATTTCTCTGCCAGGATTTCTCTGCTAAGACCTTTATTTCTCTGTCAGGACCTTGCCACTGAAGAAGTCAGTCTCCTAGCAAAAGCTGACTTCTCAGTGCCAAAAAACTTCCCTTTTGCCAGTGTAATATTTTAGGTTTGTGAATTCTTTCACGTTCGACCTGTGCTGACCAAAAAGGGGTTCCCACAACTCTCTACACAATCACTAATCTCATCATTTGGTTCCCTGACCAGGAATGACCTCATCAGAAGTACTAATCCTATTTCCTCTAAAAACTGTGGCTAAATTTACTTAGCTCTAAAAATCAGCACCCTAATCAAGCAAATGAAGGGGAAGATGCTAAAGCAGAAAACATCTTCAGGGTCTATCCCAAATTAAAACAACCAGGGCAGTTTTAAAATTTTCATTTTACTAAAATTTCATTTTATTTATTTATTTTTGATTTGTTTAATTCATTTTATTGTTTTAAAATTTTAAGTAATTTTAATCTTTTCAGTGAATAAAAATGTTCTCATTCTCTCTCTTCTATTCCCATTTAAAACAAAACAAAACAAAAAAAAAACTTGTAACAAATAAACATATTCAAAGGGGAAAATTTCCTGCATTAGTGAAATTTAATGGGGAATATGTGTGTATATGTGAGAGAGCTCATACAAACATATGAAAGCATTTTTCTTTCCATTAACCTCTAACGGAAATTTATTTTTCCCACAATTATTTAAAAACCATGATTCTGAGAAGGGGTCCATAGGATTCACCAGACTGTCAGGGGGGTTGCATGAAACACAAAAGGTGAAGAATCCCAGACCTAGGGCTACTGATCAATACATTCAATATTCTCTGAGAGAGAAGTTTCTCGAGTTGTCGGCTTCCTTTGTAGCTCTTCCCTGGATGTTAGGATAACAGCTATTAGCAGTATGGAACAGCTAGACTCCACCCAATCTTATAAAAAATTCAGCTTAATTATCTGAGCAGAGAATTCTACTTACTGCTCTGATTTGAGAAGATAGCTTGCTAGAATTTCATTTCAATGAAGAAACGAGGGGTTAGCCCAGGAATAACAAAAGCTTAATTGCTGGGGCTCTGACATGCCATGATTGCTCAGAGGTTTGAGGAGAAATCTGCTTTTTAGAACAGACACTTCCCAACCATTTTTATGTCATCAAATATTTTGGCAGTATGGTCAAACCCAGGGGCCCCTCCTCTGAATAATATTTCAGAATGTACAAATCAAAACATAAGATTACGATGGAAAACAATTATATTAAAGTAGTGATCACACCATTTTGTAAAAACTTCACAAAGCCCAGATTAAGAGCCCTCAGGTACTAAAATTAAATTGGCGTCTTTAATATGCCCTCATTTCTAGATGAAGAAATTTTGAGAACTTTGCTTTCAGGTGCTGGTATTTAATATTACCTTAAAACTAAAACTAAAACACAGTATGTTTTCAACCCTTATACCTATTTTCGTTGTACTTTAAAATGTCCCAATTGACCAGGGGAGTGGTCATACCTTTAAGCACACATATGAAAACAAAATTTCTTATAGGATTGTTAAAAAATACAAAAAAATTAAGTTACAGACTCCCTACTCTTAAGTGTGGGTTTGCTTCAATCACCCTTCACCAACTTTCACACCTGTCTGAGGTCAACAAATGGACTGAAAAAGCAAACCAGTCTGATTTTTCTCAGATTTTAATGGCACCTGTTTTGCGTATCCACAAATGCTTACCTTGCTCTTGACCAGCGGAAATCCCTGAAATGCAAATTGTTCTTGGGCTCCCTGCTCCACTTTCTCATGCCGAACTTTCCTCTTGAACAAAGATAAGGATAAAAGCTAATGGATTTTCTAGCTTTTGCTCTACATATACTACCTTGCTTGACCATACAACCTTGTAAAGAAATGACTACAGGACTTGGTGATTAGCCTCATTACATGGAAGGAAGACCTCTAGGGTGTCTTTCAGATAGACATCTATGGTCCTATGAAAAAAATTGAGGGTCAAGCCAGTTGACTATTTAAGCAGTCATGCAGGGTTTCAATCTATAAACCAGTGGTCCTTAAACTTTTTAAATAGGGGGCCAGTTCACTGTCCCTCAGACTGTGGGAGGGCCGGACTATAGTAAAAACAAAAACTCACACTCTATCTCCACCCCTCAGCCCATTTGCCATAACCCTGCAGGCCAAATAAACGTCCTCAGCTGGCCGCATCTGGCCCACAGGCTGTAGTTTGAGAACCCCTGCTATAAATGATAAGTACCTATTATATTGCCAGGCACTGAACTAAGCACTGGGTTTGAACCCAGGTCTCAAGGATTGCAGAGGCCCAATAGTACATAAGTCCAGTTGTGAGCAGAGACAATTCCATTTGTCTCTTTTTTTTCTTAAAAGCTGGCAGGTAAGAAATGCTTGTTGAGTTGTAGCTGCTAATTGTTGCTCTTCTATCTTCTTGTCACATACACCTGCATCTCAGCCTCCATCTCCAACTCTGGGGATTTTGGCTTCTGAATGGTAAATATTAACCATTTTTAATCTGATCTAGATATATTCCTCAAAACACATGCATGCGCATGCATGTGCACACGCACGCACACACACACACACACACACACACACACACACTATTTCCCAGTTATCCTTTTGCCATCTTGCTCTAGGAAGAATAATCAAATCAACCACCCCCCCTTGCCAAACCCTTGGTTCCACCTCTGGCTCTAGGAAGAGTAATCTTATCAATGTACCATTCTTGGAAAAGTCTGCCCCCAAAATGGCTCCAGGCCTCCATACTTGACCCGCTCCCCTTGATTTCCCTGACTACGTGCAGTCCTCCCTCCCTTTTAGCTGAACCTTGCTTTTCTTCTTTTGTAGCCCCAATGTGCAGCAAGATTTACATGAATATCTTAATCAATGATTCTTCACGAATATGTTCAAGATCCAAAGCTTCATTGTGCTCATGCCCCACCTTCCACTCCAAGTGACATTTACAAAGGATGCTAACTCCTCACAACTCAGTTTGCTAGGTACTATTATGATTCCCAGTTTATAGAGAAGGAAACTGAATCTCAGAAAAGTTGTCATTTGCCTAACCCAAAAAACCAAACGTGGGATTCCATGCCAGCTGTTCCAGACTCCAAGTCAACCCTTTTCCCCACTGCCTCTCAAGCCTGCACGGCCCTAGGCACCTGACCCTGGGTTCCGAGCCCACAACAGTTCCTACTTAAAACTGCCATCAATGGCTTGGTGGGGGGGGAGGGGAGGAGTTGGAAAAAAGCAGATGTAAGCCCTAAGGGGAGGGACAAACATCCCAAAACATCTGCAGAGCAAGTCACCCCCCTACCTCCACACAGGCCAGTTAAGGTGTGGGTGCCTGGAGGCCTCCACCTCTTCTGGCCCAGGCAGGCCAGCACCTCACACCTTCAATCAGCCATCACCTGCCCTCACACGGGCTCACAAAACCAAGTGTTTGAAACCTTCACTCAGGAAGGGCCAACTGCAATCAGAACAGCTATAAGCTTCGGTGGTACAATGGATCATGGGCTGGAACAAGGCCCATCACTGCCGGGGAGGCACCGCCCCAGCTGTGCTAGAGCCAGGGAAAACAGGTGGGGGGACTGAGAGGGCTGGAGAAGAGGGGATGGTGTCCCAAGAACTAAGTGCCCTGGGCCAGGGGCATTAGGGAACCAGCTTCATCACAAACCATGTGTGCAGTTTAATTTCTTCCCCTCTCCAACAGCTGGCCCTACCAATGTTCAGACTTCTCCATCCTCCAAGAAAGATCATGCAGTTAACTCTGTGGACAAGGATGACCTTCCCCAGGGAGCTCTACCCCCTTCTCCCTGTCCCCTTTATCCATGCAGTGAACTAAAATCTTTTGCCCTGAGCTATTGCAATGCCCTACTTTCAGGTCTTTCCAGCTCCAATCCACTCTTCATACAACTGCTAAAGCAAGCTTCCTTTTGGACAGCTTTGGCCCTGCCATTCTTCTGTTCTAAAGCATTCCATGGATCCCTATTGTCCACCAAAGACATTTCTAAGGCCCTAAAACTGAGTAGTGTCACAGATACTGTGACTGTTCTCAGAAAATGAGGCAAAACATCTGGTAGCTGTGGAGGCATTGATTTCTACACAGCTGAAAAAGCCAACACTGCCTTATTTATTACTGCAATGGCGATTCCTTTCTTAAGTATGTGGAATAAAGTAGGAAAATACAAAGGAAATCATTTGTATCACAAATAAAGAAGGAATTTTCCACTTCCAACTTCATGGACCCCTTAAGTCTCTCCATAATTTCCTTGAGGGTCATTGTATCTTGGGTTAATAAACTTTACTGTAACAGAAAGAGTTCTGGGCTAAGTTAAGGTGTTCATTTTTCCCTAGTGTGACTTCATGCCGATTGTTTCACCTCTCAATGAACCTCAGTTTTATTTGTGAAATGAGGAGAGGGAAAACGGTTTTGCTTCTTCCAGAGTCAATTCAAATCAAATACATTAAAGTACTTTGTAACCGAAACAATCTTTAACTGCAACTTAGTATTATAGAACTAATCGAAGCATGTTTCCTATGGGGCATGTTTCCACTGGGGTTCTTCTTTAGATTTTATTTGCAGTTTATATCCAGAAAATTTCTCAAAGCCAAAAGATGGCAGTTTCTGAGGAGAGAGTTGGTGGGTGTCTCAAAAACTAAGATTGGGCGCCATTTAGGCTGTGGGTATGGGCCCTAGGCTGGCAGGATGTTTATCTACACTAGAAACTAGCTCTCTTGCCCCCTATATAGAGAATATCTTTTAGAAGCCTGAATGAATATCTTATCCACTCATGGGCCCCCAAACGATACAAAGTGCTGATGGTGGCAGAGAAGAAATGAACCACTCAGATTTCCAAGGATGGAAATTTGTACCTGATCTTTTGTGGCTTTTCCAGTGTCATCTGAGAAAAGTCTCCTCTACACAAATGTCTCTTTGGAATGGTTCTCCTATAAGGGTTTTCTCAAAAGCAGGGCCAGCTGAATCCCTGTTCTGCTCTTTGCAGTTGCAGGCTAGGTCAGTACTCTTTGTTGTGGCTCAACATTAGGCAACTGTACCAGTAGTTAGGGCCAGGAGGACTCGGACCCTAGAGTAGAGTTGGCCAAACCCTAAGGTGAGTAGGAGGAAGTGACAGGCACAGATGGGTACTTCCTTAAATCATAGGAGCACTGGCTGGTTCCCCTAACTCTAGGCAGTGTTGTTTCCAAATCACTGAAGTTTAGATTTGAAAAAGATCTTGAGGAAGCAGAGTCAAGATGGCAGAGTAAAGGCAGAAACCTGCCCAACCTCTCCCCCAAATAACTCCAAATATCTTTAAATAATGACTAAAATTTTTTAGAGCATCAGAACATCTAAAAAACCCAGAATAGAACATAGTCCAGCTTAACGCAACTTCGTTCAGCAGAAAAGTTCTGTGACTTCAGGGTGGGAGTCCAATGTGTGGCCTCAGACCCATCCCCAGCCCCAGCCCGGCCCAGCCCAACCCCTGAATCAGCAATAGTACTAGTGACTTCCAAACCTCTCAGCCCAGAGACACCATGGAGGACCTGGAAGGTCAGCAGAAAAGGCCTATAGAACCACAGTGGGAACCCAGAGCCAAAGCCCAGCACATGCTCGGCCCTGGCCGCAGCTCCAGCCGGGACCCCAGAATCAGCAAGATGGGACCACTCAATCAGCAGCAGTGCCAGAGGCTGCTGGACCTCTGAGCCCAGGGACACCAGGGAAGACTCAGAAGGTCAACCAATAGAATCTATGGCGATGGGGTGGGAGTCTGGTGTTCAATCCCCAGCACACTAGATCTTACTGCGGGACAGGGATGCTCCTAACAGCTCCAGGGCAGAAAAAAGGGCTTGTGGTCAGGTCCCCAGAAGGATCTCTGAAAAACAGCCATACAAATCCCTGAAGCTTGGGGCCATGTGCCCTCCATCCTGAAAATAGAGTCCTACTTTAACAAAGAGATTAAAGCCAAGTAATAGGCTGGGGAAACAAGTAAACAACAAAAAAATATTCTGACCATTGAAAGTTATTATGGTGACAAGGAGGATCAAAACATACTCAGAAGACATCTGAGTCAAAGCTCCTACATGCAAAGCCTTCAAGAAAAATAAGAATTGGGCTCAGGCCATGTAAGACCTCAAAAGGGACTTTGGAAATCAAGTAAGAGATAAGAGGGAAAAAATAGGGAAAGAATTGAGAGAGGTACAAAAGCAAAATACAAAAAGCTAATGAAGAGAAGAATGACTTAGAAAGCAAAATTGGCTAATTGGGAAAGGAGGTACAAAAGCTCACTGAGAAAAATCATTCCTTAAAAATTAGAATTGAGCAAACGGAACCTAATAACTTTATGAGAAATCAAGATATAATAAAACAAAATGAAAAAAAAAATAGAAAAAATGTGAACTATTTCATTGGAAAAATAACTGACCTAGAAAATATATCCAAAGAGATCATTTAAAAATTATTGGCCTACTTGAAAGTCATGATCCAAAAAAGAGCCTGGACATCATCTTTCAAGAAAGTATCAAGGAAAAATGTCCTGATATTCTAGAACCAGAGAATAAAATAGAAATTGAAAGAAGTCACCAATCATCTCCTGAAAGAGTTCCCAAAATAAAAACTCTCAGGCATATTACAAGCCCAATTCCAGAACTCCCAAATCAAGGAGAAAATATTGCAAGGATACAGAAAGAAACAATTCAAGTGTAGTGGAACCACAGGCAGGCTTAAGGGGAAGAGCAGGGAAGTTAGTGGCATGGTTTAGGGCAGTAACGTGTTAACGTCCTCAAATGTCTGGAAATCAGTCTCCTCTTAACAGAAGGGCAGACAAGGGAAAGAAGGATGAGAACTAGATGAAGCATTTGCCATGCCAATGAAGGAAATGTGGCTCAGGGACCTATGAAATTCTACAAGGCCCAATGTTCAGCTGGAATTAGTGTAACTTTCTAGTTGTGACTGAGAAGTGAGGCAGAACAATTTTGATGCAAGTCTGGGAAAATAATTCACCTTCCACTAGCACAGAATGGTAGTGCTGGTATGTACTGGAAAAGCTGTGATATTTACTCAGAATGGAAGTGCTAAATGCTTTGCTGAACACACTCACATCTAATGAGGTGCTACCTGAAAGGTGGGCCCCCAGAATCAGTGGAGACCATCAACAAACCCTAATCAATCATCCTCATATCTCAGTCACATCACCGTCCTATTATAACTACCACCTAATATTACTGAAATGGTTTGATTCAGCCTGACTGCATTTTATCAGTTTCTTGATCCATACTGAATAATTAGGTGCTCTGGGATCACTAGCAGAAGTCACTATTTTGACAAGTAGACTAACATTAAATAAAGTGGGTGAGTTGGTTAATGCATTAATAGTGAATGGGCATCAAACAAAATGACCCTGCCTCCAGCAGATAAAAGGTGGGACAATCCCATGGAAGACACAGATAGTACTCTTGGGAATAGTGGTAGAGACGGTGGTAGGATTAAGCTAAGGGGGAAGAACAGGGAAGTTAGTTGCATGGTTTAGGGCAGTAATGTGTTAACGTCCTCAAATGTCTGGAAATCAGTCTCCTCTTAACAGAAGGGCAGACAAGGGAAGGAAGGATGAGAACTAGATGAAGCATTTGGCATGTCCAATGAAGGAAATGTGGCTCAGGGACTTATGAAATTCTACAAAGCCCAATATTCAGCTGGAATTAGTGTAACTTTCTAGTTGTGACTGAGAAGTGAGGGAGATGCAAATCTGGGAAAATAATTCACTTTTCAAGACAACTTAGCAAAAGAAGGTTATCAATGAAATGCACTCTCCTTCTTCACCTTCACCTTGGTTCCTTCAAGAAGCAACCTTATGGTACCTTATGGACTTTGCCTGGCATGCTGGAGTCCAGCATGCACCAATTTCTGGGTGTTCTGGGGTACTGTCATACAGCATCTGTGACTCCCTTTGCTGGGTCTTCTTAAGCAGGCAGGACGGAGGGAGAAAGGGAGACAGGAAGGCTACAGGTCAGTAGAAATCCCATATTTTCACACCTAGTCACTTTTTTATTAGGCACCTCTTTGTGCATCCACGAAGATTCACCACCAGTGCTTGGCACAGAAGGAAGATGATGAAAAGGGAAAGATGAGTCATTTTGTGTATACTGAATTTGGGAGGTACTTTGGCACATACAGTTTAAAATGTCTAACAGGCAGATGGTAAAGTAGGACTGAAGTTTGAGGGAAAGAGCTTGGAGCTACACACTCATGGACTGTGGAATCATTTGCATAGAAGTTATAGTTTAATTATAGCCACGGGAGCTAATGAAAGCCCAGGACAAAGTCTTGGAGAAAATCCATAGTTGGAGAACAGTATGGAGAAAGATGAGACAGAAAAAAGAGAGCTATGAGAAGGGAAAATTGTCAAAGTTAATCAGGGAGCAGAGAGTATCCAAGAGAAAAGAGGGAAGGCAAAGGTGCCAGATTCAGCTGAGGGATCAAGAAGGATGAGAAGTGAAAAAAGACCATCACCCCTGCCAATTAAGAGGTCAGTGGCAATTTTGAAAAAGCAGTGAGGTCACAAGTGATGAGGTCACAAATCAGACTGCCAAGGGTTGAAAGATGTGTAGGGGAGAAGCAGCAGAGTCAGTGAGTGTGGACTAGAGAGGGACAGGAGTAGATACGAGTAGACAGCTAGAAGAGCTGGTCTGTTCATTTTGTTTTTAAAGGGTAAGAGAGATTTGGGGATATCTACAGACAGCGGTGGAGGAACCTCAAAATAAGGAAAGATTGAAGGTTGACCACCTTCTCAGAGGCCAGCACACTTCAATTTACCATCCAGAAACCAGAGTGGAAGGCCAAGTCTGAGGTATCAGAGGGAACAAATTAATGTAATTATTTTCCTCAACCTTATGCATAATTGCATAAAATACTGAAGAGAGCTTTTACAGGAAAATTAGAACACAGAACATATCAGACTTATGAACAGGTGAAGAATTTATGAATTTGTTAATAAACAGATAATTAAGGGTAAAATAGATAATTTGATACATTAAATTAAAAAGGTTTTGTACAAATAAATGTAGTCAAGATCAGAAGGAAAGGAGAAAATTGGTAAAAAAAAAAAAAACAAATTATAGATAGTTTATCAGTTAAAAATCTCATATAAAAAATAAATAACTTTGTTAAATCTATAAGAATATGAGTCATTCCCCAACTGATAAATGGCCAAACAGCAGTTTTCCAGTGAAGAAATCAAAACAATTTGTAGTTGTATGAAAAAATTCTCTAAATCCTTATTGATGAGAGAAATGAAAATTAAAACAACCTTGAAATATCATTTTACACCTACCAGATAATCCAAAATAATTTAAGGGAAAAGGAACAAATGTTGGGAGCGATGTGGAAAAATTGGGACATTAATTCATTGTTGGAAATAGTCTAACCATTTTAGAGAACAATCTGAAATTATGCCCAAAGAGTGATTAAACTGCCTAAATCCCTTGATCCAGTGATACCACTACCATATCTATTTCCAAAGATGATTAGAAAAAAAAAATGGAGCAGCTAGAAGGGACAATAGAGTACTGGCCCTGGCATCAGGAATATTAGAGTAAAAGAAAATGAACCTATATGTTCCAAAATGTTTATAGTAATTGTGTGTGTGTGTGTGTGTGTGTGTGTGTGTGTGTGTGTGTGTGTGTGTGTGTTGGCAAAGATCTGGAAATTGTCAGGATGCCCATCAATTGAGGAATGGCTGAACAAGTTGTGCTATATGACAGTGATGGTATATTACTGTGCTGTAAAAAATGGCCTCAGTGATCTTAAAAAAAAAAAACAACATGAAAAGATACACATGAAGTAATGAAGAGTGAAGTGAGCAGAACTAAGAGAAGACTGTATACAGAAAGAGTAATATTGTTTCAAGAACAACTCTGAGTAAGTAAATACCCAAATTAACTATAAAGGCATATGTAGAAAGATACTATTTGCATCCAGAGAAAGAAAAGACAAATAGAAGTATGTATACAATACTATATATATGCATATATGTATGTGTATGTGTGTATACATAAATGCATATATACATATTTAATTGTGTCTGATAGCCATCTCTAGGGAGGGTGGGAGAGGGTAAAAAAATGTATATGCTAATTTTGTAGTATATTTGAAAGGGATGGCAAGTTGAGCTAGTAGATTTGCACCTTCATGGACAATCATCTTTTTTATTGTAATGTTATGGAAACACTTGTTTAACTTCATAAAAACATATTAATGTAAAGGATAAAAACCAATGATAAATACAAAAATAAATAAAATACTGAGGAGTTAGAAAATGTGGCTGATTCTCTTTTTCATTCTTTGTAGAAATTATTCTTAGCTATCTTCTCTTCTTTCTTCTTATAGCTAACCACACTTATCATAAGAAGGGGATGGGGCAGCAAGGAGGGGATGGTACAGTCTGGGAGGAATGCATGTCCTTTGGGCCCATGGAATACTCAGTCCTCTTCTGCAGGGCCTCAGAAATTAAGGGTCCCAGAGTAACTCCCTGCCAACATGAAGGGAACGTCAGGGGGAAGTGGCAAAGGAGGAGGGATGTGGGGGCAGGAACACTTGGAGCTGCCTTCTGCCCCTGGTCCTGACTCAGATGCAGGGGGAGGGAACTCACAAGCTCCTTCACCTCTTCCAGAGGAAGCAGGGAGGCTGGAGCCAAAATGGGCTAAGCCAGAAGATAAGCTTCAGCTGAGAGGTTTCTTTGTCATGTCCAATATGTAGTGTTGCCCAGTCATGATAGATAATGTGGTTATGGACGGGGATGAGGAGGTGGGTGATAGCAAAATGTACTAGAATAGAATAAAATAGAAACCCTCTCAGCCCACAGACGCCAAAAACAACATGGAAGGTCTGTTGGAAAATTATGACAGGGGACATTGGGAAACTAGTAAAACAGGCAGGTCTTGGGAGCCACTGAAGTAGCAAATAGCAGTGGCTGTAGCTTCTGAAGGTTACAGCTCACAGACCATTAGGAGGTCAATCAGCTGGTCAGAAGGAGGTCTCTTTAACAAAGAGTTAAGTCAAGAAATAAGCTGGGAAAATGAGCAAACAACAAAGAAAAAAGATTTTGACCATAAAAAATTACTATGGTGACAATGAAAATCAAAACACACTCAATAAGAATATAATGTCAAAATTCCTACATTCAAAGCCTCAAAAAAAATTGCTCTCAGGCCATGGAGGAGCTCAAAAAATATTTTGAAAATCAAGAGAGGTAGGGGTAAAATTGTAAAGAAAACTGAGAGTGGTAGAAAAGAAATTATAAAAATGTAGAATGCTTAAAAAAGTAAAATTGGTCAAATGGAAAAGGAAGTAAAAAAGCACACTGAAGAAAATAATTCTAGAATTCTAGGAAAAACTAGAATTGGAAGGTAGAAACTAATGATTCTACGGGACATCAAGAATCAGTCAAACCAAACCAAAAGAACAACAAAATGGAAGAAAATGTAAAATACCTTATTGGAAAATCCAAGGAGAGAGATAATTTGAGATTTAATGGACTACATGAAGGCAATTATCAAATAAAGATCCTGGACAGCATCTTCCTTCCTTCCTTCCTTCCTTCCTTCCTTCCTTCCTTCCTTCCTTCCTTCCTTCCTTCCTTCCTTCCTTCCTTCCTTCCTTCCTTCCTTCCTTCCATCCTTTCTTTCTTTTCTTTTTTTTTTATTGGATTTCTTTTTACTTTTTATTTATTTTTTTTATTATTATAGCTTTTTCTTGATAATTTTTCAACATTGATCCATGCAAAATTTTCTGTTTCAACTTTTCCCCTACTTGCACCCATATGTTAAATATGTTGAAGTATATACAACATATATATATATATATATATATATATATATATATATATACTGTTATCTTGCTGCACAAGAAAAATTGGATCTAGAAAGAAAGCAGAAAAACCTGAGAAGGAAAACAAAAATGCAAACAAACAACAGAAACAGTGGAAATGCTAGGTTGTGGTCCACACTCAGTTCCCACAGTCCTTTCTCTGGGTGTACATGGCTCTCTTCATCGCTGAACAATTGGAACTGCTTTGAATCATCTCACTGTTGAAGAAAGCCATGTTCATCAGAACTGATGATCATACAGTATTGTTGCTGAAGTGTATAATTATCTCTTGGTTCTGCTCATTTCACTCAGCATCAGTTCATGTCGGTCTCTTCAGGCTTCTCTGTATTCTTCCTGCTGGTCATTTCGTACAGGACAATAATATTCCATAACATTGATATACCATAATTTACCTAACCATTCTCCAGTTGATGGGCATTCATTCAATTTCCAGTTTCTAGTCACTACAAAAAGGGCTGCCACAAATATTTTTGCACACATGGGTCTCTTTTCCTCCTTTAAGATCTCTTTGGGATATAAGCCCAGTAGTAACACTGTTGGGTCAAAGGGTATGGACAGTTTGATAACTTTTTGAGCATAGTTCCAAACTGCTCTCCAGAATGGTTGGGTCTGTTCACAGTTCCACAGCCAATTTATCATTGTCTCAGTTTTCCCTCCTGCCCTCCAACATTCATCACTCTCTTTTCCTGTCATCTTAGCCAATCTGAGAGGTGTGTAGTGGTATCTCAGAGTTGCTAGAGAGCATCTTTCAAGAAATTGTCAAGGAAAGCTGCCCTGATATCCTAGAATCAGAGGTTAAAATAGAACCTAGAAAGATCCACCAAACACTTTCTGAAAAAAATCCTAAAAATAAAAATTCAAGGAATATTATAGCTAAATTTCAGAATTATCAGGTAAAGGAGAAAATACTGGATATAGCCAGAAATAAATAATTAAAATATCAAGGAGCCAGTCAGAATTACCTAGAATTTAACAACTTCTTTTTTAAAAGATCATAGTACCATAGACCATGAAGCAATATACATGCATTAAAGGGTAAGCATCCAAATTCTTAGAGAAGTCAAGTGACCTGCAGGAAGAGATAGACAGCAAAACTATACTAATGGGAAACAGAACCTTCCCCTCTCAGAACTAGATAAATAAAAACATGAGATAAAGAAGAAATAAGTTGAGGAGGAAGTAAACAGAATTTTAGATAAAATACATATGAGAGTCTATAGAGAAGACTGAATGGGGATAGAAAGGAAACAATCTGGAACATCTCTGGGTTTGTCCTCTCATTTTCATTCTTACAATTCAAAGGCTTCCTGAACAATCTAAAATTCCAGATTACTGAATGAGGAAGTAAAAAAAAGGAGAAAAACTTTGATCCTAATTCATTAATTATTAATTAAATAGGAAAATAATCCTGTGATTTTTATGCAGAAAATCAGAAACCCAAGTAGATGGGGAATGATAGATGGACAATTGGGGCTTCAGGAAAGAATAAAATAAAAGGCAAAACTATACCTGAAGGGCAAGGTTGAATTCTAAATATTAAAAGCTCAGTTGTGAAGTGAATGGAGATTGGCTGTTTGAATAATCTCCAAGAAACAAGTCCTTTGTGGGACACCCCAAAAAGGACTGAGGAAAGTTATAGGATAAGATTAGAGCTGAGATTCTGGATGGAAAACTGAACATACAGGAAAAAAATTGATAGGAAGTAAATGTTAGAAGCATTAGGTCCCTGGCTAAAAGTTCAGCCACTGCTGTAACTAAGCAAGTAGAGGAGAAGATATGGTAAAGTGATAGTATTGATGAGGTTTAGAATTGGGGTACCTAAATGAAGTTAGATTTAATTGAGGTCTAGTGACAGGTTTGGGGTTCAGGGAGCAAAATAGAACTCCCCTGCAACTCCTTTGGATTTGGTGCAGGGATAAAGAGTTAAATGAGGTCTAGTAGCAGCACAACAGTCCCCTGTAAAGGAATTTATAGACCCAAAAACCTAGATTGATCAAAGGGGTTTATGATGGGGTTTGGAAGTAAAATCTAGTTAGTAAAGTTGAAGGTAGAGATAAAAGGCACCAGAATCAGGGTTCCAGTGGACAGAGATCCTTTGGCGTGCCAGGCATAAGGCTGCCATGTTTGGGATCTCTGCAAAGAGAGGACTCCAGCTTGGCTCTTTTATAATAGGGAGCTTTGGCTACAAGCTAAAGGGAGCTTGTAGGTGGAGTCCCAGGTTGGCTCCTGGCTGGGTTTCAGCCAGGGTTAGAATTTGAATTGAATTCAATGGGTTTCAGGACTGAACCAGATAACAAAGATGAAACTGTTTGTGCTTAGGGTGGAGTCCCTTCCCTGAGGCAGAGTACAAGGAGGTTTTCTCCTTTACGGATTTTTCAGAGTTTTGGGGTTTCCTCTTCACTCTGAGTTGAAAAGTCTAGGATAAGAGAAACCTTTACAAGGAAAGGAGGCCAGGTTGCTTAAGGATGTAAAAAAAGGAAGGATATATATTGCTTGTGTTACTATGTAAACTGTCTGGTAAGATTTAAAATTTAAAAAAGAATACATGAAAGAGGATTTAAGTAAAAAGCCTGAGGAAAAAAAATGATTGCAGAAAGAAAAGAAAACAATGAAAAATCTCACAGAAAAAAGCAGAAAAGTATTCCCAAATACTGGTTCTTCCTTCTGTAAGAAAGACATTTCCCCTTATCTTAGACATCACAGCCTGGAAAAATCCCCATATCTGTGTTCTAATAGAAGTTGGGTCATTCCAACAACAGCCAATTGAAGGAATCCTACAAATTATTGTAAATACAAATTTACACATCCTCCCTCAAGGTAGCCTATTCTAACACACCTAGAAAAGTGAAGCTCACTTGAATAATTGAGAGGCAGTGCATATAACAAAAAAGGCACATCAGATTATTGTAAACTAATGAATTCCAGGGGACTCATATGGCTGGCAAAGGAGAAATTTAAGAGCTTCCTAAACCCTACCAAAAAAATGGTGGCCTTTCTGAATCCCAGACAAAAGAATGGAATGCCTCTCACTCAAGAAACAGAAGAAAAGACCAAAAAGAAGAATCAAGGGAACGATGCCAATCGACATTTTGTACTGCTCTGTTTTAGCTCCATTATGGTCATCATGATTGAAGCCAAGTCTATGCTCCATGCTCAACAACGTTCAGAAATACAATTGCGTCTGACCTTCTTCTTCAAGAAGGAAGCTCGATCATGTCTAATTACTCACTGGAGAAACTTCCAAGAAAAGCAAATATTGATCAGTTTGCATTGCCACTTGAAAAGAGAAAAATGATCTCTAGGGGCATAATCTACATTACATGTAGAGGAAGAATACTCCCACAAGGGGTCACTGCTCTAACTCTGTGACTGGATTTCACCAAATTAAAAAACAAAATAAAAGAAAAAATGCTTGACAAGGATTTTGACAAGTTTGCTGAGCTGTTTATCATTATGGGATGTTGGACACTTGGAGCATGAAAGGAAAAATTGAAAAATCTGAGCACTCACCAGAACTGAGGAGAAGCCTGCAGTTGCCTGGTTCCCATGGATTTGCAATAGGACTCCATCCACCAGTGTGACACACAGTCTTCACCTAATTTAAAAAAATGCTTAGGGAGGAAAAAAAGATAATTGAGTTGAAATGAATGGTTAATGCCTTACCTGCAATAGGGAGTTTAACATGGAAAAACTGTTTAATTGAAGTTCAGTGGTAGAATGTAGAAAGGCCAAAGGGAAAAACTGTAATGTTCCTGTTGGTTTTCTGGAGGTCTCTGGACCAGCCTTCTTTTCAGTAGAGTAATCACCATGAGAATAGCCAGGTTTTAAAGTCCAAAGTCCAAATTCTTTATTGTCTCCTTCCCTGCTTTCTTGAGAGCCTTTTAAACAAGCCTTGGTCTCAGTGGGGGAAGTGCAGGAAGACAGGCCAGCTTCCAGGAGGCTGATGGATGTCTCTGAGTCTGAAGGTTTGTGCTTCAACCTCCAACCACCACAAAGGTGGACAATGGAATGAATGTGTCTCTGGATCCCTTCCGAGTCTGTGTCTGGCCCTTCTGAGACTCTCTCCCAGACCTCCTGAGTCTGCCTCTGGCTCTGATCTGGCTGAGTTTCTTGCAGCTTCATATGCTCTATTTTGAGTATAAACCAATCATTTTATCACTAGGAAACCATTATTTATTGTAAAGTTAACTCAATCATACTGAACTAGAGAACTATTAATAACCATGCTAAACTAGATAACCACTATCTCATCAATTCCACTAAGTTAGCATCTTGTAAGAATCCTTGTTTTAAGTACAGAGTTCTGGCCCATAAGAGAAAACAACACAAATCATTTATGATCACAGCTGTTGGGAGAGGGGCTCTCTCCTTGACTCTGGTGGAAATATTGTGTGTTGCCAATGGATTCTTCTCAAGACTAAGTGATCAAAGGAGCAGTTGATTCTCTTCCCATCTGGAAGTTTCTCGAAGGTGAAGGTGACTACATTTATGATAACTCAGATGGCATGGAATACTTTAGATGCAGAATCAGGATCTCAGAGGAAGAGCTGCAAGAAGATCTTGATTGTTTATCGTCACATGAAGACTCCTGATGGGAATGCAGGGCTGGTTCAATATTAGGAAAACTATTAGCATAATTAACTAAATTAACAACCAAATTAACAAAAACCAGATGATCATCTCAATAGATGCAGAAAAAGTATTTGATAAAATCCAACACTCATTCCTATTAAAAACATCAGACAGTATGGGAACAAATGGACTCTTCCTTAAAATGATCAGTAGCATTTATCTAAAACCAACAGCAAGCATCATTTATAATGGAAATACATTAGAAGCATTGCCAATAAGATAAGTGGTGAAACAAGGTTGCCCACTATCAGCATTACTATTCAATACTGTATTAGAAATGCTAGTTTTGTTAATAACAGAAGAAAAAGAAATTAAATGAATTAGAGTAGGTAATGAGGAAACAAAACTATCACTCTTTGCAGAAGATATGATGGTATATATGGAGAATCCCAGATAATCAACTAAAAAACTATTAGAAACAATCCACAAGCTAAGCAAAGTTACACGATACAAAATAAATCCACACACATCATCAGCATTTTTATACATCACCAACAAAGCCCAACAGCAAGAGATACAAAGAGAAATTCCATTTAAAATAACTGTTGATAGTATAAAATATTTGGGAATTTCTCTGGCAAGGGAAAACCAGGAAATATATGAACACAACTACAAAACACCTTCCATGCAAATAAAGTCAGATCTAAACAATTGAAAAAATATCAAATACTTTTGGATAGGTTGAGTGAACCTAATAAAAATGACAATACTGCCAAAATTATTCTTGTTATTTAGTGCTTTTGCAGACCTGGAAAAATTAATAACAAAATTCGTCTAGAAGAACTAAAGGTCAAGAATTTGAGGGAATTAATGAAAAAATGCAAATGAAGGTGGCCTAGCTCTATGAGATCTAAAACTATATTATAAATCAGTGGTCATCAAAATCATTTGGTACTAGCTAAGAAACAGAGTAGTTTATCAGTGGAATAAGTTAGTTCACAGGACCTATAGCCAATGACTATAATAATCTAGTGTTTGAAAAATCCCCAAGCCCCAGCTTTTGGGATAAGAACTCACTATTTGACAAAAATTGCTGAAAAAAAATGGAAACTAGTATGGCAGAAAATAGGCATTGACCCATACCTAATACTATAAATCAAGATAAGATCAAAATGAGTTCATGATCTAGACATAAAGAATGATATCATAAACAAATTAGAAGAGCATAGGATATTTTACTTCTCAGATCTGTGGAGAAGGAAGGAATTTGTGACCAAAGAAGAACTGGAGATTATTATTGGTCATGAAATAGAAAATTTTAATTTTATTAAGTTTAAAAGTCTTTGTACAAACAAAACTAATGCAGACAAGATTAGAAGGGAAGCAATAAATTGGGAAAACATTTTTATATGCAAAGGGTCTGATAAAGGCCTCATTTCTATAATATATAGAAAATTGACCCAAATTTATAAGAATTCAAGCCAATCTTCAATATCATAGGATATGAACACTTTTCAGATGAAGAAATTGAAACCATCTCCAGTCATATGAAAAGGTGCTATAAGTCATTACTGATCAGAGAAATGGAAATTAAGACAAGTCTGAGATACCACTGCACACCTGTCAGATTGGCTAAGATGACAGGAAAAGATAATGACAAATGTTGGAGGGGATGCGGGAAAACTGGGACACTGATGCATTGTTGTTGGAGTTGTGAATTGAGCCCACCATTCTGAAGAGCAATTTGGAATTGTGCTCAAAAAGTTATCAAACTGCATACATACCCTTTGATCCAGCAGTGTTACTATTGGGCTTATGTCCCAAAGAGATATTAAAGGAGGTACCCATGTGTGCCAAAATGTTTGTGGCAGCCCTTTTAGTAGTGGCCGGAAATTGGAAACTGAATGAATGCCCATCAACTGGAGAATGGCTGAGTAAATTGTGGTATATGAATGTTATGGAATATTATTGTTGTATTAGAAATGACCAGCAAGATGATTTCAAAGAGGCCTTGAGAGACTAAAATGTACTGATGCTGAGTGAAATGAGCAGAAAACAGGAGACCGTTATACATGGCAACAACAAGATTATACAATAATCAATTCTGATGGAATGTGGCTCTCTTCTACAATGAGATGATTCAAACCAGTTCCAATTGTTCAGTGATGAAGAGAGCCATCTACACCCAGAGAGAAAACTGTGGGAACTGAGTGTGGACCACAACATAGCATTCTCACTCTTTTTGTTGTTTGCTTTCATGTTATTTTCTTCAGCATTTTCTTTTCTAGTTTCTAGCTCCTCAATACACAAAACTCTCATAGAAGAAATCAAAAAGGCTCTCATAAGAGAGCTAGAGGAAAAATGGGAAAAAGAAAGGGAAGCTTGGCAAGAGAGTCTGGATAAGTCATCCCACTCATTTTTTTTTGTACAGCAAGATAACTGTATAAATATGTATGCATATATTCCATTTAACATATTTCAACTATGTTTAACATATATTAGAGTACTTGCCATCTAGGGGACAGTGGTGGGAGAAGTGGTGGAAAAATTGAAACACAAGATTTTCCAAGGGCTAATATTGCATAATTATCTATGCATATGTTTTGAAAAATAAAAAGGTTTAAGGGATTCCAGCCAAGATGGCAGAGAGAACACACACACCTATTTAATCTCTGTCTTTATTCTCAGAATTTATTTCATAATAAGCCTTGGAATTAGTGCTTGACTGGAAAACCCCCCACAAATAATTACCAACAGAAGACATCCTTGAAATTCACCAGAAAAGGTCTGTTTTTGCTCAGGGGCGAGGATGACCAGATTTTGGTGCAGCCTGAGGGCAGGCAGCAAGAACTTGGCAGACAGCTCACACTGTGCAGACTGGAGGGGGGAAAGGTGCAATCTCTGCCATTTTTGCGGAAAGACCTTTACCACAGTGTAGATATTCTGTCTTGGCAGCAAGCTGTAAACACAGGAGGTAAAGACTATAACCCCAAAAAGCTAGCGTCTCTTGGGGACCTGGCCACCCTGACCCAGAGTGTCTCAGCATGTTCTTAGAGCCTCAGCATCTCAGAGCACTGATGCAGCACAGCCATTGGTGTCCTGGTAGTGCCTTGCTGCTGTCCCCCATAGTCTCTAGAGGAAGCCCAATGACACCATCCAGCCCCACCTCAAAAAAAGCAGATGACATTTGTTTTTCTTGTTAGTTTGTTTTCTTTGATCCTTCTCTGAAAAAATGAGCAAAAAATTAAAAAGGACTCTAACCACTGATAGCTTCTATATGGATAGAGAGCAGACTTTAATCCCTGAGGAGACTAAAAACAGACTATCTCCAGATGAATCCCCAAAGGGAGATATTATCTGCTCCTCAATACACAAAACTCTCATACAAGAAATCAAAAAGGCTCTCATAAGAGAGCTACAGGAAAAAATGGGAAAAAGAAAGGGAAGCTTGGCAAGGGAGTCTGGATAAGTCATCCCAAAGACAGAATGGATAAAGAAATCATATAGTTGAAAAACAGAATTAGTGAGTAGGAAAAAGAAAATAGCTCTTTAAAAAATAAAATTCATGAAATGGGAAAAAATTCCATAGAACAAAACAACGCACTTAAAAACTCAATTGGACATTTAGAAAAAGATATTTTTAAAGGGAGTGAAGAAAATACTTCATTGAAAATCAGAGTTGAACAAATGGAATTGAATGACTTGAGGAGACACCAAGAATCAGTCAAACAAAACCAAAAAAAAAATATATATGAAACAATGGAAAAAATGTGAAATACCTTCTTGAGAAAACAACATAGCTGGACAATAGATCCAGGAGAGACAATCTGAGAATCATTGGACTCCCTGAAAAATATGATGAAATAAAAGAACCTGAACACTATTTTCCAGGAAATTATCAAAGAGAACTGCCCAGATGTTTTAGAAACAGAGGGTAAAATAGACAATGAAAGAATTCACCGATCATGTATTGAAAGGGACCCTAATATCAAAACACCAAGAAATATAATGACCAAATTCCAGAACCCATCAGATGAAGGAAAAAATACTGAAAGCTGCAAGAAAAATCAATGCAAATATGGAGGAGCTACAAAAAGGATTAGCCAGGACCTAGCAGCATCCACATTAAAGGATCGAAGGGCCTGGAATATGATATTCCAAAAGGCTAAGAAACTTGGTATGCAGCCAAAAATAACTTACCCAGCAAAAATGAGCATCTTTTTCCAGGGAAGGAGATGGACATTCAAGAAAATAATTGAATTCCATCTATTCTTGATGAAAAAACTGGATCTAAACAAAAAAGTTTGATCTCCAACTATAGAACTCAAAAGATTCCTAAAAAGGTAAAAAGAAATCTTGAGAACTATATTTCTGCCATAAAGCTATATAAAGAATACATTTATAAATTGTTCCAGAAACTAGAGGTGGAAAGGAAATTATACCGGAAAAAGGGTAAATTGGGGGTACTACATATCACAAAGAGGCAAAGGTAACCTGTTATATCTGAGAGAAAGAATGGAAGAGGCTGAACATAGTGTGTATCACATTCTCATCAGAATTTGTTAAAGAGAAAAATATAGACAGATTCTATTTATGGTGAAATTCCTTGCACTTCATTGAAAAGTGGGAGGGGAAAAGTGAAAAAGGAAGAAGTAAGCTAAGGGGAAGGGTGTAGCGAGCTGTCGTCTCCAGAAGCTGCCGGATCGCTCTCTGGGAAGAGATCTGCTGTGTCTACTCAAATCTTTCAGACAGAATCTTCTTCCTGTAGAGAACCATTGTCTCCAGGCAGTTGCTGTTAACTCTTGTCCAGAGAAGTGACTTCCCTTCCTGCAGAGAGCCGACTTCCCTTCCTGCAGAGAGCTGTGTCAAGCCAGATGTAGTGCAGAGTCTTCTCCTTGAATCCTGGCTCTGAATCTCCTCCAGCTCTTATCCTTCTCCAGGCAGACTGACTTTCCAGGCCCACTGTTCTCTCTTTTATCCTCCCAGAGAATGGGCGTGGGATAATGCAAGGGCTTCTGGGAAGAACCACTTCAGCCAATGAGCTCTCTCCTTCTATCAAGTCAACCTGAGTTCTCACCTTGTAATTGTCCAGACAACCTGAATTCTCACCTTATCACTGTCCAGACAACCACAGAAGGGAATACAGAAATTGTGAGGAAAAGGGGTAAAATAGGGGGAGGAGGCCTCAGGTGGGGGAGGAATACTAAAAAAGGAGGGCTGTTTAATACTGGGGAGGGGGGTAAGGGAAAAGGAAATGAGAAAAGCATAAACAGAGATTAACAAGATGGCAAGTAACACAGAATTAGTAATTTTAATCATAAATGTGAATGGGGTAAAGTTCCCCATAAAGAGGAAGCAGTTAGCAGACTAGATTAAAAGCCAGAATCCTACAATATGTTGTTTACAGGAAACATACTTGAAGGAGGGTGATACATACAAAATAAAGGTAAAAGGTTGGAGCAGAATCTACTATACTTCAGGTGAAGCCAAAAAAAGCAGGGGTAGCCATCCTCATCTCAGATCAAGCAAGAGTAAAAATTGATCTAATTAAAAGAGATAAGGAAGGGCACTATATCTTGCATAGTGTAGCATAGATAATGAAGCTGTATCAATATGAAACATATATGCACCAAGTGGTTAGCATCTAAATTCTTAAAAGAGAAATTAAGAGAGCTGTAAGAAGAAATAGACAGCAAAACTATAATAGTGGGAGATCTCAACCCTGTACTCTCAGAATTCGATAAATGAAACCAGAAAATAAATAAGAAAGAATCAAAGAGGTAAATAGAATACTAGAAAAGTTAGATATGATAGATCTTTGGATGTTGAGTCCCTTTACTCACTCAAGGGCTCTCAACTGGATTCCTTACCATTCCCAGGTCTTCGGACTTCTCCGGCACAGTCCTCCTCCAGCTGGGTTGCTCCTCATAGAGCACCCATCACACCAGATAGTTCAGCATTGCAAGCATTTATTGTGCACTCTACATCTTCTCTTCACACCCACCTCTTTTCTCTCCCCCTGTGGGGCAGTTACAATTCTTTGATATCCTTATTCACGTGATTCCAAACCCAGATATTCTTGTCCTTTTCCCTGCCCTGTTACAGGCTACTCTAAGCCAGTCATCAATCTCTACACAGGGTACTTTGAGCCAGTTATCAATCAATCATCCTTTTGAACTGGTCTTCACACACACACACACACACACACACACACACACACACACACACACACACACTGTTCTCCTGGCCCCCCTACATTCCATGCCACGTACATAGTACACAACATTTGGAGAAAACTAAATGAAGACAGAAAGGAGTACACTTTCTTTTCAGCAGTTCATGGAACCTATACAAAAGTTGACCATATATTAGGACATAAAAACTTCAAACTCAAATGCAATAAGGCAGAAATAGTAAATGAATCCTTTTCAGACTACAGTGCAATGAAAATTACATTCAATAAAAAGCCAGGGGAAAATAGACCAAAAAATAATTGGAAACTAAATAATCTCATACTAAAGAATGATTGGGAGAAACAGCAAATCATAGACATAATTAATAACTTCACCCAAGAAAATGACAACAATTACACGTCATACCAAAATATATGGGTTGCAGCCAAAGCAGTAATAAGGGAAAATTTTATATATCTAGAGGCTTATTTGCATAAAAGAGAGAAAGAGAATGTAAATGATTTCGCCTTGCAACTAAAAATGCTAGACAAGGAACAAATTAAAGAACCCCAGACAAACACTAAACTTGAAATTCTAAAAATAAAAGGAGAGATTAATAAAATTGAAAGCAAAACAAATACTGAACTAATTAATAAAACTAAGACTTGGTTCTATGAAAAAACAACAAAACAGAAATACCCTTAGTAAATCTGATTAAAAAAAGGAAAAAGGAAAATCAAATGGTTAGTCTTAAAAATGAAAAGGGAGAATTCACCTCTAATGAAGAGAAAATTACAGCAATAATTAGGAGTTACTTTGTCCAACTTTTTGCCAATAAAATCTATAACTTAAATGAAATGGAAGAATACCTTCAAAAATATAGCTTGCCCAGATTAACAGAGGAAGAAGTAAATTGGTTAAACAGTCCCATCTTAGAAAAAGAAATAGAACAAGCTATTAACCAACTCCCTAAGAAAAAATCCCCAGGAGCAGATGGATTGACATGTGAATTCTACCAAACATTTAAAGAACAATTAACTCCAATGTTATATAAACTATTTGAAAAAAAAATAGGGATTGAAGGAGTCCTACCAAATTCCATTTATGATACAGACATGGTACTGACACCTAAACCAGGTCGGTTGGAAACAGAAAGAAAATTATAGACCAATCTCCCTAATGAATATTGATGCTAAAATCTTAAATAAGATATTAGCAAAAAGACTTCAGAAAATCATCCACAGGATGATACACTATGATCAAGTAGGATTTATACCAGGAATGCAGGGCTGATTTAATATTAGGAAAACTATTAGTACAATTGACCCTATTAATAATCAAATTAACCAAAATCATGTGATCATCTCAATAGATGCAAAAAAGCATTTGAAAAAATTCAATGTCCATTTCTATTAAAAAACACTTGAGAGTATAGGAATAAATGGACTATTACTTAAAATAATCAAGAGCATACATTTAAAACCGTCAGTAAATATCATATGTAATCGCGATAAACTGGAACGTTTCCCAATAAGAAGATCAGGAGTGAAACAAGGTTGCCCACTATCACCATTACTATTCAATATTGTATTAGAAATGCTAGCCTCAGCAATAAGAGTCGAGAAAGAGATTAAAGGAATTAGAGTAGGTAATGAGGAAACCAAACTATCACTCTTTGCAGATGATATGATGGTATACTTAGAGAACTCCAGAGATTCTAATAAAAAGCTATTAGAAATAATTCACAACTTTAGCAATGTTGCAGGATACATAATAAATCCACATAATTCCTCAGCATTTTTATACATCACCAACAAAATTCAACAGCAAGAGATACAAAGAGACATTCCATTCAAAATAACTATCGATAGTATAAATATTTGGGAATCTATCTATCAAAGGAAAGTCAGGAATTATATGAGCAAAATTACAAAAACTTGCTACAAAAATAAAGTCAGATTTAAATAATAGAAAAATATTAAGTGTTCTTGGACAGGCTGTGCGAATATAATAAAGATGACAATATTCCATAAACTAATTTATCTATTTTGGACTATAACAATCAGAATCCCAAGAAACTATTTTCAATGACATAGAATAATAACAACAAAATTCATATGGAAGAACAAAAGGTCGAGAATTTCAAGGGAATTAATGAAAAAAATCAAAAGAAGGTGGTCTAGCTATACCTGATCTAAAACTATATTATAAAGCAGCAGTCTCAAAACCATTTTGTGTTGGCTAAGAAATAAATTAGTTGGTCAGTGGAATAGGTTAGGTTCACAAGACAAAATATTCAATAACTATAGCTATCTAGTGTTTGAGAAACCCAAAGATAAGAACTTTTGGGATAGCAATTCATAATTTGACAAAAACTTCTGGGAAAACTGGAAATTAGTATGGCAGAAATTAAACATGGAACCAAACTTAACACCACATACCAAGATAAGATCAAAATGGGTCCATGATTTAGGCATAAAGAAGGAGAACAAAAATAAATTAGAGAAACATAGGATAGTTTACCTCTCAGATTTATGGAGGAGGAAGGGATTTGTGACCAAAGAAGAACTAAAGATCATTATTGATCACATATTAGAAAATTATGATTACATCAAATTAAAAAGCTTTTGTAGAAACAAAATTAATGCACAAAAGAGTAACAAACTGGAAAAACATTTATACAGTTAAAGGTTCTGATACAGGCCTCATCTCGAAAATATATATAGAACTGACTCAAATTTATAAGAAATCAAGCCATTCTCCAATTGATAAATGGTCAAAGGATATGAAGAGACAATTTTCAGATGATGAAATTGAAACAATTTTCACTCATATGAAAGAGTGTTCCAAATCACTATTGATCAGAGAATGCAAATTAAGGCAACTCTGAGATACCACTACATACCTTTCAGATTGGATAAGATGACAAGAAAAAAAAAAGATAAATGTTGGATGGGATGTGGAAAAACTGGGACACTGATGCTTTTTTGTTGGAGTTGTGAACAAATCCAACCATTCTAGAGAGCAATCTGGAATTATGCCCAAAAAGTTATCACACTGTGCATATCCTTTGATCCAGCAGTGCTACTACTGGGCTTATATCCCAAAGAAATCCTAAAGAAGGGAAAGGGACCTGTATGTGCCAAAATGTTTGTGGCGGCCCTTTTTGTAGTGGTTAGAAACTGGAAAATGAACGGGTGCCCATCAATTGGAGAATGGTTGGGCAAATTGTGGTATATGAATGTTATGGAATATTATTGTTCTGTAAGAAATATCCAGCAGGATGAATAGAGAAAGGGTTGGAGAAACTTACATGAACTGATGCTGAGTGAAATGAACAGAACCAGGAGATTGTTATACATTTCAACAACAATTTTGTATGAGGATATATTCTGAGAGAAGTGGGTATCTTCAACAAAGAGAAGATCTAATTCAGTTCCAATTGATCAAGGATGGACAGCATTATTTATACCCAGAGAAGGAACACTGGGAAATGAGTGTAAACTGTTTCCATTTTTTTTGTTTTTCTTCCAGGTTATTTTTACCTTCTGGATCCAATTCTTCCTGTGCAACAAGAAATTCGGTTCTGCACAAATATATTGTATCTAAGATATACTATAACATTTCTAACATGTATAAGACTGCCTGCCATCTAGGGGAAGGGGTGGAGGGAAGGGAAAAATCAGAACATAAGTGAGTGTAATGTATAATGTTGTAAAAAATTATCCATGTATATGTACTGTTAAAAATGTTAAAATTATAAAATAAAAATATATTAAAAAATAAAAAGCTTTATTTAAAATAAAGTACCATGATACACTTTAAAAAAAATAAATAAAATATTATTGTCAAAAATAAGGAGAATGAAAGCCCCCCACACACAAAAAAGACTCCTGATGGCCATAGCGTAAGATCAATTCATCAACATAAGTGAGGTGTCCCTTGACACAAGTGATATTGAAATGCCCATGGATGGGGAAGAGATACACCTTATATGGCAGAAATGGCGCTTCAAGCCCATTCTCTGGGGGTCAGCCATGCTGACTAATGATACATGTAGGAATGGCTCTTCTTGAACCCGATCTTCACAAACTCGAGGAACCAATCATTTTTATTATTTTGCTTTGGTTTCATACTTGTCTTTAGTATGGAAGCCAAGTCAATGCTAGCTGTTCAAAAACATTCTGAAATAATACCATTCCATCTGACCCTTACCTTCTTCAAGGAAGTAGCACTCTGGTGAAATCAGGTCCAATTGCTCACTTGAGAACCTTGAATAAAAAGCACATATGGATCAGTGGCGCACTGCTACATGGAAAGAGCAAAATGGATTCTAGGGGTTTAATCTACATTGAATGTACAGAGAGAATACTCCCAGAAGGTGTCACTGATCTCACTCTCTGATTGGATTTCAACAAATTTAAAAAAACAAAAAACAAAAAACCGCTTGACAAGGACTTTGAGAAGGATGCTAAGCATTTTATCTTAACAGGGTATTAAATATTTGGGTCATGAAAGGAAAAATAGAAAAATCTAAGCACTCACCAGAGCTGAAGAGAAGCCCATGACTGGTTCCCATGGTCTGGCAATTAGACTCCATCTACCAGTGTGACATATAGTCTCCACCTCATTAAATAAAATGCTTAGGGAGGGGAAAAGATAATTGCATTGCAATGAATGGTTAATGATTTACTTGCAATAGGGAGTTGTACCCTGAAAACGCTGATGGGTTGCAACCCAGTGATAGAATGCAGAAAAACAAAGGGAAAATGCCAAAAAAATTACCGACTATCACTACTGTTGGGAGAGGTACTCTCTCATTGGCACTCATGGAAATATTATGTCTTGCCAATGGATTCTTCTCAGGTTTTGAGGTGATCAAAGGAGCGGTTGAATCTCTTTCCATGTGGAAGGTTCTCTAAGGTGAAGGTAGCCATATTATACATTCCTCAGATAGCATGGAATACTTTTGTTTCATAAAAGGACTGAGAGGAATAGCTGCACAGAAGATCTTGACTTTTTAACGTTACATGAAGACTCCATGTGGCTTTAGCACAAGACTATTTCTTTGTCGGGCCTGGTATCCTGAACATTTCACTCAAACGTCCCAGTGCTCAGAAGAAAAACAGCTTGAAAGGCAGAAATGGGGCTTCAAGCTCATTCTGTGAGACATGTCAAAAGAGACATTCTGTGAGACATGCAGGAATGGCTCTTCTTGATCCTGATCTTTTCATGTTCTGGGAACAAGAGCAATACAAGATTTGAAGCACAAATGCAGCTTCTCTGAGATATTATCAAGAACATCTTCAATATTAATAAGAGGGATGGGCACTTAACAAACATATGTGAATTCCATTTCCAGTAGGATGTGGGTCAGGGACAGTATGGAGGAAAGCCTGATAGTAGAAGAGGAACAAGTTTACTCAGAATCTCTGTGGGATCTTCCTGTACAAAATGCATTTCACAATAACTTGCATCATGTTTTTATCCATTTCTATCTCGGAAGGCCCAATAGAAAATTCTGACCTCTTTCCTCTTTCCCACTGGCACCTCCTGAACAATGAAACACTAGAGTAAGGGAGGAGAAAAACTTGTGGGAGTCTAAGTCTAAAGTAAATCGCAAGGGACTCAGTGCAAATCAATGCTAGGTGTTCAACAAACTTCTGCAATACCATTACATTTTATAGTTACCTTCTTCAATGAGGCAGCCCCCATGACGAAATCATGTACACCATCCACTTAAGAACATTCCTGGAAAGTCTGAAGAGAAAGCAAAAACTGATAGTGGTACATTGTTACATGTATCATTTCTAGAGGAATAATCTATATTGGCTCAAAAAGAGAACATTTCATGCATAACTTAGTCCTCTCACTGATAAGTTTTTCTTTTTTTTAAAAAAAAATTATTTATTTGAAATTAAATGAAAAGGAAGAAAGATCAAAATAGAAAAAGAAACTTAGAAAAAAGAAAACATTGTAATTTACCAAGCTGAACATAAGAAAGGGCTGAAACAATAAGTTTCCATTTTCAAAAAAGAATATATAATTTTAGAAGATATTGTATTCATCATGTCTCTCTATCTCTGCTTTCCTTCAGCTTATTTTTTAGCTTCTGCATTGTACTTTTAACTATTTCCTGTTTTTCCTCTTTTTCCCCTCAAACTTCCCCAATCAGGGCATAATAAGCACAGATATTTCTATGTGTGTATATATATATACATACATACATACATATATGTATATATATATATATTCAGATACACACACATATCTATATACACATATATACTTTGTAATGTAAATACACACAATTATACATATACATGTATGTATATAGAGGGATAGATAAAATATGCATTTACACATATATAGACATGTATCTAAAACAATATTAATATGGCTGACATGTAATATAGATTTCTCTCCCGAATGACTTTTTCAGTTTTACGTGGTCTGACATCAATGATTACTAGCTGTACCTTTATTTTTTAAATACATTCTTCTCCCAATTTTTATTATTGCGATTGTGTATATCTCTAAATTTTTTAAAAAATGTTTTAATTTTATACTTATTACTTTTTTTTGACAGTACATATGTATCGGTAATTTTTTACAACATTATCCCTTGCACTCACTTCTGTTCTGATTTTTCCCTTCCTTCCCTTCACCCCGTCCCCTAGATAGCAGGCAGTCTTATACATATAAAATATGTTATAGTATATCCTAGATGCAATATATATGTGCAGAACCAAATTTCTTGTTGCACAGGAAGAATTGGATTCAAAAGGTAAAAATAACCTGGGAAGAAAAACAGAATACAAACAGTTTACACTCATTTCCCAGTGTTCCTTCTCTGGGTGTAATAGATTCTGTCCATCATTGATCAATTGGAACTGAACTAGATCTTCTCTTTGTTGAAGATTTCCACTTCCATCATAATACATCCTCATACACTATTTTTGTAGAAGTGTATAATGATCTCCTGGTTCTGTTCATTTCACTCCGCATAAGTTCATGTAAGTCTCTCCAAACTTCTCTATATTCATCCTGCTGGTCATTTCTTACAGAACAATAATATTCCATAACATTCATATACCATAATTTACCCAACCATTCTCCAATGGATGGGCATCCATTCATTTTCCAGTTTTTAGCCACTATAAAAACGGCTGCCACAAACATTTTGGCACATACAGGTCCCTTTCCCTTCTTTAGTATTTCTTTGGGATATAAGCCTAGCAGTAGCACTGCTGGATCAAAGGGTATGCACAGTTTGATAACTTTTGGGGCATAATTCCAGATTGCTCTCCAGAATGGTTGGATTCGTTCACCATTCAAACAAAAAATGGATCAGTGTCCCAGTTTTTCCACATCCCCTCCAACATTCATCAGTATTTTTTCCTTTTATCTTAGCCAATCTGACAGGTGTGTAGTGGTATCTCAGAGATGTCTTCATTTGTATTTCTCTGATCAATAGTGATTTGGAACACTCATATGAATGGAATTGGTTTCAGTTTCATCACATGAAAATTGTCTGTTCGTATCCATTGACCATTTATCATTTGGAGAACGGCTTCATTTCTTATAAATTTCAGTCAGTTTTTTATATATTTTGGAAATGAGGACTTTATCAGAATAAACTGTAAAAATGTTTTCCCAATTCGTTGCTTCCCTTCTAATCTTGTTTGCATACAAAGGCTTTTTAATTTGATGTAATCAAAATTTTCTATTTTGTGATCAATACTGATCTCCAGTTCTTCTTTAGTAACAAATTCCTTTCTCCTCCACAAATCTAGAGGTAAACTATCCTATGTTTCTCTAATTTATTTATGATCTTGTTCTTTATGCCTAAATAATAGACCCATTTTGATCTTATCTTGGTATGTGTTGTTAAGTATGGTTCCATGCCTAATTTCTGCCACAATAATTTCCAGTTGTCCTAGCAGGTTTTGTCAAACAATAAATTGTTATCCCAAAAGTTGGGATCTTTGGTTTTGTCAAACACTAGATTTCTATAGTTAATAACTATTTTTCTTGTGGACCTGTCCTATTCCACTGACCAATTAATCTATTTCTTAGCCAATACCAAATGGTTTTGGTGACTGCTCTTTTATAATATAGTTTTAGATCAGTTACAGCTAGGACACCTTCATTTGCTTTTTTTTTTTCATTAATTCCCTTTTAATTCTCAACCTTTTGTTCGTCCGTATGGATTTTGTTCTTAATTTTTTTAAGTCATTAAAATAGTTTTTTGGAAGTGTGAGTGGTGTAGCATTAAATAAATAGATTAGTTTAGGGAGTATTGTTATCTTTATTATTTTTGCTCGGCCTATCCAAGAGCACTTAATGTTTTTTCAATTATTTAAATCTGACTTTATTTTTCTAACAAGTATTTTGTAATTTTGCTCATATAATTCCTGACTTTCCTTTGGTAGATGGATTCCCAAATATTTTATACTATCAACAGTTATTTTGAATGGAATGCCTTTTTGTATCTCTTGCTGTTGAATTTTGTTGGTGCTGTATAAAAATGCTGAAGAATTATGTGGATTTATTTTGTATCCTGCAACTTTGCAAAGTTGTGAATTATTTCTAATAGCTTTTTT
The DNA here is from genome assembly GCF_048593235.1 of Sminthopsis crassicaudata. Taxonomy (NCBI): domain Eukaryota; kingdom Metazoa; phylum Chordata; class Mammalia; order Dasyuromorphia; family Dasyuridae; genus Sminthopsis; species Sminthopsis crassicaudata. The sequence continues at coordinate 86,345,977 of NC_133623.1, forward strand.
AGTAGAATCTCTGGGGTTCTGTATACCATCACCTACAAAGAGTGATAATTTGGTTTCCTCATTAACTACTGTAAATCCTTTAATCTCTTTCTCCACTCATTGCTGAAGCTAGCGTTTCTAATACAATATTTAATAGTAATGGTGATAGTGTGCAACCTTGTTTCACTCCTGATCTTACTGGGAAAGTTTACAGTTTATCCCCATTATATATGATGCTTACTGAAGGTTTTACACATATGCTCTTGACTATTTTAAGGCGATGTCAATTTATTCCTATACTCTCTAGTGTTTTTTTAGGAATGGATGTTGGATTTTGTCAAATGCTTTTTCTGCATCTATTGAGATGATCATATGGTTTTTGTTAATTTGGTTATTGATATAACCAATTATGCTAATAGTTAATATTGAACCAGCCCTGCATTCCTGGTATAAATCCTACTTGGTCATAGTTTATTATTCTGAGGATGGTTTTTCTGTAATCCTTTTGCTTTTTGCGAATTCTGGAGGGATAGCATGCACAAAACATTGGAATGAAACAAGTACCCAGTTTAAAATGTCTTGGTAGGATTGGAGCTAAGGTCTGTCCCACCTGGATAAACGTGAAGTACGGTCCAGTGCAAGCTTGGGTGGTGCGGGAAATACAACCACAGCACAAACCAGCAGAGGACGCTATTTTTTCATCCCTTGGTCAGCCATTGCCTTGAGACCTCCAGCCCAAATAGCAAGCTTTCAAGCCCAAAACTTCCAGTACAAGGAGAGGGACAGGCTGGGCAGTCCAGCAGTGGGAAAAGCAGCAGCACCTGCAGCAGCCACACAGAAGCAGCTTGGGCCAGTCTCCCTGAGCCCTAGGAACACAACTCAACCTTAAAAAGGAGCAGAAAGAGCCCTACCTATAGAAAGCCACTATGACAGCAAGGGAGACCAGAACACAAACCCAGACGAGGGCAACGAAGGCAAAATGTCTACAGGAGAAGACTGGGAGGCAGAGATGAATTGGCCTCAAGCTCAAAAGGTTCTCTTGGAAGAGCTCAAAGAAGATTTTTAGAATCAAGTAAGAGAGGAAGAAGAAAAATTGGGGAAACAAATGAGAGCTATGCAGGAGAATTCTGTAGGGGAAATCAACAGCTTGGAAAAGGAAGCACAGAAATTGATTGATGAGAACAACTCCTTTTAAGTGATAGATTTGGTACCACCCCTTAATTTCTTTTAATTGATTTTTTCTTCTTCCAGGAGAATTTCACTGTTATTTTATTTCTTTTTTTTTAATAATAGCTTTTATTTTCAAAACACAAGCAAAGATAATTTTCAACAACCTCTCTTGCAAAATCTTGTGTTCCAAATTTTTCTCCTTATCTTTCTGCCATCCCCTCCCCTAGACAGCAAGTAATCCAATACAGGTTTAACATATGCAATTTTTCTAGACATTTTTAAAAAATGCGTCATGTTGTAGAAGGAAACAGCTCAAAAGGGGAAAAGGAAATACAAGCAAGCAAACAACAACCAAAAATGTGAAAGTTCTATGTTGTGATCAGCACTCAGTCCCCACAGCCATCTCTCTGAGTTCAGATGGCCCTCTCCATCACCAATCCTTTGGAATTGGCTTAAATCCCCTCTTTGTTGAAACGAGCCAAGTCTATCACAGTTGATCATCACATAATCTTGTTACTGTGTACAATGATCTCCTGGTTCTGCTCATTTCACTCAGCATTAGTTCATGTAAGTCTCTCCAGGTCTCTCTGAAATCATCCTGCTGATAGGTTCTTATAGAATACATAATTTTTTCTGGCTCTATACTTTTTAGTGGTTTTACTGGTATCACACTGAATAGATTAATTTAGGTAGAATTGACATTTTATTATATTAGCTGGGCCTATCCACGAGCAATTGATATTTTCCCAATGGTTTAGATTTGCCTTTGTGTGTGAAAAGTGTTTTGTAACTGTATGCATATAATTCCTGGGTTTGTCTTGATAGGAAGACTCTCAAATATTTTGTAGATTACGGTTATTTTAAATGGGATTTCTCTATCTTTTTCTGCTGGGTTTTGCTACTAACATAGAAATGCTGATGATTTATGTGGGTTTATTTTATATCCTGCTACTTTGCAAAAATTGTTAACTTGTTAAAAATTGTTAATTGTTAAATCAAGTAGATTTTTAATTGATTCTCTAAAATAGATCACCTGCAAACAATGATAGCTTTGTTTTCTTACCGACTACTCTAATTCCTTCAATATCTTTTTCTTCTCTTATTGCTAAAGCTATTCCTATTAAAATACTGAATAGTAGTGGAAATAATGGGTAGCCTTGTTTCACCTCTGATCTTATTGGGAATGCTTCTAGTTTATCCCCATAACATATAATGCTTGCTGATGGTTTTAAATAGATGCTACTTATCATTATCAAAAAAAGAATTATAGTGGAAGATCATGGCAATAGGTTGGGTACACAAGATACAATAATCAAAGATTATCATAATATACAAAGACTCTAGCTTCTGGGATAAGAACTCGCTATTTGACAAAAATTTCTGGGAAAGGTGGAAAATAGTATAGCAGAAACCTGGTAAGCAACATCTAAACATCTCACACTCTATACCAAGATAAGGTTGAAATGGTTCATGATTTAGACATAAAGGGTGATGTTAGAAGCAAATCAGGAAAACAAAGGACAGTTACCTCTCCCATTTGTGGAAATGGGAGGAATTTATGGCCAAAGAAGAACTAGAGAACATTATGAAATGCAAAATGTATAATTTTTATTACATTAAATTAAAAAGATTTTGTATAAACAAAACCAATGCAGCCAAGATAAGAAAATAAGCAGAAAACTTGTGGGAAAATTTTATATCCAGTGTTTCTGATAAAGGCCTCATTTCTAAAATATATAGGGGATTCATTCAAATTTATAAGAATACAACCCATTCCCCAAGTGATCAATGGTCAAAGGTTATGAACATTTTTCATAAGATTAAATTAATTTTTTTTTAAAAAATGGAAAAGTTTCACATGAAAAAATGCTCCGAATCACTACTGTTTAGAGAAATTCAAATTAAGACAACTCTGAGGTACCACTTCACACCTCTCAGATTGGCTAGAATGACAGGAAAAGATAATGATAAATGTTGAAGGGGATGTGGTAAAACTGAAATACTAATACATTGTTGGTGGAGTTGTGAATTGCTTTGGAGAGCAATTTGGAAGTATGTCCAAAGGGCTATAAAACTGTGCATACCTTTGATCCTGCAGTGTCATTACTAGATCTGTACTCCACAGAGATCATAAAAGAGGGGAAAAGAACCTACTTGTGCAAAAATGTTAGTAGCAGCCCTTTTTGTGGTGGCAAGGAATCTGAAATTGATTGTACGCCAAACAGTTAGGGAATGGCTGAATAAGTTACGGCATGTGAATGTAAAGGAACATTATTGTTCTATACAAAATGATGAGCAGGCTGATTTCAGAAAAGCCTGGAGAGAGGGACATGAATTGATGCTGAGTGAAGTGAGCACAACCAGAACATTATACACAATAACAGCGTGATTATGTGATGATCAACTGTGATAGACTTAGCTCTTCTCAGTGAAATAAGACAATTCCAACAGACTTGACATGAAAAATGCTACCCACATCCAGAGAAAGAAGTATGGAAACTGAATGTGGATTGAAGCATAACATTTTCACCTTTTTTTGGTTTGCTTTTTCTTTCTTGTGGTTTTTCTCTTTTGTTCTGATATTTTGTTTCACATGATTAATACTGAAATATGTTTAAATTGATTGTACATTAGATTGCTTGTTGTCTTGATCATGAGGAAGGTATGGAAGGGAGGGAGAAAAAAGTGAAACTCAAAATCTTACACAAATGAATGCTGAAAACTGTATTTATGTGTAATTAGAAAAATAAAATAGTACAAGTGGTCACCAATATAAAATAATTGTAGACAATATAAAATCATCAAGAGTCTATTTGCCAATAAAAGCCCAGAAATTATATATAAAGGCCTGGTAAACTTTTTCATTGTTAATGACTTGGTTTCCAGACCGGATTATTTCCTTTCTGAACAGAAATGTTTTCCCCCTTGTTTAATCCCAAGCTTTGCTAAATCTTGTGTGTAAGGGTTAAAAAGCCTCTAGAAGCAAGGAATGCAGTTCAAGGCATGTGAGAGGACCTGAGGGAAGAGAGGTACTGAGGCACAAGTGAGTCCTATATGGAGGTGGGGCACAGCCCCAAGAGATAGTGTCTGACTCCAGGTACCACGCCTCCCTCCTTAGTGCTCTCAAAGCCTAGCATGCCTCCCTCCTTCTTCTCAGGCCAATCCCATTATTCCAGATTCCTAGAGGACCTTCTCTTTTCCCCAGATCCTCAGGGGACTATAAATATATGCTATCTAATAATAAAGTTATCTTTTGCTTCACCCCTACCTCCTGGTGGTCTGTCCCTGTGGGATCTGGGTTGGTCTCCGAAGACGGTTAATTGTGGCCTAGCCATGCTGTCGATGGACACGTATTAAGAGTAGCTCAAAGGGGAGCTACGAAGTTAGAGTAGTCCATAGGGGTGTAACATTATGAATAATGTGTAATTTTGCTGTAAGACCTGTCTGTTTTCAAAAAGTTAATTTTAAGTCTCACCTTAAATCAAATGCAACTAAGGGTGCTTTTAACCTGTTCTACTTGTGTTAGAGTCCCTCTGAGTCTTTTGGCCTAAGGCCTAGAGGAACAGTCTTGATGTTTTTACAATCATGTCTCTCTTTCCAAAGAAATCTCTCTCACCATGGCAGATAAAATTGCAATTTATCACATAGTGAATATTTCTGCCAAGCTCTAGCAGCTCTGAATTGCTTGAGTAGGATTTATGTTGTGAGTCCTTAGTGTATAGACTACTTTGTTCCCCTGCTGTTTATAAGATTAGCTCTATAAGGTTGAACATACTTTTTATCACATGAACCAAGTATTGGAATGCCAATCTATGGGACTTGGTGAGATTTCACAAATTATACTAAGTTTCATCACTAACAGTACCCTGGAACCTAGAGATGATTGAAGAAGTTCTTCCACAAAACTGCCCATAATACTTACTGACACATAAGATTCCACTTTAGTTTTCAGGCAGCACTCTAAGACACATTGCCTGCTACAAATAAGAGCCAGCAGTAAGCCATTTCTTGAGAAAGCCCTGCCCAAGATGAGAACATTTGTTTGGACACAATTCATGCCATCTGCCCAGTTTTTAAAGTGTGTCCTCTGGGACTCAGCCATGAAATATCACCACACATCCTAATGGCATCTGCATCAACAAGAGCCGACTTTAGTCCCTGGATGGAACCAGGGGAACTTCTTCCCTAGTGCCCTTCTACCCAGTCTATACCCCAGTCACCTTCTTGAGCAATCTGCTCTGTAATCTCATCACCCTGAGCACTGACCTCACCTTTTATGACAACACGGAGGCCTGGAAACTTGTTCTTCACCTTTCCCCTGGCCCTTGTTCAAATCACCTTTCCCCTGGACCCCTGTCCTTCGCCTTTCCCCGGGCCTCTGTCCAGGCATTAGATGGAAGTGGGGGTTATCCTGATTCAAAGTGGAGTCCTCCAGGGGCAGTCGTTTGGGGAGTGCCTGAAGTGGACACGTATGGACTTTTAAGACACACACTGAGGGCAGCTAGCTGGCACAGTGGATACAGCACCAACCCTGAAGTCAGGAGGACCTGAGTTCATAACTGGTCTCAGACACTTAACACTTCTTGGCTGTGTGACCCTGGGCCAGTCACTTAACCCCAATTGCCTCAGGGGAAAAAAAGAGACACACTGGAAGCACTGAACCAGTGTGTGAAGGAGCAGATCACAGACATCGCCTCAGAACTTAGTCTAGACAAAAGTTGGAGAAGCCTTGGGGGAATGATTGTGGACCACTGATTGGTCCCAGACCTTCTGCTCGCAGACCAAGGAGGACTCTGCACCTTCTTTAGCCCGTCTGGTTGCACGTGCATAGATCCCTCCCACAAGTCTCATGAACCAACAGAAGGAAGAAGAACAGGGTTGGCGAGGGTGATGATCTTACCCTTCCATGCAGCCATTCCATGTCTCCATGCCAACTGAAGAAATCTAGTCCTAGGCCCTCCCCAAGAATGGGAAAACTGCTTTCTCTTTATCTTGTGTGTGCACACCTTGTGCTATATGACCTTCCAGGTCAGTGGACAGGTCATTAAGTTGAGATAAATTAGGATTAGACCCTCCCCTCTCCTTCCCAGTACACAGATACCTCTGTAAGTGCTGGTTACCAAAGGGGACTGCCCCTAACAGATTCTGTCCACATGTGGGTCATGCAGGGGTGGTTATAAAATTGGACTTAGTGGTCCTGTAGTCTCTCCTTTAGGGAAGTCGTAGCTTACCTAATCTGTGCATGGAAACCATTGTTATAAGAGTAAAGTTACTGACAATAACATTTTCCAAAGGCTGTTACTGCTGTGGGCTGCTGTGGGCTACGCCAGATCATTTTTCTCCCTGGCATGGAACTGCCCCAGGTAATATTTCTTCCTGATAAGGAATCCCCCAGAGTCATACTTTGCCCTGCCCCCCAATACATAATTCAGGCCGCAACAGGGAAGCCATTCAGAATCATAGTATAAGAATCTTACTCTTAGGAGAGGACTTGGGAACATCCCTTCCCCTTCAACAGGAGCATTCCTTCCTGCTGAAGCACTCCTTCATGCTGAAGTACTCACTTTCTGCTGAAGCAACCCCCGTCTCTGTGCTTCCCCATGCAAGCTGCCCACATGTAAGCTGCAGTCGATGTCCGAGTGTGTGACTGAGGTGTGTTCCTCTCTCTCCTTCTTCCTCTCCCCCACTGCTCACAGTTAGCTGGACTCTGAACTCAGGGCTCTTGTTTTACATGCCATTCTCCAAATAACTCATTAAGGGGTGGCTTCCCTTGACCTCTCTGGCCCATGGACCTCTCCTTAGACATTAAAGGAGTCCCCAGACAAGGATTCATCTACTGACAGCTGCACCTAAGCTGGGGAGTAAGGCAATGTGAGACCAGCTGTAGCGAACAAGGATCAGTAAAACTGTGTGTCTTCCCTGGAGGGATTCCCTTGAGCCAGAGGACTATCACAAAACAAATGGGGCTACAAGCTGAGCCAAATCAAACTCCTGAACCTGATTCACAGGAGAATTCTATCAACATTTTAAAGTATCTGCACATACTGGACAAATGATTCTCAGAAATGGAGAAAGGAAGCACTTTACCAGAATCCTTTCATGAGACAAAGATAATCCTAATACCTAAACCAAGGAAAGATCAAACACAGAAAGAAAACTACAGGTCAATATCATTAACCATCACTGATTCAAAAACTTCTAAAACAATTCTATCGAAGAGACTGTAGCAATTTATCTTCAAAATTGCTGACAAAATTGTATGTAGCAGAAATGCAAGGTTGCGTCAACATTAGGAAAACAAAAAAAAATTATAATGAATATAATAAAAGACAAAACACTCAAAACAACACGATCATTTCCATGGCTGTGAAAAAGCCTGTGACAAAGTAAAACAGTATTTTATGCTAAACACCTACAAAGTATTGGCATAAAGAGACCACTTGCTATCATAGAAAGTATCTTCGGAAAAAAAAACCAAAACCCAGGCACCCTATGCAATGGGAATACACTAGAACCATTTCCAACAAATAGAGCAGTGAAGTAAGGATGTCTACACTCCCAAGTATTTTATATACTTCTGGAAATGCAACAATAAAAAAAAAAACTAAAAATAAATAAAGGAATAAATATAATATAATAAATAAAATAATAAAAAGGAGATAGAACTATGTCATCAAAATGTGACAATATTATCAAAATTTGGTTACACTTTTAATGTGACAATCAGTAGATTTCCAAGGGCACACTTTATGAAACTGGATTTTTTAAAAAAATCACTATATTTAGAATGTCATGACAAATGATTGAAAAAAGCTAGAAAGAAGAGGGAATACCATTTTCAGACCTCAAGCTATATTATAAAACAGCAGTCATCAAAATATTCTGGTTTTTTTTTTCAAAGATAGCTCATTGGAACAGATAGACAAGGGAAGAAACAAGAACTCAATCAAATGTTGGATAAAGTAGAAAACAAAAGTTGCTTGGAGGAAAATTCCCTATTTGATTAAAATTGCTGGGAAATTACACTTAGAGCATCACCTTAGAATACAATCCACATTATATACTAAATGGATACCTAGCCTTATATTAAAGATCATACCATAGAGGCAGAGCCAAGATGGCAGAGAAAAAGCAGGGACTCTCTAGAGCTCTCCCCCAAACCCCTTCAAATAGCTTTAAATATGGCTCCAAGAAAATTTTTAGAGCATCAGAACTCAATTGTTTTCAGCCAAAGTCTGTTTGGAAGTCTAGGTCATATCTATGGCCTGAGGGGCATCTGGAGTCAATGGCGGCATAGCCCAGGAAATTAGGAGCAGGCAGAGGGACCTCTGAATCAGTGTCAGGGGCAGAGATCTCTAGGCCTCCAACCCATAGACTCCAATGAGGCAGTTAAGTTTTGGCACACTGGGGAGTGAGGGGGATCTCAGACAAGCAAGCTCAAACTTGGGGAGCCCCTGAATCCACAGTGAAACAGCAGCACCACAGCAGTGACAGCGACCACAATGAGACCAGGGGTCTCAGCCTCCATGTAGAGACAGGAGTGGAACAGCTGGTCAGAAGGAGATGGCAGAGACCTCTTTACCGGCACCGTGGAAGGACTCTGTTGCTTTGCCCATACAAAGAAATGGGTAGTGGTGCTGGCTCACAGTCCAGGTCTCTGGAAAGATCTCTGAAAACAGCCGCACAAAGCCCTGAAGCTTGGAACAGTGCACCAGTACCCTGAAAACAGAGCCCTACCTTAACCAAGAATTAAAAGCCAAGGAATAAGTTGGGTAAAGGAGCAGACAACAGAAAAAGATTCTGATCCTCAAAAGGTACTACAGTGACAAGGAAGATCAAAACACACACCCAGAAGAAGATAACAAAGTCAAATCTCCTCCATCAAAAGCTTCCAAGAAAATTAAGAATCGATTTAAGGCCATGGAAGAGCTCAAAATGGATTTCTAAAATTAAGTAAGAGAGGTAGAGAGAAAATTGGAAAGAAAATTTGGAGTGAGGCAAAAGGAAAAGCAAAAATCTAATGAGGAGAAGAATGCCTTAAAAAGCCAAACTGGCCAAATGGGAAAGAAGGTACAAAAGCTCACCTTAAAAATTAGAATTGAGCAAATGGATGTTAATGACATCAAATGAGACATCAAGATGCAATAAAATAAAATCAAGATACAATAAAACCAATGAAAAATAGAAACCAACATAAAATGTCTCATTGGATAAACAACTGACCTGGAAAATAGATTCACGAGAGATAATTTTAAAAGTATTGGTCTATCTGAAAGGCATGAAGCAAAAAAGATCCTGGACATCATCTTTCAAGAAATTATCAAGGAAAACTATCCTGATATTCTGTAGAGAACTCCCAGAAAGCTAGAAACTTCATTAACTGGGATATTCCTCTCTTCCTAAGATTAATCAAGGGTGCATTTAAGCTTGAAATCATGAGAAAACATAAGGTCCTGGCACAATTTCTGGGGCATTGTGAACTTTATATAAGATTGCGTCCCTAACTGATAAATGATGGACAGAAGCAGCTACACCCAGAGAAGGACCACTGGGAAATGAGTGTAAACTGTTTGCATTTTTCTTTTTCTTCCCAGGTGAATTTTACCTTCCAAATGCAATTCTTCCTGTGCAACAAGAAATTCGGTTCTGCTATAACATATTTAACATGTATGGGACTGCCTGCCATCTAAGGGAGGGGGTGGAGGGAAGGAGAGGAATATTCGGAACAGAAATGAGTGCAAAGGATAATGTTGTAAAAAAATTACCCATGCATATGTACTGTCAAAAAAAGTTTAAAAATAAATTTTATCTACATTCAAAAAAAAAAAAAAAAAAAAAAGATTGAGTCCCTAGAAACTAACAACCTGCTTCAGAGAGTTAGAACCTAGAAAGCAGAAACTGTTTACTATAAACTGGTGGTCACAGAACAATGCCTTTCATGATAACATATGGGATTAAGATATATAAGCAACATGATTTCTCTCAATAAAGGGCTCTGTTGAATTATCAGCAACCCCATCTCCTTATTTTCAACTGCCACCAGTCTATTTGTGTTGTGCTGGCCACAAAAATATTCTAGAACCAGAGGATAAAGTAGAAATTGAAAGAATCCACTGATGCTCTTCTGAAAGAGATCCCAAGATGAAAACTCCCAGGAATATTATAGCCAAATTTCAGAATTTCCAGGTCAAGAAGAAAATATTGCAAGCATCCAGAAAGAAAAAATTCAAGTATGTTGGAGCCACGGTCAGGCTAACACATGATTTAGCAGCTTCTATATAAAAGAATCAGAGAACCCGAAATATGATATTCCACAGAGCAATGAAGCCAAGATTACAATCAAAAATCACCTACCCAGCAAAACTGATTATAATCTTTCACTAGAAAAAAGTGGATATCAATGAAACATTCTTTTTTTTTAATTAATTTTATAATTATAACATTTTTTTGACAGTACATATGCATAGGTAATTTTTTTTTACAACATTATTCTTTGTACTCCCTCTTCTGTTCCGAATTTTTCCCCTCCTTCCCTCCACCCCCTCCCCTAGATGGCAGGCATTCCCATACATATTAAATATCTTATAGTATAGCCTAGGTACAATATACATATATATATATATATATATATATATATGTGCAGAACCGAATTTTGTTGTGGTGGTGGTTGTTGCAAAGGAAGAATTGGATTCAGAAGGTAAAAAATAACCTGGGGAGAAAAACAAAAAAATGCTAATAGTTTACACTCATTTCCCAGTGTTCCTTTTCTGGGTGTAGCTGATTCTGTCCATCATTGATCAATTGGAATTGGATTAGCTCTTTTCTATGTTGAAGATATCCACTTCCATCAGAATACATCCTCATACAGTATCAATGAAACATGCTTGATGAAAAGACCAGATCTGAATAGACAATCTGATTTTCAAATAGAGGACTCCGAAGAAGCATGAAAGGGAAATCATAAGGGACTTAGTAAGGGTTATTTGTTTACATGGGAGGATGATATTTGTAACTCTTCACAATTTTCTCATTATTATGGCAGTTAGAAGGATAGAGGGCACCTAAATATGAAGGGAGGACACCTAAAATAATTTAAATTAAGGTGTGAGAGAGAAATTTACTGGAGAAAGGGAAAGGGCGAGGTGGAATAGTGCATCTGCCACAAAAGGGGAAAGGAAAAGCTTGTTTAGTAAAGAGAAAGAGGGGAAGGGGGGTAGTGATTGAACCTTATGCTCATCAGAACTGGCTCAAAGAGGAAATAACATACACACTCAATATGGGTACACAAATCTCTTTTCCTGCAAGAAAGTAGGAGGAGAAGAGGATATGAGAAGGGGGAAGGGTAATAGAAGAGGGGGAAAGGACTGGTCAGAAGCAAAATACTTCTGAGGAGATTCAAGGTGAAAGGCAAGAGAGAATAGAATAAAGAGGGGAGAAATACAGTTAGCAATAGTAATTGTGAAAAGAATTTTAAATCCAAGTTTTTTTCTGATAAGACCTCATTTCTCAAATGTATGGGGAACTGAATCAACATTATATTTAAAAAGCCATTCCCCAATTGATAAATGACCAAAAGATATGAACTATGCCCAAAAGGCTATGAAATCATGGATGTTCTTTGATCTAACAATACCACTACAAGACATTAATCCAAAAAGAGATTAAAAGAAAAGGAAAATGACCTACATGTGCAAAAATGTTTATAGCAGCTCTTTTCTCGGGGTAAAGAATTGGAAATTGAGGAGAGGTCCATCAACTGGGGAATGGCTGGATAATTTGTGGTATGGAATATTATTGTTTTAGTGGAATATTATTGTTTTATGTGAAATGATGAATGGGGAATGTCCTCCATGAGCTTAAGTGCAGTGAAATGTAACTGTGTACATAATAATAGCAAAGTTGGGGGATGATCAGCTGTGAATGACTCTGCTATTCTCAACAATACAATGATCCAAAAGCACGCTGAAGGACTTATGATGAAAAATGCTGTCCATACTCACAGAAAGAGGTGATTGTGTCTGAATACAGAAGGGAACATATATTTTTTTTAATTTTATTTTTCTTGAGGGTTTTTTTGGGGGGGCAGAGATCTATGTTTTCTTTTGCAACATGATTTTTATGGCAATGTTTTGTGTAACTTTACAAAGGCTTTACCAATTGGGGTGAGAAGGGAGAGAATCTGGAACTCAAAGTTTTACAATTAAGTGTAAAAAATATTTTATATATAATAGAGGAAAATGAAAATATTAAAACATGAAAAATAAAGATCCTAATATAACAAAATTAGAAGAGAAATAGATCATATACTTCTCACAACAATGAGGAGGAAAAGTGATTACAAAAGATTAGATAACTTTGATTATTTGAAACTGAAAAACTTCTGCACAAACAACATTAATCTAGGATAAGAAGGGAAGTGGTCAAATGGGGGGAAAACTTTCTAGCCAATTTCTCAAATAACAGTTTGGTAGCCAGGTTATATATTCAATTAATAAATATAAATAAGAGTAACAGACATTCACGGATAGGTATAAATGGCCAAAAGACATAAACTAACAGTGCTCAAAAGAACTTCAAAGTATTCACAACAACGGAAAAAAAGTTCCAAATCATTGAGAGAAATTAAAATCAAAACACACTTGACATCTCACCCTATAAATTGAAAAAGCAAAAAAATGCTTCATGTTGGAGGAGTTATGGGAAAAGAGTCTCACTAATACACTGTTGGTAGAGCTTTCCATTTTGCAAAGTTATTTGGAATCATGCTAATTAAGTGACTAAAATGTTTACCCACTTTGCACCTAGGGACTCCATTGTTGGGAACCTACCAAAAACATCCATCAAGGAGCAAATAAAACAAAATAAATATGCATTCCCAAATATTCACAACAGAAGTTTTTTTTTCTGATAATTGGAAGCAAAGTAGATGTCCATCAGCTGAGGAATGGCTAAATACATTATAGTAAATGAATGGAATGGGAGATTCTGGAGCTGTAAGAATTGTGTATGATAAATCTAGAGGAGTCTGGAAAGGTAGCAGAGACAAGAAAACAGATCTACACAGTAATTAAAACAATGCAAATGGAAAGAAAGATTACACACCTAAAACCAAAAGTAGATGTAACAAAAGTCTAAGATCAAACAGGACCCAAAAAAGCAACAGATGAGAAGGTGTGCCAACCTGGTAGGTAGAAGTGGTACTTCCTGTGGGTGAGCGATCTACAGGTGTACACAGTGCACATGTGTTCAGACTTTTTCAATGCTTCTTGATCAGTTATCCTTCAACCCATCATCCCCTTTTTCCCCTCCCCCAAAAAAATACTATTTGTCATATGGGACGGCTCTCTGGAGCATATGTGGAAAAGATGTACATGAAACTGGTGATGTAACAGACAGAATCTATCAGCACAAGAGAGCTACATAGAATAAAAATGAGGATCTGGGAAAAAATTTGCTATGTATTAAGTGAATCAAAAAAAGTAATACAGCAACCACACTATCAAAGTAAAAAAAAATATATATGTATATATATATATATAAATAAATGTAAAAAAAGATCAGCAGGGCAATTACATCATGCTGAAAGGAACCATAGAAATAAACAAATGTCAATAATAAACTTATATGCTCCAAATCTTAACATCCAAATTTACAAAGGAAAAACCAACAGAAAGCACAGAAGTACAATAATGACGGCACATTTCATTGTCCCTCTCTGTTTACCCAGAGGGAACATCATAACCCTATAACTATAGGAAAAAAACAGTAATGAATTGAATATAAATTTAGAAAATGAAAAAATAAGCACATAACCTTCAAATCAGCACAAAATAGGAGCCATTAGAAATCAAAGGAGAAGTAATTGGAAACAAACAAAAAATTCCCATGAAAACAATCAGTAGAAGTTCTTTCTTTGCAATAACAAGACAGCAATAACTTCCCACCACCCTGAACACCAGCAGGCCCCAGGAAACCCCCCATCAGGATGCTCACAGTCCAGGAGACACTGGCCTTGGTACTCCCACTGCCACAGCACCTTCTACCCCTCCGAGTGCAGGGCTGCACTCGGAAGCTCTCCGAAATGGAAGGCACTCTTCCATCTCAAGATGGCTCCCAGGCCAACCTGCTCTTCCCTTCCCGTCAGCTTGCTCTCCTCCACCCGGCCTGGGTCCCTCCTTTCCCAGCTCCCCTGACCCCAGCCTCAGCTTTTCAGCTTCCTTCTCTCTGCTATTTTCTCCCAAGATCTTGTAAGCTCTGAGGCCAGGTAACACCGCCTTTTATTTCCACATGCCCAGCATGAGCACAGGGCCTGTGGGTGCTTAATGAAAACTTATTACTGACTGATTGGATTAAAAGGAAAGGGAATCAAAGCAGCAAAGTAGCCACGGAGGAAGCAAAAATCGACAAAAAGAACGAAAAGAGTAGTCAGTTCCAAGTGTACACCCCAAAACGGCCACCACTGAGAATACAGAAGACAAAGGGGAACGCTTTCAAAAATGCCGAATACCAACCCCACAGAGACCCACCAGAGCGGTCAAGAACCCAGCTCAGAAAGAGACATAGAACTGACCCTAAAGGAAGAGACAAAAACCTGCCGGTCCTAGGGCCTTAACGGGAGGATTCCACGCCCTATTGCAAAGAGCTATTGGTACCCGTCCTGCGCAAAGTATGAGCACTCACAAGATCCTTCCCCCATCAGCTCGAACACCTAATCCGTGGCAGGGGCTCGTGCAGAAGAACTACGTGTCCATATCCTTCCCCAAAACTGATTCCAAATGGTAAACAAAATACTGTCAGACTTCAGCAACTCACCCAACGAGTCATTCCTTACGACCGACCTGAACTTATACTAGGGATGCCAGGAGCCTTAACATGAAGAAAACGCTCTAAGTAGTTCATCACAATCAAAATCAACATTTACTCACGAGGAACACAAGAGTTACAAGAAAGAGGAGGGTACGGGAGCAGAAAGGGGGGCAGAGGTAAAAGAAAGCGGAGGGGAAAGCGAGTGGGGAGGGGGAAGGGGGATGGGAGAAGGGAGAAGAGAAGGAACAGAAAAGGAAGGGTGGAAGGAAAGGAGGAGAAGCACCCAGAAAGAGGCGGGAGGAGGAGAAAATGAAAGGATAGGGGAGGGGAGAAAAGAGAAAAGGAAGGGAAAGGGGAGGCCAGAGAGACAAAGAACAGGAGAGAAGGAGGGAGGGGGAAGGGAACGAGCAGGAAGAAGGGAAACTTGGGGGAGGGGCATGGAGAAGAAAAGGGGGACAGGTGAGGAAAAGGAGTGAGGGGTGAGAAAGAAGGAGGAGGGAGAGATGGGGTAAGGAAGAATGAAGAGGAAAAAGGGGATTGAGGGGGACAGAAGTGAACAAGGAGTGAGAAAGGTGGGGGAGGAAAAGATAGGGGAGAATGGAGAGGAAAAAGGGACTGAGGGGGAGGGAAAGGAACGAGGGGTAAGAAAGGGGGAGGAAAAATGGGGGAGAGGGAGAGGAAAAAGGGGGCTGAGGGGGGAGGGAAAGGAACGAGGGGTAAGAAAGGGGGAGGAAAAATGGGGGAGAGGGAGAGGAAAAAGGGGGCTGAGGGGGGAGGGAAAGGAACGAGGGGTAAGAAAGGGGGAGGAAAAATGGGGGAGAGGGAGAGGAAAAAGGGGGCTGAGGGGGGAGGGAAAGGAACGAGGGGTAAGAAAGGGGGAGGAAAAATGGGGGAGAGGGAGAGGAAAAAGGGGGCTGAGGAGGGAGGGAAAGGAACGAGGGGTAAGAAAGGGGGAGGAAAAATGGGGGAGAGGGAGAGGAAAAAGGGGGCTGAGGGGGAGGGAAAGGAACGAGGGTAAGAAAGGGGGAGGAAAAATGGGGGAGAGGGAGAGGAAAAAGGGGGCTGAGGGGGAGGGAAAGGAACGAGGGTAAGAAAGGGGGAGGAAAAATGGGGGAGAGGGAGAGGAAAAAGGGGGCTGAGGGGGAGGGAAAGGAGGGGAAGGGAAGGGGGGAAATGGAGAGGAAGAGGGAAGAGAAGGGAAGGGGAGAGGAAGTAGAGGAGCAAAGGGGAGAAGGAAGAGGAGAGAAGGAGGAAGGGGAGGAAGTAGATCCCGGGACCCAGGCTCCAGCCCAGATGATGGGACACAGGAGCACCGGTCCCATCCACCCATCCCCTTTCTCCCGTCCCTTCTCTGCTCCCACCCTAGAGAGCATGCGCCTGCGGGGGGGGGGGGTGGGAGGGGAGGGTTTGACAGCATCTTTGGGGCAACCAGATTACGGAGCAGAGCGGAGAGGGTACAGGAGAGGGAGATGAAGTAAGAAACAAAGGGGGGGGGAGGGATATGAGAAGGGAGCCAGATTAACAGACCCTCCGCTCAGAGACCCCAAACTCCTCACTCAGCAGATTCGAAGGATCGTGGAGGGGCACCTTCTCCCCCAGAGATCCCCTTTCTCCTGCGCCCGGAGAGCATGCGCCCTGCAGCAGCCTGCCCAGCAGGCTCTCATTCATCCACCAATCCGCACAACCACGGCCTCCCCCCCCCCCCGGGGTGCAGGGGGGCGGGGCTTGACAGCATCTCCTAGGCAACCAGATTAGGGAGAGCAGACCTCTGGGGAGAGGGCCAGACGCCCTTCCTGGCTCCGAGGCTGGCATCCGCGGGAGGACCAAGCTCCCAGCTGCCCCCGGAGCGTCGGCAGCCTGGGCCTCAGAGACCCCTCCCCAAACGAGGACCTGGGGTGGGGCTGGGGCCTGCTCCTTCCCGCCTCTGCCCTCAGCAAGGAGGGACGGGGTGACTGTCGAAGCCACAAGAGGTGCGCCCATCCGCCGGCACCGGGGGACGGAGGGGCTTTCGTGGGGAGGCCCCACGCGGCCGGAGCCGGCTGTGGGCCCCGAGAAGCTGGCGGCCTCAGGTCCCTTGATGGGGGGGGGGCTGGCCTACAAGGGAGGGGGGAGGGGGGCGGCCAGGGTAATGTTTGGAACAGCCGGGACAAGGCATGCGCCCCTCGGGCCGCCCCACCCTCTCCCCTCTCCCCAGGCCCCTGTCCCGTGGTCCGGCTCATGTCCTCCACTCCGCGGCCAAACTCGGCCTTCCCGGCCCCTCTGCGCGTGGGCTCCCTCCTTACAAAGCACAAAACGCACGCGAGAGAGGGGCGTCCGCGCTCCGCCCAAGGCCCCCGGGCACCAGCCGAGGAGCGCCGTCCAGCACCGATCTCTTCGGCCTGGGCCCGCCGCAGCCACCAGGCGGGTCTCGGCCTTGGCCCAGGGGGCGCGGAGCCCGCTTTCCATGTGGCCAATGGACAATTGCGGGGGGGGGGGCAGGGGCAGGGAGGGCGACGTCCCCGGGATCTCATTGGTGAGAGGAGAGCTGAAGAAGGGGGAGCGGTCTTCTCGAGGGGGGGCGGCACGCCTGTGCCCTCTCTGCCACCAGGAGACTCCCGAGGAGTGGAACCTGAACTTCCCGTAGCCGGGGTTAATGAGAGGGACTTCCTTAGGCTCTTCTCGCTGTCACAAGGAGGGGATGCTGGCCAGAGCCCAGGCGGAAGGCCAAGTGCCCCGCCCACAGACCCGCACCCTTCCCTTCGCCCGCTGCTGCCCCGGGGTCTCCCGGAACGGGGGAGCCCCTCAGTTTCCTCATGCGGAAAACGGGGCAGGCAAGCATGCCGCTCCCTCCTACTTGGCAGGGTGCTTGGGGGGGTTCCTCACAATCCCTCGGGATTTTCCCGCGGATCTAGATGATGTGGGGGATGAATGGACTCATAACCCAGGCTCCTCACAGCTGCCTCTTCTGGCTCGGGAGCCAGAGCCTGACCCGCAGCTGGGAAGGATCAGTTCTTGGCGAGTTCTCCGTGTCTGTCAAAGCTTGTAGAACCTGTCCCTCACAGAACCCTGGTCCTGTCTGTCCCCCCCCAAGCAATGACCCCGGGGATTTCCCCGACCACTTACCAAGCGTTCCCACAGTTCTGAGAACACCCGGGCTCTCGTGGGCAGCCACTGGGGCCCTGCCCCGGATCGTCTTGTACTCCGCCTTGCCCTCCCTTGGCACTCAGGATTCGGGGATGAAACCTCTCCCTTCCTGCATCAGGAGCAGGCCCCCTGCCCGAGAACGTCCAGCTGGGGGTCCCCCCTCGGATTCGGTGCTTAAGAAACCCTCTGCCTGCTTCGTGCAGGCCCCAGACCCACAGATCAGAGACCGAGACGGCAGCAATTGCATCAGCACGAGAGCGGGGATGAAAAAGACACCTGGACACCCTGTGGAGCTCCATAAAGGCCAGTGGTCGGGCTGAGCATCTTCAGTCTTGCCCTCCCTAGGCCTTTCCTCCCGCTGCCTACAGTCTCCAGGGTCCCCTGTTCTCGGATATAGAACCCTGAAAAGCTTTTCCTTCTGCCCCGAAGCTGGCAAATGCGCACCAGAGCGTCTGGGCCCCGAGGACTGCTTGGGCAGCGAGCGGGCTCCGCTCCCGTCTTGGGGTTCTGGCTCCCGTCTTGGGGTTCTGGCTCCCGTCTCCGTGCCCCTCATCAGACCGTTCTGCCCCAAGTCGTCCCTGGCCTCCCACAGGACAGAGCCGATGGCCTTTCCCTCTCCAGGTTTCAGGTGCTAAATGCCTCCCGTGTGCCGGCCGCCGCGTCCTTCCGCTTCAGTCTCTCTCCCGTCCCATCACCAGTTCCCCAAGGCCAGTCCTCCAGTCCGTTCCCTCACATAACACGACCCGGTCTGAACTACTGCCCAAAGTGCCCGAGAACCTCGTGCCCTTACTCACGCTCTCCTCCGGGCTCTCCTCGCCCTCATTTCCAGCAGGAGGCTCACTCGGGCCCTCCTCGGGTCACGGCAGCCTCCGCTCCAAGCCGTGCCGTGGCACCCCACGCCTACCGAGTGAGGTCCGAGCTTTGTGCCCGGCCTCGGCTCCCCGCGGGACGGGGTCCTTCTCCTCTGGGTCTCGCCGCACAGAGCCCACTCCCTGTTCCAATCAGAAACAGTCCCTCTGGGCAGCAAGCGCTCTAGGCCTCCCTCCCCCCTTCACAACTGACTGGCCCTCCCTCCCGACCCCGGAATCCCGTGCCACTCGCCACGTTTCTATGCATCTTTTAGAGGCCGAGTGGCACGGCCCCTTGTCCAGAAGCCATGACGGGCCATGGCCAGAGGGCCTTGGCCTCCTGGGATCTCTGGGCCTGTCCCCTAGGCTTCTCCTGTGGGACTGCTGCCTTCTTTCTGCCCGTCGTCGCATGTGCCCAGGAGGCCTGAGAGCTCCCTGAAGAAGGGACCCAAGCTCCTCTCCATCCTTTCCCTCTTTCAGCTTCTCGGGCAAGCCTCGGAATCCTTGGTGCATTTAGAAATACCGTAGGTGCCCACCTCCTCCTCCTCCCGCCTCCTCCCGCCTCCTCCCCTGGCATCTGTCCTGCTGCCCCAGGCTGACACACACACAGACACCACACAGTCACACAGGCACAGTCACACACAGACACATACATACACAGACACCACACAGTCACAGGCACACACAGACACACCACACATAATCACACCACACACACAGACACCACACAGTCACACAGGCACAGTCACACACAGACACCACACAGTCACACAGGCACAGGCACACACAGACACACCACACATAGTCACACCACACACACAGACACCACAGAGTCACACACAGTCACACACAGACACACCACACACACAGACACCACACAGTCACACCACACACACATACATACACAGTCACACACAGACACACCACACACACAGACACCACAGTCACACAGGCACAGTCACACACAGACACACCACACATAGTCACACCACACAGACACCACACAGTCACACAGGCACAGTCACACACAGACACCACACACACAGACACCACACAGCACAGGCACACACAGACACACCACACATAGTCACACCACATACACAGACACCACACAGTCACACAGGCACAGGCACACACAGACACACCACACATAGTCACACCACACACACAGACACCACACAGTCACACAGACACACCACACAGTCACACTACACACACAGACACCACACAGTCACACACACATACCACACACACAGACACACACACAGACATGCCACACACACACAAGGACAACATACACACACACATCCTTACTACAGGCCCCATCACATCTTGAGTCTGGCCCAGTTGTCGGGTCCGACCCAGCCGAGGCTGGCCCTCGGGACCTTCCTATGTTGCCCCCCACACCCACAGCAGGCTTGATCCTTCTCCAGAGCTCTCTTCCGCCACCAGCTCCCAGCTTGGGACCCTTCTCCGCTCCAGGCCCAAGGGATGCTGGCTCTCCAACTCGGGCTTGCCGCAATGCACCCCCTTTTCCCGCTGCCCCCTCATCTTTCCCTCCTCCTCCATGCTCCTCCCCCGCCCCTCCTCCCCCATCCCTGCCAGGTCTGGAGGGGAAAGCGGAGACGAGCGCGGGGAGGAGGCTCTAGAGGCCTCAGAAGAGCTCTCCCCCTTCTCTCTATCCCAGCCGAATCGGGACGGGTAAAGGAGGGGCGCGGCAGGGCCCGGGCCAGCCGGCGCACGCCCCTCTTTGTTCTAACAGCCATCGCCATCTCCGCCCGCTCATCCCGCCTCCCGAGGGGCCGCGCGCCTCCGCCACCCCCCCACTAGCCCAGCGCCCTGCGCCCAGACGTCCAGAAGAAGAGCCCCTCGGAGGACGGGTCGCCCCCGGACCTGAATGGCTCTCCCCTACCTCCGCACCAAGGGACCTTTCCTCCTCGGGGGCAGTGCCCCGTTTCTCTACTTCCCCATCAAACCCCCGGGGGCTGTTGTCTACAGCCTCCTTCCTCCCCTGCAGGCCACTCCCCTTCCTCACTTCAAGTCCTGCCTGGTCCACAGTCTTCCTCTCCTCCCCACTCCTATACCCCCACTCATCCCAGGAGGCGCCAGCGTAGATACACGTGTGTGTGTGTGTGTGTGTGTGTGTATACACAAGTATATGCATGTATATATGTCAATATATCTGGGTGTGTGTATACAAGTATATGCATGTATATATGTTTATATATCTGTGTGTATACAAGTATATGCACTATATATGTCTATATATCTGGGTGTGTGTATACAAGTATATGCACTATATATGTCTATATATCTGTGTGTATACAAGTATATGCACTATATATGTCTATATATCTGTGTGTGTATACAAGTATATGCACTATATATGTCTATATATCTGTGTGTGTATACAAGTATATGCACTATGTATGTCTATATATCTGTGTGTGTATACAAGTATATGCACTATATATGTCTATATATCTGTGTGTGTATACAAGTATATGCACTATGTATGTCTATATATCTGTGTGTGTATACAAGTATATGCACTATATATGTCTATATATCTGGGTGTGTGTATACAAGTATATGCACTATATATGTCTATATATCTGTGTGTGTATACAAGTATATGCACTATATATGTCTATATATCTGGGTGTGTGTATACAAGTATATGCACTATATATGTCTATATATCTGTGTGTGTATACAAGTATATGCACTATATATGTCTATATATCTGTGTGTGTATACAAGTATATGCACTATATATGTCTATATATCTGTGTGTGTATACAAGTATATGCACTATGTATGTCTATATATCTGTGTGTGTATACAAGTATATGCACTATATATGTCTATATATCTGGGTGTGTGTATACAAGTATATGCACTATATATGTCTATATATCTGTGTGTGTATACAAGTATATGCACTATATATGTCTATATATCTGGGTGTGTGTATACAAGTATATGCACTATATATGTCTATATATCTGTGTGTGTATACAAGTATATGCACTATATATGTCTATATATCTGTGTGTGTATACAAGTATATGCACTATATATGTCTATATATCTGTGTGTGTATACAAGTATATGCACTATATATGTCTATATATCTGTGTGTGTATACAAGTATATGCACTATATATGTCTATATATCTGTGTGTGTATACAAGTATATGCACTATATATGTCTATATATCTGTGTGTGTATACAAGTATATGCACTATATATGTCTATATATCTGTGTGTGTATACAAGTATATGCACGTAGATATGTCTATATATCTGCGTGTGTGTATACAAGTATATGCACGTAGATATGTCTATATATCTGTGTGTGTATACAAGTATATGCACTATATATGTCTATATATCTGGGTGTGTGTATACAAGTATATGCACTATATATGTCTATATATCTGTGTGTGTATACAAGTATATGCACTATATATGTCTATATATCTGTGTGTGTATACAAGTATATGCACTATATATGTCTATATATCTGTGTGTATACAAGTATATGCACTATATATGTCTATATATCTGTGTGTGTATACAAGTATATGCACTATATATGTCTATATATCTGTGTGTGTATACAAGTATATGCATGTAGATATGTCTATATATCTGTGTGTGTATACAAGTATATGCACTATATATGTCTATATATCTGTGTGTGTATACAAGTATATGCACTATATATGTCTATATATCTGTGTGTGTATACAAGTATATGCACTATATATGTCTATATATCTGGGTGTGTATACAAGTATATGCACTATATATGTCTATATATCTGTGTGTGTATACAAGTATATGCACTATATATGTCTATATATCTGGGTGTGTGTATACAAGTATATGCACTATATATGTCTATATATCTGTGTGTGTATACAAGTATATGCACTATATATGTCTATATATCTGTGTATGTATACAAGTATATGCACTATATATGTCTATATATCTGTGTGTGTATACAAGTATATGCACTATATATGTCTATATATCTGTGTGTGTATACAAGTATATGCACTATATATGTCTATATATCTGTGTGTGTATACAAGTATATGCACTATATATGTCTATATATCTGTGTGTGTATACAAGTATATGCACGTAGATATGTCTATATATCTGCGTGTGTGTATACAAGTATATGCACTATATATGTCTATATATCTGTGTGTGTATACAAGTATATGCACGTAGATATGTCTATATATCTGCGTGTGTGTATACAAGTATATGCACGTAGATATGTCTATATATCTGTGTGTGTATACAAGTATATGCACTATATATGTCTATATATCTGGGTGTGTGTATACAAGTATATGCACTATATATGTCTATATATCTGTGTGTGTATACAAGTATATGCACTATATATGTCTATATATCTGTGTGTGTATACAAGTATATGCACTATATATGTCTATATATCTGTGTGTATACAAGTATATGCACTATATATGTCTATATATCTGTGTGTGTATACAAGTATATGCACTATATATGTCTATATATCTGTGTGTGTATACAAGTATATGCACTATTTATGTCTATATATCTGGGTGTGTGTATACAAGTATATGCACGTAGATATGTCTATATATCTGTGTGTGTATACAAGTATATGCACTATATATGTCTATATATCTGGGTGTGTATACAAGTATATGCACTATATATGTCTATATATCTGGGTGTTTATACAAGTATATGCACTATATATGTCTATATATCTGTGTGTGTATACAAGTATATGCACGTAGATATGTCTATATATCTGTGTGTGTATACAAGTATATGCACTATATATGTCTATATATCTGGGTGTGTATACAAGTATATGCACTATATATGTCTATATATCTGGGTGTGTATACAAGTATATGCACTATATATGTCTATATATCTGGGTGTGTGTATACAAGTATATGCACTGTATATGTCTATATATCTGTGTGTGTATACAAGTATATGCACTATATATGTCTATATATCTGTGTGTGTATACAAGTATATGCACTATATATGTCTATATATCTGTGTGTGTGAACGTGTATGTGTATGTGTATACACACACCAGCACATTTCTCTTAAACATCCCAGGCACTCACTTCCGAAGATCTACCTCCTCCAGCCCTTCTCAGCCATGTACACAGAGGACCACACTCTTATCTTGCCATGGGCAGGAAGGCGCACCTCCAAGGTCAAGAATTCTGAAATCTCCTTAGCTTTCACCTCTCTCTTCACCTTCCCTTACAACCCAGTTCTCTCCCAGACCATTCCCTTGCACTAGCCACTATCTGCCCCCCTTGACTCTTTGGCGAGCCCGTTCAACTCCTCTTTCCTTGAATCCCTAACCCGGATCAACCCTGACCATTCCCATCACCCACTACTGCTGAAGGAAGGCGGACAAAACAAAATCATGAAATTGTTCTGATTGTATCTACCACAAATTTAAGTCACCCAACCTCAGCGAAGCCCTCACTGCTGTTAGGCGATCCTCTGATTCCTTCCTTATCAACACATTCTCCTCCTCTCCACAGTAGCTCTCCCAGAGAAGCTCCCCTCAACTTCCCATGGCTTACCCCTCCCAACTCAGATCCTTCCTCCATATTTTACAGGAAAAAAGAAGAAGCCATTTTCCACGAGCTCCACATTCTCCTGTTACCCATCTCCTATTACACAGTCTCCTTCTGCTATTATTCCCCCCTTCACTCCTGCCTTACATGAGGCTAACCTTCTATCTTCTCTCCACCTACTATTCCATCTCCTCCAAAAGACTGTCCACTCTATCACTTATCTTCACTCTCCATCAATGACCCCTTTCCTAATGCCTACAAATGTGCCATGTATGAAGTGGAGGGAGTTATAAAATCCTCTAGTGTCAATGTGAATTCGGACTAACTCATCCCTATTAAAATTGCCAATTATGTTGTTATTCCTATCAAAGGCCATCTGATACAGGGTTAGGTTCCGTATCAGTGGAGATATTGAGCTGATTTCTGTCTTTGGTGCACCTCTTGTCCATCTATGAGAATAAATCTATGGAAATACAAGGAAAATGGCTGATCATTTCAATAGTATTTCTTTTTTACTATAGTTTTTATTTACCAGATGTATGCATGGGTAATTTTTCAGCACAGATAATTTCAAAACCTTTGGTTCCAGTTTTTTCCCTCCTCCCCCCCCTTTCCCCCAGATGGCAGGTTGACCAATACATGTTAAATATGTTAAAGTATAAATTAAATACAATATAGGTATACCTGTCCAAAAAGTTATTTTGTTGTACAAAAGGAATCGGACTTTGAAACAGTGTACCATTAGCCTGTGAAGGAAATCCAAAATACAGGCGGACAAAATGAGAGGGATTGGGAATCCTATGTAGTGGTTCATAGTCATCTCCCAGAGTTCTTTCACTGGGTGTAGCTGGTTCAGTTCATTACTGCTCTTTTGGAACTGATTTGCTTCATCTCATTGTTGAAGAGGGCCAAGTCCATCAGAATTGATCATCATATAGTATTGTTGTTGAAGTATACAACTGTAAAGGTTCGGTCGTCTCTAAGTTATCCTTCCAGACTGCCCTCTCAACTCAATCTCCCAGCCTCACTGCTCTCCAGGCTCAATGCTGCCTCTTTTATCCTCCCAGAGAATGGGTCTCTGAGAACTCCCACAGCCAATGAGCTTGCTCCTTTTAAAGGTGTAAACTCCTCTAAAGGCCGGAACTAAAGGTGTGAATTCTGAGCTAGAGAATTGCCCAGACAACCTGAGTTCTCACCTTGTAATCCTAACATCTCCCCCTTTCTTTTGATTGAGAACATAGGGTGGTCACGCCCTTGAAACATAAATCCATCAATATGGGAGGTAATACACATAATTACATAAATTATATAAACACATAGTAACATAACACATGCTGGAAGTGATGTAACAAATAACATGATCAAATAATCATAAATTGAGAATTTATAAATGTCCCTCAGTCCATTGTCCATTAGTTTCATCTTGTGTTAGGAAATCCAATGATTCCTGCTGGTTTTAAAGTTCTTTAACAGTCTTCTTATTAGCCATGCTCTTTCAGTGTCAGATGTTTCTTAGATTTTCTCCTTTGTTTTGAGGTCTTTCTCTTTTTCTGTCTCTCTCTGATGGACAAGGCGAATACGACTCATTGGCACCCATCTGATTCCTTCTCCATCTGAAGAAACACAAGCAAACCCTCTCCCCCCAGGCAGTTTAACCTATCTGGTCCCTTCCATTCACCACTTTCTGGGTCTCTGCACATCACCTGGCAATTATCTAAGGACAGTGGAGCTGCTCGCACTGGACACTGCCCTTCTGGTGGGTTATAAAACCTGTCTGCCGGAGCCAGTGCATCTTTGTCGAAAATTAGAAAATTAATGGTATAGACAACTAAATTTAGGAGTTCTCTAGGGTTACCTGTGGCTCCCCCTTTCTTTTGTTTTTAAAGGAGTGTCTTAATGTCTCTGTTTCTTCTCTCTACTATTGCCTGACCTTGCAGATTAAAAGGTATGCCAGTGGTGTGTAAAATCTTATAATGTGCACAAAAGTGTGCAAAATGTTTAGAAGTGTATGCAGGTCCATTATCTGTTTTTATTGCTTGTGACACACCCATAATTGCAAATGCTTGAATAAGGAATTCAGTGACCACTCTCTTTTGCTGTTGGCATTGCAAAAGTGAATCCTGAAAAGGGATGTGTTCTCACCTTGTAATCCTAACATACAATGATCTTCTGGTCCTACTCATTTCACTCAGCATCAGTTCATGTAAGTCTCTCCAGGCCTTTCTAAATCATCCCGCTGGTCATTTCTTACAGAAAAATAATTTAAATAGAATTTGTAAAAATGGGAAAAGGGTGGAAGAGAACATTTTCATCCTCTGAATGATGGAATTATCCTGCACAATAAAAACAGGAAATCGGATTTGCATGTGTTTTGGTGGAAGTGATCTCTCCCAGATAAGATTTATCCAGCCTTCCTGAGGAAAGATACATCCTCCTCACTGAAGATGAGGAAGGGAAGGGGGAGGCCCCTGAGGCTGCAGTCCCAATAAAAACAGTTCCATTTTAAAATTGTATAGGAGTCTGGAATCAATTTTCTTTCTTTCTTTCTTTCTTTCTTTCTTTCTTTCTTTCTTTCTTTCTTTCTTTCTTTCTTTCTTTCTTTCTTTCTTTCTTTCTTTCTTTCTTTCTTTCTTTCTTTCTTTCTTTCTTTCTTTCTTTCTTTCTTTCTTCCTTCCTTCCTTCCTCCTTCCTTCCTTCCTTCCTTCCTTCCTTCCTTCCTTCCTTCCTTCCTTCCTTCCTTCCTTCCTTCCTTCCTTCCTTCCTTCCTTCCTTCCTTCCTTCCTTCCTTCCTTCCTTTCTTTCTTTCTTTCTTTCTTTCTTTCTTTCTTTCTTTCTTTCTTTCTTTCTTTCTTTCTTTCTTTCTTTCTTTCTTTCTTTCTTTCTTTCTAAATAGTTTTTATTTACCACATATATGCATGGGTAATTTTACAACATTGACAATTGCCAAACCTTTTGTTCTAATTTTTCCCCACGCCCAGATGGCAGGTTGACCAATACATGTTAAATATGGTGAAGTATAAATTAAATACAATATATGCATACATGTCCAAACAGTTGGTTTGCTGTACAAAAAGAATCGGACTTTGAAATAGTATACAATTAGCCTGTGAAGGAAATCGAAAATGCAGGCGGACAAAGGTAGAGGGATTGGGAATTCTATGTGGTGGTTCATAGTCATCTCCCAGAGTTCTTTCGCTGAGTGTAGCTGGTTCAGTTCATTACTGCTCTATTGGAACTGATTTGGTTCATCTCATTGTTGAAAATGGCCACATCCATCAAAATTGATCATCATAAAGTATTGTTGTTGATGTATGCATGACTTTTGATGTAATTTTGTAAGAGACTGAACTAGTAATCTGTGTTGCTTCTAAGTTAACTCTTATTAAATAAATCAAAACTAGTCATTGTAAAATCTTAATCTGATCAGATGAACTTTGGTTTTGTTGGGCATCTTTAAGAGATGGTGTCTTGATATCTGCCCACCTCCCCTAAAAGGGATTTCTTCTTTATATTCTATGTGTTTGTCTTATCATTGTGTATGTTGCGGTCTGTGTGAAATATAGAAAAATATTCACCTTGTGTAGTGTCTGTGTTTTGCTGATTTTTGTATAAAAGAGAAAATGCAGTTAACCAGAAAAACTGCTGAAATCTCTAGGCAGAGTTCAGAACACTGGGAAAGATTAATGAACTTTCATGCTTGACTCAATTGTCCCAATAAGCAGGACTCACTCCCACCTTGGGCTTTCTGTGGGAGATTAAGGTATAAGAAAAGAGAAAAGGGGGGGGAAGAAAATGTGCAAGAAAATTCTTCCCTGTCATCTTAGCTTTGGCCACTTTGGAGTTACAGAAATAAAGTCAGATAATCAAAGTTTGTAAAACTGTTAAAAAAAAACATTTTCATAGATTTTGGAGGTTTGGAGACTACGGGAATCATTAAAGAGTTTAGAGATTAATCATTTTAAATACCGCAGGGGAGAACTACTGGGACTCCCTTCTGAAATATCTTAGTGAATTTGGGGGGTATTACTTTGTAGAATTTGTTTTGTGGAAAAATAAGAATTAGATTCTAGAAAGTTTCAAAACTAAATGACACTTGCTGAAAATTGTCAGTATTTTAGTGCAATGAAGGGAGATAGCTAATTTGGAAGTAATTCCAGAGTGAACAGAAAATAGGGATAGTGTTTGCATCTCACAGCCACCTCTTATTAACCCTTCCTTTATCAGAGAAATGATTGTTTAAAACAGTGATCTGCTGTGACTCCCTCAGTTCAGAGACCCTCTCGCTCTGATCCTGTTAACTCCTCTTCTCTCAGATCAGGTTGCCAAATGCTGGAAAAGTATGGTGAAATTGGAACTGCATTCCAGGTGCAAAAATTTATTAGCTGTATAATCTTAAGCAAGTTATTTATCTCTGTTTGCCCCAGTTTCCTGATCTGTAAAGAGAAAAATAATCAAAGTACTCCTCTCCCAGAATTGTTGTGAAGATCAAAATAATATGATGATTATAAAGTGCTTAACTTAACATAGTGATAAGGATATGGTGATCACTATATTATTATATGTATTATGTCATAATACATGATATTATGGCATTATTTTTCTAAATTCTCTTATATTGAGAAATTTAAGTGGTTGTTATAACAGAAATGCTGTTAGACAAAACAACTGTTTTTGATCTGAATGTCCTTAGATTGTGAATTAAGCACTTAAAAACATGTGGCAAAAATGAGTATTTGAAAACTGTTAAGTATTTAATGAGATTTTTTTGTTTCAAAATGAATAATAATTATCATGACTCTACTACAATAGCAAATTTTCATTTAAAATTCTTTGGCTATTTTGAAAATGTAGAGGGTGGTTTAAAGGTGTAGTTTCTACATATTAATGATGAGTCAATTATCAGATATTTGACGTGTATGAATCCCAGAATATGGTTAGTTTTAATTTATAAATAAAGCATAAATGAAATGCAGATTGTGAGGGAAAACTCAGGAAAGATATTCAGGCCCTAAATTGGGCTTAGTGGCATTCCGCTGTTTAAGGTAAAAGCTCTTGGGGGACTATTTTGGGAGGTGGGTGCAATTTACTATTTTGGGGAAGGAGGATTGTAATGTTATTCTTTTGGGTTTTGATTACAGGGATAGTTATCTGGACTGTCACAAAGTCAATATAGAAAATGAAGTGTGCTGCAATCTGGCAATTACGAAAGGTGGATGTCTGTGCCTAGGAAAAGTATAGGAATGATTTGGATGTGGCCAAAAAGTAGGATTCTCTTGAATTTATTCCCCCATGTGCTATTTCCTTTCCATGACTGGATTCAAACAGAGCTAAAGAATTATCCCCTTTGTGCTATTTGACATTGTTATAACTATATCTCTCTTTTGCATTTTATGATAAATGTCTATAAATCAAGAAGTATTTAAGTACAATAGTACAACTATTAAATAATACATTGATACTGGAATATGTCTGAGTTAATATAATAGGATGAAAGTAAGAACATCTTAAATTCTAACCTGTGTTTGTGGTCAAATTATACTATAGGGATGATATTTTCCTAAGGGGGAAATGATTAGGGAAAATAATGAGATAATGATGTAACATAAAAGTTTTCTATAATTAAATGGAATAGCGAATTTTGAGAAAGCTACAGGATTAACCTGGTTTCTTTAAGAAGCATTTATATGAGGGCAGCTAGTTGGTGCAGTGCTAGTAGAGCACTAGCCCTGAAGTCAGGAGGATCTGAGTTCAAATCTGGCCTCAGACACTTAACACTTCCTAGCTGTGTTACCCTGGGCAAGTCATTTAAGCCAAGTTGCCTCAGCAAAAAAAGTATATACGTGCATAAGATTGGCTTCCAGATTTATCTATCATGGAGATTCAAGTTTTGAGCATGTTTTAGTAATAAGTCCTCAAAGGTGGATTAAGGATTTTATATATAAATTACATTGATAGTGGCAAAGAAATGGAAATTATTTTCCCGTTTTAAAGCATCTGTCTATTAATTATAAAAGACAAAAGAGTTTGTTTATGGTTGGATTCTCATGAACTTTCAAAAGATTTTGATATGTTTCAGGATTTAGGTAAGGATAGAATCAAAAAGTAGCAAAAAGTGGAAATTCTCTGAAGTTTCAAGATTGGAGAACTAAATTTAAGTGATTATCCTAATGTGTATTAAGACTTATTACTAGGCAAACTATTTAGGAACTTTTAGATTTGGAAGCAGAGAAGCAGAGACCCCTTCAGAGCCATCCAGAGAATAAATTCTATTGTCCAAAAACAGTATCTAGGGACCAGAGACTACAGGAGACATCTGAAACTCAAAATATATTGATTAAATGGACATTGAGAATGGGTAACCAGGATAATAGCAAACTTGATATTAGTTAATATTGCTGATAGTTATTGTATTGTTTTGGTCTTTTGATTCATGATGTTGCTTTCTTGCTTAGCTTACTATTGGTAAGTAGTTTGGCCTATAACTTGACTTTATTGTATTTATGATTTTGGATTTATGAAAAAACCCTATAGATTTGCCTTAGAGATAAGTGATCCATAAAGGGAGGGAGTTGCCCACTCCCCCAAAAGGAAAATTGAATAGATTGAAGGGATTAGAATAGCAAGTGGTTCATAGTGAGAATTGAGTGAACCCCACTGACTCCATCTTGTGACTTGATGTTGGAGCTAGCTTGGTATTTATTCAACTACAGTTCTAATTCAACTTCTGTCTTGGGAAAAGACTCTATTCAATAGTGGGTATTGGGAAAAAATATTATTGTATTGTTTGAACCTTATAAGGCTGGGAAACTGGACCATCTCTATGTGCTGAGACTTTTAACCAAGGACCTATGTTATGCTGAGCAGAAACTCAGACTCAAAGAATGATGCAAGTACTTTTCTCACAAGCGTATATCTCAAGCAAACCGTCCATGTTAAGTGAAAACTGTCCCTGTGTTACAGACATTTGTGGAGTGGGACACCTCCTTTTTAAATCCAGGGAATGGCACCTGTTCACTCTCCCCTACAACCCAAAGCTTCCCCCAGGTCCTCCAATTTGAGGGAGTGGATTCCTGGATCATCTGACCAAGGCTCCAGGCCTCAAGTGGACCCACCAAACAGGTGAAGGCCCTGAGGTCACTTCCAGTGGGCTCTGAAATAGACAACCTCCCCTAGCTCCCCCAAGACTCAGTATGCACATTGAGTGTGTTCCCCCTCACCACCAAACAGTACCTATCTTTGGGTCTTCCCATGATTCTTATTGTTTTCTTTGGGTTTCATCATTCTGCTCAGCCATTTTTGTGGACTAATTTGTTAGTTTTTGCTGATTGTGTTGTGCTAATTGTGTCATGGGTCCCCTTTTTTTTCATTCTTCTTTATTTCTTCCTTCAGCATTGCAAGGGGAGGGGAAGGAACCCAAGGCCCCCTCAAGAGTCAAGCCCTAACAAAAACTTTCAATGGCAAATCTTGTCAGATCTTGGGAGTGCAAACCCGCAGGGGAGAAACAGATTGATCGTGCCTCCTTGGGCAGTGGTGGGGCCCTCAACCATGCTGACAAAAAAGCCAGCTGGTGGATGTCCCCCTGATAGGGATATGTCTGTTTTCTAGGAGTTACCTTGCCAGACAGGTGCAGTAGAAACAGAGTAAGCCTGTTTCCCGAAAGGAGCCAATCAGGACACTGCAGTGAGTCAAAGTCTTGCTCACTCCCAGACTACTTTGTTGGTGTTCTCTGGCTGCCCTTACTGAACCTTGTGGTCAATTGTTTCTGCAAAACATTCTGCCTCTGTGGCTACCTGTTCCTGGGAAAGATTTTCCCAAACCCTCCTTCAAAATCCCCTTTGTGGTTTTTATTAAATTAATTTTATAATTTTAATAATTATAATTTTGGTAGGACTCTTTCCTCCCCTATTTTTTCAAATAGTTTATATAACATTGGGGCTAATTGTTCTTTAAATGTTTGGTAGAATTCACATGTAAATCCATCTGGTCCTGGGTATTTTTTCCTGGGGAGTTGATTAATAGCTTGTTCTATTTCTTTTTCTGAAATGGGACTATTTAAGCAGTTTACCTCCTCCTCTGCTAATCTAGGAAGCCTATATTTTTGGAGGTAGTCATCCATTTCACTTAAGTTAGCAAATTTATTGGCATAAAGTTGGGCAAAGTAACTCCTTATTATTTCTCTAATTTGCTCTTCATTGGTAGAAAGATCCCCCTTTTCATTTTTAAAACTAACAATTTGATTTTCCTCTTTCCTTTTTCTGACCAGATTTACCAAAGGTTTATCTATTTTATTGGCTTTTACATAAAACCAACTCTTAGTTTTATTTATTAATTCAATACTTTTTTTTTACTTTCAATATTATTGATTTCTCCTTTTCATTTTAGAATTTCAAATTTAGTTTTTGGTTGTGGCTTTTTAATTTGGTCTTTCTCTAGCTTTTTAAGTTGCAGGACCAATTCATTAATCTTCTCTTTCTCTATTGTATTCAAGTAAGCCTCTAAAGATATAAAATTTCCCCTTATTATCGCTTTAGCTGCATCCCACAAATTTTTGGTATGCTGTCTCATCATTGTCATTATCTTGGATTAAATTATTAATTGTTTCTATGATTTGCTGTTTCACCCAGTCATTCTTTAAAATGAGATTATTTAGTTTCCAATTACTTTTTGGTCTATTTATCCCTAACTTCTTGTTGAATGTAGTTTTTATTGCATTGTGATCTGAGAAGAAGACATTTACTATTTCTGCCTTCCTGCATTTAATTTTGAGATCTTTATGTCCCAATATATGGTCAATTATTGTATAGGTTCCATGAACTGCTGAGAAGAAAGTATACTCCTTTCTATCACCATTCAGTTTTCTCCAAAGATCTATCATACCTAGTTTTTCTAATGTTCTATTTACCTCTTTAATTTCTTTATTTGTTTTGTGGTTTGATTTATCTAATTCTGAGAGTTCAAGGTTGAGATCACCCACTATTATAGTTTTGCTGTCTATTTCTTCTTGCAACTCTCTTAACTTCTCCTTTAGGAAGTTAGTTGCTATACTACTTGGTGCTTGTATGTTTAGTATTGATATGGCTTCATTGTCTATGCTACCTTTTACCAGGATGTAGTTTCCTTCCTTATCTCTTTTATTCAGATCAGTTTCTGCTTTTGCTTGATCTGAGATAAGGATGGCTAACCCTGCTTTTTTAGTTTCCCCTGAAGCATAATAGATTCTGCTCCAACTTTTTACCTTTACTCTGTATGTATCTCCCTGCTTTAAATGTGTTTCCTGTAAACAATATATTGTAGGGTTCTGACTTTTGATCCAGTCTGATATCTGCCTCCATTTAATGGGAGAGTTCATCCCATTCACATTTACACTTAAAATGACTAATTCTGTATTTCCTGCCATCATATTATCTATCCCCTGATTGTGCTTTTCTTGCTCCTTGTCCTCCCTGAACCTTTTCCCCAGCATTGAATTTATGGACCCCACTTGTGTCACGCAGCCCTCCCTTTTTAGTATCTCTCTCCCCTCCTTTTAAGTCCCTTCTCCTTTCTTGTACCTTCCCTTATTCCTCTTTTCCTTTTCCCTTTTCTTCTTCCCCCTTATAATGAGGTGAGAAAGAATTCTCTGAAAAACAAATATGTCAATTATTTACTCTTTGAGCCTACTCTGATGAGAGTAAGATTCACACAATGTTTCTCGCCCTCTCCAAATTCCTTCAGATGTGGTAAATTTTCTATGCCTCTTCCTGGGATGTAGTTTCCCTGTTTTTATCTTTCCTTTCCTATTTTCTGATACTATCCCCTTCCCTTTACTACTTCCCTTTTTATGTTATATCAGTAAAATCAAATTATCCATGTGGACTTTCTGTATATCCACAACAGATACAGTTCTGAAGAGTTCTTTTTACCTTTTTCTGCTTCTCTTCAGTCTTGTGGATGTAGATCAAATTTTTTGTTTAAGTCTTGTTTTTTTCTTACAAATGGAATTCCTCTGTTTCATTAAATGACCATCTTCTTCCATGGAAGAAAATGCTAAACTAAGCTGGTAGTTTATTCTTGGTTGCAATCGTACTTCTTTTGCCTTTTGGAATATCACATTCCAGGCCCTTTGATCCTTTAATGTGGAGGCAGCCAGATCTTGAGTGACCCTTATTGTGAAACCTTGATATTTGAATTGTTTTTTCCTAGCTGCTTGCAATATTTTTTCCTTAGTTTGGTAGTTCTGCAGCTTAGCCACAACGTTCTGTGGAGTTCTTTTTTTAGGGTCTTTTTCAGAAGGTGTTCGATGAATTCTTTCAACGCCTATGTTTCCTTCTGTTTCTATTATCGCTGGACAGTTCTCTTTGATGATTGGTCACAGCCAGACACTCTGTCACTGGACTCTAACAGAGTGATGTCCTTTTGCCTACTTCGAGAACGAAGGGCAACAATCAACTAACTACCAGTCCCAGATTAAGTAATAGTTATAAGTAAAATCAAATTTGCCATTAAAGAAATAAGGAATATTCAAATATTCTCTAAAAAAATATTCAGAATCCAAAAAGAGCTTTTGTCTCACCAATCACAGTAAATCTGAACACTATTATCAAGATGAATAAATTACTCTAATAAATGAGTTTAGAAATATCATACTTTATCATCAACCCCTTCTGAAAATCACACAAAAATCTTTCTATAAATATGTACATAATTTTAGACACTCTTTCCTAAAAGCATTTTTCTTTCTTAAAAACTACTTACAATTTAGCCTGACACTAAAAAGCTAGTCACTAAACTTTCATGAAGCAAATTAATTATAAAGCTTTAAACTGACAGATATCTCTTTTAATCTTAAAGCAAAGAAATAAATATTTAGAATTGGAATTGATCAAAACTAAATTGGATAGAATGTTTATTTTATTTTTATTACAGCTTTTTATTTTCAAAACATATGCAGAGATAATTTTCAACATTCACCCTTTCAAAACCTTGTGTTCCACATTTTTTCTCCCTCCCTTCTCTCCACCCCCTCTCCTACTCAGCAAGTAATCCAATATATGTTAAACCTGTGCAATTCTTCTATATATATTTCCACATTTACTCTTCACAAGAAAATCAGAGCAAAAAGGGGAAAAAAAGAGAAAGGAAACAAAAACCAAGAAAACACCACCAAAAGTGAAAATACTATGTTGTGGTCAACACTCATTTCCCACTGTTCCCTCTCTCTAGGCACAGATGGCTCTCTCCATCACAAGACCATTGGAACTGGCTTGAGTCACCACACTATTGAAAAGAGCCACGTGTGTCAGAAGTGATCATTGTTAATCTTGGTGTTGCTGTGTACAATGATCTGGTTCTACTCACTTCGCTCAGCATCAGCTCATGTAAGTTTCTACAGGCCTCTCTGAAATCATCCTGCTGATCATTTCTTATAGAACAATAATATTCCATAACATTCATGGTATAAAATGTTTTTAAATATCATGACTGAACTGCATAAACATCACAAAAACAAATGTATTGTTTTTGTTTGTTGTTTTGCTCAGGCAGTTACACAACTAGGATGTATTAAGTGTCTGAGGGCAGATTTGAACTCAGGTCCTTCTGACTTCAGGGCTGGTGCTCTTATCCACTGTGCCACCCAGCTGCCCCAAAACAAATGTATTTGTAACCATAACAAATTTCTAAGTCCCCCCACCCAAACCCCTCTCTCAAAACACAATTGCAACAGGAAGGAGAATCAGTTGAGCCTTTCCACAATAGAAACATTAACCAGGCCTTCATGCATTCAGTATTGTTTTCTTTGTCTTCTCCTAGAGCATAAATTCCCCCTGGTTTAAAACATATTACTAGAAATCAAGAAAATAATTACATTTTGGAATCCCATATACATTGTGAATATGCTATCACTTAGTTAACCCACATTAAAATAGTACTGGACCTTCAGATTAACACACACACACACACACACACACACACACACACACATACACACACACTCTAACTCACTCTACATCATATGAAGGCTTGAAAAATTAGACCTCTATTTTTTTTGAACAAGGAGTATTTATATCCCATTTACTCACTACAAATTCCACAACACAGAAAACTCTTACACAGGGCTGATAAAAAATTTATGACTAATAAGAAAAAATTCCTGAAATCACTACTGATTAGAGAAATGCAAATTAAGACAATTCTGAAGTACCACTTCACAATTCTCCAACTGGCTAACATGACAAGGAATGATGATACATAGTGGAGGAGATATGGGAGAACAGGGACACTAATACATTGTTGGTGGAGTTGTGAAATGATCTAACCATTCTGGAGAGCAATTTGGAACTATGCCCCTATGATATAAAGCTGTGCATATCCTTTGATCTAGTAGTGTCTCTACTGAGTCTATATACCAAATAGACCATAAAAGAAATGTGCAAAATTGTAGCAGCTCAAGGAACTGGAAATTGAGTAGATGCTCCTCTCATTTGGAGAATGGATGAATAAGTTATGATATATGAATGTAATGGAATATTATTCTTCTGTAAGAAATGATCAGCAGGCTGGAAAATTGACATGAACGAATGCTAAATGAAGTGAGCAGAATCAAGAGAACATTGTACACAGCAACAACAAGATTATATGATGATCAATTCTGACACATGCGGCTCTTTTCGACAATGAAGTGATACAAGGCAAACCCAATAAACTTGGATAGGAGAGAGCCATACACACCCAGAGAGAGGACTGGGAGACTTAATGTGGATGGGAACATAGTATTTTCACCTTTCTGCTGTTGTTTGTTTGCTTGGGGTTTTTTCCTTGTGTGTGTGTGTTTTTTTTTTCACTTTTGAACTCATTTTTCTTGTGCAGCATGA
Organism: Sminthopsis crassicaudata; assembly: GCF_048593235.1. Classification (NCBI taxonomy): domain Eukaryota; kingdom Metazoa; phylum Chordata; class Mammalia; order Dasyuromorphia; family Dasyuridae; genus Sminthopsis; species Sminthopsis crassicaudata. The sequence continues at coordinate 86,383,388 of NC_133623.1, forward strand.
GGTATATGGAAATGTTTAGAAAAATCACACATGTTTAATTTATATTGGTTTGCTTGCTATCTTGGGGAGGGGAGAAGGGGGAAGAGAGAGAGAGAGAGAGAGAGAGAGAGAGAGAGAGAGAGAGAGAGAGAGAGAGAGAGAGAGAGAGAGAGAGAGAGAATTAGAAACACAAGGTTTCTCAAAGGGGAATGCTGAAAACTCTCTTTGCAACTATTGGAAAAATAAAATACTACTTAAAAAAGAGTTCGTGATTAACTGGTTCCAAGAGTCTTTGAAAGTTTACAAAATATTTTACAAGCTCTTTTCTTTGTACCCTTTCCCACCCCTTAAACAATGATCAAGTTTCTTTTTAAAAACACCCATGTAAATATTTCATAGGCCTTAACATTATAACAGTATCTCCAAAGAACGTGGTTAACAATGTCATATTTTTTGTAAGCAAAAGACAAACAACTGAAGGTAAAATTTCTCTTTATTCATAAGCATAAGTGCAAGTGTATAAGTTCTTAAATTAGAGCACTTTAGAATATTAAGCACATTTTTACAGTCTTGTTCTTAATCTAACAACATCTAGATTGCTTTTCTAAGAACACAGCTTATAAAAATTTTACCAATGTTTCCAAATTGACCACATTTTCCAATATAAGAACATTTCGAAACACAACAATATAATAAACAATGTTTCGTCATTCACAATTGAACGAAAACCCATTATTAAAACTAAACTCTCCCTGCCCGAGGTGGTGTTAATTCAGTTGAATTCATTCCCAATGACATGGCATCTCATCTCCTTTGGCAGGTTACAATGATGACACTCAAATTTCCATGTAGAGACATCCATTGGGAAAGAACTGCATGTAATTAAAGAAATGAAAAAAAGCAGTTAACTTTCACGTAGCACTTCCAGGTCTCAGGCGCTGTGTTAAGCACTTTACAATCCTGTGGTCCTCACAACAAGCTTGGGATGCTATTATTATCCTTTACAGAAGAGTAAATTGAGATAGAGGGACAAAGGGTTACTTGCTTAGGGATCACACAGCTAATACATTTCAAATCCAAGTAAATCCGGATTTATAGCCAATAAATTTCCAAGGCCTGCTCTCTTGTCCCTTAAAAAGACAAAAGGTTATTATCTACAAATTCATGTATTTCCATTTTCAAAAAGATAAGTGGCCACAATTTCCAGCTCCATAAAATCTTCTCCCTTGCTTCCTTAAAAGGCTGGGTCACTTCTCAGTCCCCTGCCTCCCTTCCTTTTCTTTGAGGCTTTTTGGAGAAGGAGCTGGCCTAAGCGTTCAGCCAGTAGAGACATACTTAGAAAGACATATAATTCACCCCTTGTCCCTGGGCTGGCTTAAAGGGAGCTGGGCGAAGTGTCATAAGTTGCTGCTTTGAATTTCCTACTCTAAGATTCAAGGTGAGTGATTTCTTTTCTCAAAAGTTTTGCTGGATCCAGGTGGCCTGTGTTCCTAAGCAGAGAAGCCTTTGAGAGCTTGCACAGTGGGAGGGAATGAAATAATTCTCAGTTTGAGCCTGTAAGGAAGCATTTGAGATCTTATAGATTCATCACAGATCACACTAACCTCTCCCTCTTCCCTCCCTCACTCTGTCTCTATCTAATATATTATTAAATATATATTCTATATTATAAATTTCTATAAAAGTATATAACATCCAAATATACAAACATATATGATAAATATACCCACACATAAATATTTTTCCCTTATCCCATATTTATATGGTGTTAGATTATTAGTGTTAGATTTACTATGAGCTTCCTACAGATTCTCCCCAGACTTGGGTGGACACAATTACTGAGACATTTGTCTGACCTTAGCCTTTGGACTAAAGGTGGCTCAAGACTGATTTCGAAAAATCTTTTCCTTTGCAATCCCTAGTTCTTTAGTGAAGTCAAAACTGCACTGTTACCTAAGCATGGGCCAAGAACCGGAAATGTTAAAATACTGACCCTCCTAATCCAGTTACTTATCTGTTAAAACTGGTCTTTTCAAGGAGAGGGAGGGGAGAGAAAGAGAAGGAGGAGGGAAGGAGGAGGGGGGAAAGGAAGGGGAGGAGGAAGAGAGGAGGGGAGAAGGACAAAGAGGGAGAAGGAGGAGGAAGAGAAGGGGGAGAGGAAGGGAGCATCCCCGGGGCGAATGGCGGTGCTCCTTCCAGAGGAGGGGGAAGTTACCTTATGTGGGCCCAGACTAGTTCTCCTCCTCTGCTTCGGCGTCCTCCTCAGACTCTCGAACCAGGAGAGGGAGGAAGACAAGTAACAAGACGAATGGGAGGAGGAGGAGGAAGGGGAGGAAAGGGAGGAGGAGGAGGAAGAGGAAGTGTAGGATGAGGCAGAGGATGGGCAGAGGGTACAGGGGGGGCATCTTTGGTTCTGCGGGGAGAAAGGTCACGCTCAGTCTTGGAGCAGAGGAATTACCTCTCCCCCAAAGGAAAGGTCAAGGTCATGGACAATCACCAAGGTAGAAGTCAAGGTCAGGCTTAGGGAGGAGAGGGAGAAGGGTGGGGGAAGGGGGCAGGGAGAGGGAAGGGTGAGGGAAGGAGGCGGAGAGGGGGAAGGCAGGAATCTCTGGGCTCGGGCAATCGTCAGGGGCAGTGTCTGGCTGGTGAGCAGCTCTCAGCACCTCGGACATGAAGGGGGCGGGTAGGGCCCGATTGGAGGAGGGAGCGGGGAGATGGGAAGGGGGGAGGGGTGTTTCTCACGGACAGCCGAAGCTACGGAAGTTTGGGAGAATAGACTCTGGTAGTCAGAGGGTCTGGAGGACCGGAGGACGGACAGGTACTAAAGGAAAGACTGGGGGACAAAGTCCGGCCCAGCCCCTCTCCCCAGCTGACCCGCAGCCACAAGCTGTTCTTGTCCACTCACCCGTTACCACAACGACGCTGCCGCTTATGACGACCATGACGACGCCACAGACTTCGAAGACCGTTGGGCGCCAATTGGAAATTGAGGGGAGGCCAATCAGTGGGGGAATGGCTGAATACATTGGGGCACGTGTTTGTGATGGACTATTATGGTTCTATGGGAAATGATGAGCAGGATGCTCTCAGGAAAAGAAAAACACACACACACACACACACACACACACACACACAAGCTGGAAAGTCCTCCATTAACTCAAGCAAAATGAAATGTGCTGTATACAAAGGACTGATACAAAGTTCCGGGATGAGTAGCTGGGGATGACTTTGCTCTCTCAGTAGCATAATCATCCAGGACTACTCTGAAGGACTTGTGCTGAAAAATCCTATCCCTCTCCAGAGAAGGAAAGAAGTGTGTCAGAATGCAGATTGAAGCATTCTCCCTCCCTCCTTCTCCCTCTCCCCCTCTCAATTTCTCTCTCTTCACTTTACGTTTTTTGAGGGTTTTTTTTTTTTTCTTTTTCATTAGTATGGGAGATCTCTGTTGTTTTTTTTGTTTGTTTGTTTTGTTTTTTTTCACAACATGACTTTTATGAAAACCGTTTGCATAACTTCACTTGTCGTTTCTTAATTATGAGTGGGGATAAGAAAGAGAACATGGAATTCAAAACTTTTAAAAACAAATGGGAATAAATTGTTGTAAATGGAACTGGGGGGAAATATTAAATAAATAAACTTTTAAGAGAGAAAAGAACAAATTAGACACTCCTTTGATCCTTCTTTCTGAGCTCCCTGGCACTTCCTCCCTCCCCTGAGAAATCCCCAAGGCTCTATTTTCCCTTTAAAGATCTACTCAGCATGAAAATCTTTGCTAAGTCCTTTTCAAGATCAATCCCACTCGGAGGTGTTCTCTCGGTTCCTCATAGTGCCTTCCTTTTCATGGCATCTTTCTCCTTCCTCTAGCTAACTCTGGTCATTCTGCTAAACTTCACTATGGGTCTAAACTGACACTCAATGGCATATTCAGGTCTCATGGCATATCCCTTTAATGGATTCTTCCAAATTCGTTTTTTAGAAACCCTATTGCTCTCCCAATTCTCTTTTCTATTTGCCACTCCTGGCGCCCATTTCATCTCTTATTTTATCTGTAACATCTTCCCCTCAGTAAACTTGCCTTCTGGCAAAGAGAATGGCCATTGTGAATTTGTTGATATTTATTTCAAGCTAGGCATTGCTACCAGGACATCATCACTTAGTATAACACTTTGCACATAGTGAGTGATTAACAAATGTTTTATCATTCGTCCCTTCATTCATTCATGGCTGGCAGTACAAAGCACTCCTTGAATAGATGATATTTGAGAAATCCCAAATAATCAAGGGCCCCCACCAATTTTTTCTCTAGAAAAATCTAAAAGGAATGTCAAAAACATCATGAAAATGCCAGTGGGATGAGAAATTGAGAAGCTGAAGTTGCCATGGCTAATCTCTCCCTGATGCTTTTGTAGATTACAAGAATAGTGTCTAAAAATTGTACTTCAGGCCATGTGCTGGTTCCTTGAGAACGTCTGTGGTGGCAACTCCCTTTCTTTTTTCTTATTAAAGCTTTTTCTTTTTTTAATATTTATTTTAAAATTAATTTTATACTTACAACATTTTTTGACAATACATGTACATGGGTAATTTTTTACAACATTATCACTTACGCTCACTTCTGTTCCCAATTTTCCCCTCCTTCCCTCCACCCCCTGCCCTAGATGGCAGGCAGTCCCATACATGTTCAATATATTATTGTATATCTTAGATAAAATATATGTGCGTAGAACCGAACAGTTCTCTTGTTGCACAGGAAGAATTGGATTCAGAAGGTAAAAATAACCTGGGAAGAAAAACGAAAATGCAAACAGTTTACACTCATTTCCCAGGGTTCCTTCTCTGGATGTAGCTGATTCTGTCCATCATTGATCAATTGGAACTGAATTAGATCTTCTCTTTGTTGAAGATATCCACTTCCATCAGAATACATCCTAATACAGTATTGTTGTTGAAGTGTATAATGATCTCCTGGTTCTGCTCATTTCACTCAGCATCAGTTCATGTAATAAAATCATCACATACACCAAACCAAATGTCTGAACCTGCAGTTCCTCTCATACTGAGCAGGATTACTATGGCGACAACCCCTCATCAGTAGGGTAAAACTAACCTGTCTCACCACGATCCCTCCAAGCTTCTCTGTATTCATCCTGCTGGTCATTTCTTACAAAACAATGATATTCCATAACATTCATATACCATAATTTACGCAACCATTCTGCAACTGATGGACATCCATTCATTTTCCAGTTTCTAGCCACTACAAAAAGAGCTGCCACAAACATTTTGCCACATGCAGATCCCTTTCCCTTCTTTAGTAGTTCCTTGGGGTATAAGCCCAGTAGTAGTACTGCTGGATCAAAGGGTATGCACAGTTTGATAACTTTTTGGGCATAGTTCCAAATTGCTCTCCAGAATGGCTGGATTCTTTCACAATTCCACCAATAATGCATCAGTGTATCAGTTTTCCCACATCCCCTCCAACATTCATCATTATTTGTTCCTTTCATCTTAGCCAATCTGACAGGTTTGTAGTGGTATTGGTATCTCAGAGTTGTCTTAATTTGCATTTCTCTGATCAGTAGTGATCATATGAGTGGATATATGTTCAATTTCATCATCTGAAAATTGTTCATATCCTTTGACCATTTATCAATTGGAGAGTGGTTTGATTTCTTAGAAATTAGGGTCAGTTCTGTCTATATTTTGGAAATGAGGCATTTATCAGACCCTTTAACTGTAAAAATATTTTCCCAATTTGTTACTTCCCTTCTAATCTTGTTTGCATTATTTTTGTTTGTGCAAAAGCTTTCTAATTTGATGTAATCAAAATCTTCTATCTTGTGATCAATTGTAACATGCCTTCCTAGCAGTTACTATTACCAGTCTGCCCTAGGCCCAACAGAGTACCTTTGACCACTGACCTTTGCAGTGTCAACTCTACCCGACTGACCTCCTCTGAGGCCTTCAAAGGTCTCTGGCCATGATTTCTTGAATAGTAGTCTAATAACCGATAGCATGCTCAAGAACAGCCACGTGTAATCTTAAAATCCTTTATTATAACTACTCACATAATGCCTTGACTTAATGTCCTGACTTGTAAACCCCCTAGTGAACACCTGGTCTGAAGACCCACATGTTCACTACCAAACTCCTTACCCTCTTGGCTATCCATCAGCTTGGCTTGGCTACCCCAGGCTAGGGAGCCAGGGTAAAGAGAGCAACTTGCTGCAAGCAGTGGGCTTATAAAGGACCTGTGATGTCACACACACACACACCCAACCAGCGATGAGAGCCGTCACCCATTATGCAGCTATGTCAATATGGCCAGGATCCCACCCACAGGGCAGTCCTATAGCCACAGAGATTACTTCTGGACCACACAATCTCCTGTTGTGCTGTGGCCACCCATTTAAAGGATCCTTAAAATCAATAATGATCTCTAGTTCTCCTTTGGTCATAAATTCCTTCCTCCTCCACAGGTCTGAGAGGTAGACTATTCTCTATTCCTCTACTCTATTTATGATCTAATTCTTTATGTCTAAATCATGGACCCATTTTGATCTTATCTTGGTATATGGTGTTAAGTGTGGGTCCAAATCTAATTTCTGCCATACTAATTTCCAGTTTTCCCAACAGTTTTTTTTTTCAAATAATGAATTCTTAACCTAAATGTTGGTATCTTTGGGTTTGTCAAAAACTAGATTGCTATAGTTGTACCCTATTTTGTCCTGTGTACCTAATCTGTTCCAATGATCGACTAGTCTATTTATTAGCCAATACCATATGGTTTCGGAGACTGCTGCTATATAATATAGTTTTAGATCAGGTACACCTAGACCACCTTCATCTGACTTTTTTTTTCATCAATTCCCTTGAAATTCTCGACCTTTTATTCTTCCATATGAATTTTTTTATTTTTTCTGGGTCATTAAAATAGTTTCTTGGGAGTCTGATCGGCATAGCAATAAATAAATAGATTAGTTTGGGGAGTATTATCATCTTTATTATATTCGCTCGGTCTATCCAAGAACACTTAATGTCTTTCCAATTATTTAAATATGACTTTCTTTTTGTAGCAAGTTTTTTGTAATTTTGCTCATATAATTCCTGACTTTCCTTTGGTAGATGGATTCCCAAATATTTTATACTCTCGACATTTGTTTTCACACAGTGTTCATCTCCCTCCCTTCTTTCTCTCAATTATAATAGGTGTTCTTTGCCTCATTGTGAGAAAGGCAAAAAAAAAAAAATTACCACAATTTTCCTCTTTTTCCAGTATAATCTCATTCCTACCTCTAGTTTTGTTAATGGCCATTTTAAGACCTCAAAGCATATGAGCCCTTTGATCTCAGAGGTGACATGAATGAGGCAGTGGACTCATAGGATGTGAAAAGAGCTCCAGTTTATTATGCTGTACAGCCTTGTTGGTATACATTTTTGCAAGCGTGATCAGTGTGTGAACAGTAGGCAATCCCCAATCCCTGTTTAGAGAAGCAACTTGTGGGCTTTTCATATTCATTTTATTTGTCAATGAGAGGAGAGCCAATCCAGCAATTTAGCAACTCACTCACAGGCGAGAGGCCCTGTTAAGGCCTCCCTGTTCACAAGCCACTGGCTGTGACCCTCAAGCTCACACTCGTTCCCATGATCACAAATCATTGCTTCTTGCTCAACAAGGGCTTTTCTGCAAAGTGGCAGAAGACTTGTTGTGCTCCAAACGTTGAGGTGGCCTCGGTACTCCCTCTCAGCAGAGTCCTATAATCTAGTGAATAAGAAATATAAAATTTCATATTAGAATTATAAGCTCACTCAAATCTAACAGGCCTGAGCTTCCAAATTATGGGAACTTGACCATTCCATGTGTAGCGAGCTGTTGTCTCTAGAAGCTGCCGGATCACTCTCTGGGAAGAGATCTGCTGTGTCTTCTACTCAAATCTCTCCGACAGATTCTTCTTCCTGTAACGCACCGTTGTCTCCAGGCAGTTGCTGTTAACTCTTGTCCAGAGAAGTGACTTCCCTTCCTGCAGTGAGCCCCGTCAAGCCTGATGCAATGCAGAGAGTCTTCCTCTATCTCTGGGAGTCCTCTCTTTTATTCTCCCAGAGAATGGGCGTGGGATAATGCAAGGGCTTCTGGGAAGAACCACCTCAGCCAATGAGCTTGCTCCTTCCATCAAGTCAACCTGAGTTCTCACCTTGTAATTGTCCAACCTGAATTCTCACCTTGTCACTATCCAGACAACCCGAGTTCTCACCTAGTAATCCCAACATCTCCCCCTTTCTTTTGATTTAGAACATAGGACAGTCATGATCTTGAAACATAATTCCATCAATATGGGAAGTATTACACATAATTACATAAATTACATAAGCACATAGTAACATAGTAACATAATACATGCTAGAAGTATATGACAAATAACATAATCAAATAATCATAAATTGAAAATTTATAAATGTCCATAAGTCCATTGTCCATTAGTCTCATCTTGTGTGAGGAAGTCCAATGATCTGCTGGTTTTTAAAGTTCTTTAACAGTCTTCTTATTATCCATGCTCTTTCAGTGTCAGATGTTTCTTAGATCTTCTTTATTTTGAGGTCTTTCTCTTTTTCTGTCTCTCTCTGATGGACAAGGCGAATACGACTCGTTGGCACCCGTCTGATTCCTTCTCCTGCTGAAGAAATACAAGCAAACCCTCTCTCCCAGGCAGTTAACCTATCTAATTACCTTCTATTTACCACTTTCTAAATCTCTTCTCATCATCTGGCAATTACATTGGAATTGTTTGCACTGGACACAGCCCTGTTGGTTTAAAAGGCCTGTATTCTCCCCAAGTGTAATCCATTTTTGCAATCTGATTGTCTTTTGGCTGACTGATTGGGTAATCCCTTTCTTCCATGTGATTGTTTTTCAGCTAATACATCACATCAGAGTCCTGACCTTCTAAAGGCTCTTTCGGTGTAACATCAGCTGCCATCATGCCCCAAGTCTTTTTTGCCTGGGGCCCTGGACCTGGGCCCCTCGTCCCGTTTCCCTGAATTATTCTACACTCTGATGCCCAATGGAGTCCTCTGTTGCATTTTGGACATGGGGTTTTAGGTCTTCTTTCACCCTGTCTTCTCACTGTATCTCCATACCTACACTGAGCTCTTAGATGTCCAATTTTTCCACATTGAAAACATCTCCGAGTTTCTCTAGAAGTCCCTTGCCAGGAGGGACCCTGCCTTTCCACATTCATCATTGTCCGGGTGTAAAAAGCATTTGTTCCCACTGAAGCACAGCGTCTTATGATCTCCTCTAAAGGAGCATCTTTGTCTAATCCCCATATAATTCTTTTGCAAATCTCACTGGCATTTTCCTTAGCCAGATGTCTGGTCATTATTTCTGTAGCTGCATTTTCTCCAATAGTTCTTTTGACAGCAGTTTGCAAGCGTCCCACAAAATCTGCAAAAGGTTCATTGGGACCTTGCTTTACTTTAGTGAAAGCCTCTCCGCGATCTTTCTGTCCAGGGAGGACACCCCAAGCTTTTATTGCAGCCTTAGCAATTTGTTCATATATTGTCATGGTATAATTAATCTGTTCTGAATTCTCTCCATACTGACCTTCACCAGCTAAGTGCTCAAAAGTGAATTGTGTGTTAACTCCTATTTCCAAATTGCATCTGACTTGAATTTTACATAATTCATGAAATTTGGCAAGCCATAATAAATTTTCTCCAGGTTCCAGGCATATCCTTGCTATGGATTTCCAATCATTTGGGGTTAGGACTTCATAAGACAAACCATCTAGTAACATTTTGACATAAGCTGATGTAGCCCCATAAAGGGTACAATCTTTTTTCAAATCCTTAATTTTATTCAAATCTAAAGGTGCATATCTTCTCCTTTTTTTACCTACAGAGTCAATATTTTCAATCACAGGATAGGCATGTATAAAATCACTTATATCCTGTCCTTCTCTCTTAGCTTTAACCAATGCTTTTTCTAATCTTGTCTTAGGCTTAGGCTGCTTCACAGGCAATTCTGTTTGTGTTTCTTCCTCTTCCCCTCTTTCTTCCTCCACATCTGAAGGTGGGGTTGATGTGGGCCTGTCAATAATCTGTTCTCTAGGCAGAGTTGAAGCTTCTTCAAGAGAATCATACCATAATTCCTCATTTAAATCTTCTTGCTCTAGGGCAAGATCTTGATCTTTCCTTTTTTCCTCACACTTCCTCCTCTGTTCATTTTTAAAACTTTTCCTTCTCCTACAACTTGCTTGATAGTTTAAGGCTAATTGAGTTATGTTGTAGATATAAAATACTTCTGCAGAAATTGAACGAGGCCCATTTTTTGCTTGAAATTCTTTCATTTCATATCCCACTAGCTTCCATTTATCTACATCTATCTTTTCTTCCTCTAAGAACCAAGGGGATGTGCGTCTTAATGCAGCCAAGAGTTTAGCAATGTGTACCCAGGTTACAAGTAAACTCTGCTCCTCAATTATCTTGATTATACTCTCTATAGTACCACTCCTGAATGGGGGTGGAGCTGAGGTTGCTTCTGGGGCTGGGGTTGAGTCGGCTGAGGTCCAGGGATTGAATTTAGGTAACATGTCCCCCATTTCAGCTATAAGAGATTCCTGGTTTAGCCCTTAACAAGTTAAGTTCCTTATTTATCTATTAGCACACTCACTTAATCTTTAACAAAGTTTCCTCGTTACTCACGGTTCTGGGTCAGAGAGACTGAGATCTGGATGGGAGGCTTTTCCACTGGAATCAGGACTGTGTCTGTCCCTGTTCAGGCACCAAATTGCGAAGGTCTGGTCTAGCTCCTCTTGTCAGGATAAGCAAAAGTCCTTGCCCCACGTTGGGCGCCAATTGTAGCGAGCTGTTGTCTCTAGAAGCTGCCGGATCACTCTCTGGGAAGAGATCTGCTGTGTCTTCTACTCAAATCTCTCCGAAAGATTCTTCTTCCTGTAACGAACCGTTGTCTCCAGGCAGTTGCTGTTAACTCTTGTCCAGAGAAGTGACTTCCCTTCCTGCAGAGAGCCCCGTCAAGCCTGATGCAATGCAGAGTCTTCTTCTATCTCTGGCTGTCCTCTCTTTTATCCTCCCAGAGAATGGGCGTGGGATAATGCAAGGGCTTCTGGGAAGAACCACTTCAGCCAATGAGCTTGCTCCTTCTATCAAGTCAACCTGAGTTCTCACCTTGTAATTGTCCAGACAACCTGAATTCTCACCTTGTCACTGTCCAGACAACCTGAGTTCTCACCTAGTAATCCTAACACCATGAACTCTGTATATTTTTGACACTAGATACTAGGAACTAGCCATTCCTAGAGACGTTTATGCTCCAGAGAGGAGTGGCTCCCTCCCTGAGCACAGGCAATTAATAAAGAACTGTCAAGATGGAGACGATATGGAACGAGTCAACTAGTGAAGCCCTCCTGTACCCCGCACCTGCACAGATGTATGTGCCAAACCCTTATATAATTTTTTGGCAAAAAGCCTTCTTTGTCTAAAGACATATAAAAAGTCTGCGTCCCATACTATGACAGAGCCTCGCCCGTGAAGGGGCGCCTTGCATGGGAAAATCTTTACCCAACTCAACTTGAGAAGGCTGAAAAAGAGGGGCTCCCAGTCGTTTGATGATCTTACGGGTTCCCTTGAGTTGGTGATGTATTCTCTTCCTCTATCTGCTATAATTGTCATATTGTTAATTGTTCTTATTTCTAATTGTTTTTTATGCAAATCTAAATTGTCTGTACCTTGTCTTATTTAATTAAAACTTTTATATTTTCATTTTTTAATTGCGCTTGAGAGCGTCATTTATAGGAGCGAATCCGAACTTTCCTTTAAAATCATAAAACACCTAGCATAGTTTTTCTCATATTTCCATTTCTCTCTCTAAGTATAGCTATGACAGAAATATAGTTCTCAAGAGTTCTTTGCTTCTTACCTTTTTATGCTTCTCTTGAGAGCTGTGTTTGGAGATCACATTTTTTGTTCAGCTCTGGTCATTTTCTCAGAAATAAATGAAATTCCTCTTTATCACTGAATGTCCATCTTTGACACTAAAAAAATAATGTTCATTTTAGGTGGATAGTTTATTCTTGGCTGTAATCCAAGTTCCTTTTCCTTTTGGAATATCTGATTCCAGGCCCTTCGATCCTTAAAAGTGGAACTGCTAGTTTCTGGGTAATTCTGATTGTGGTTCCTCAGTATTTGAATTTTTTTTTTTTGGCTGCTTGCAATATTTTTTTGCAATATTTATGAGGGGTGTGTCCTCTTTCTAGAGCACTTCCTGGGGTGCAATGTTAACTCCACACATCTCCCTTCTGAGGCTCCACCTATGCAGTTCTGAGTGGGCTGGGCACAGAATAATCCCAGAAGAGTGGCAGCATAAATAGACAGCTTTGAGCAGAACTTGCCTCTTGCTTCCTGCTACCCCCACTGAGAGGATGACTGAATAAAGACAGAATGCTTGCACCTCCGGATCACTTGTCTTCAAGTGCTTTTCCAGGATAATCCCAAACACGGTTATGTAAGACCCTGGCAGAGTGTGCTGGGACAGTTCAGCAAACATTGCAGCCTAAGCGTGGGGCTAGGCATAGAGTTTAGGACCTCGTGAGCCGAGTGGCTGGATCAGGGGAAGGGAGAGGAGATCTTGAGACTGAGAGTCACTCCAGGAAGGGAGAAGGGACAAGTTTTTGTTAGGGTCCCAGATTGGGAGGTGTTAGGGAAAAGAATTTTATAGAATAGTAAAGCAAGCAGGATTGGAAATAGATTTCAAAACAACCCAAGCATTTGTGGACACTATACAACTTCTCTACCTGAAAGTACAATTTAATGGGCTCCATTCAAATAAGTGGGAGGTAAATAAGTAATCAGATGGCTTCCTATGATAAGGAAATGCTGGGAGCCATCGCATAATGGCATCACCTCATTTATCAAGTGATTAAAAGCACTTTAAGAGGTGCAAACTGCAATCCATTAAAATAGATAATGAAGTGCAAACAGAGTCATAAAACAAATGAGGTAGTAAACTGGCACTCACTTATGGGACCAGCAGTTCCCATAAAATGGAGCAGGCAGAAGTTAGCTGTGGGAAGGAATCAGGAAGTATACAAGAAGATGAAGGAGATGGATGTGACCTCAAAAGAAGAGGTAGTGAGGAAGAAGCAGGAAGGGAACAGGAGGAGGCAGGGATAAGATGAAGAATGAGGAAGCAGAGGGACATATGACCTTGAGGAAAACGATGGTGATAAGACGAGGGAGGAGAAAGCAAACAGAGGGAAGGTTGCCTCCTTCTCTGAGGCATGGCCTTCTCCCCCATTCCCCACCGTCCCTGAGGAGATATGCCTCCCATCCTCTCCCTTTCCCCCCTCATGGAGGCTTTGGAGATTCCTAGATAAGTTTAGGACAAATGATACAGAAGGCAAAGAAAGAAAGAGATGAGGAAGCCAAACTTTGCTTAGATGCTTGCCCCGCATTTGAAGGCCCATAGGGAAGGATGCGGGCTCCATTAGAGTGGAAGAAATTTAAGAACTGAAAAAGGCAGTGAATACTTACAGGTTGACTCTCCATATTTTAAGGAGCTGTTGGCTCTCAGCCTCTAGCAATATATTAACCCCAGATGGCTGGAAGACTATTGCTAAAGACTGCCTTAGATCTGGGCAGTCTCTGCAGTGGATGACTCTGTTTGCAGATTTGGCAAAAACAAAACAAAACAAAAAAAACGTTGTGAGGGACATGCAGAGCCACACCCCTCAAGAAGATTTCCACAAAATAGTAGGAGCTGGAATATATGAAAGAAATGAGGATCAAATGCAATATGATGCAGCAGTGTGTGCAGCTGTGCCCCAATGTGCCCAACCAGCATTTAGCAAAATTCAAGCTTCTGGAAAACACAGGCCCTCAGTGACAAAGATTAAACAGGGCCGAAATGAACCTTTTCCTGATTTTGTGGCCTGCCTACAGGCGGCTGTTGAGAGGTCCATGAGTAAAGGGGAAGGCTCCAGCCTTCTCATACAGAAATTGGCACAGAAGAATGCTGCTACTAACTGCCAGAAGGCTATGCTTACTTTACATGGGGAGGCTGGCCTGGAAGAGATGATAAAGAGATGTGAGAATGTTGGCTCCAATGCCTTTCCAATGGAAACCCTCACAGCTGCTATTTGTAGAGGAGTCAGGGAGAAAATGAAGGTTAAGGAAACCAAGATATATTATCAATGTGGGAAGGCTGGTCATTTCAAAGCCCAGTGCTACCAGGCAGTCAGAGGAACTCGCCCAAAAGTGATATGCTATAATTGCAATAAACCAGGACATTATGCAAAGGAGTGCCACAAAAATAATTCAGGAAACAGGGTGAGGGGCTCCTCGAGGGCCCTGCAACAAGCTTATCAGGTAGAAGAAAGGCATTCTCCAGTGACTCATGCCGGCCTACAGCAGAAGTACCTCTAGTGCCTGGTGGCTTGGGTTTCCTTTTTGCAGTGGGGGGAATTTCCAAACCGACTCTGGACATAAAATCTTAGTACCTGCAACCTGGTTGGAACCAACTCTAAAAGCAGTGCTTGTGGTGGGCTTGACATTCTATACCCCTGTTATATTCCACGCCACAGGGATTACAAAGAACAACCCCAAATTGTGGTGATTAATCCACATGACATGCCAGTATTTTTAGATAAGGGTGAGCTAATAGCACAGGCACTCCCTCTCTTAGATGGGTCAGATTCTGACGTTAATTGGATATATAGAGCAAAGCAAGGCCTGGGCAACTATGTATATTAAAGGGAAGGCATTTAAAAGGCTACTTGCCAACAGAGCTGATAGGTCTGTTATCTCATAGCTCTTCTGGCCCCCTTTGTGATTGGTTTGTACAAATGTCACAATGGTTAAAGGGCTGGGAGGAGCACAGCAGGCATGGGTTGCAACACAAGACCTGCCCTGGCAGTTTGCAGACAAACGGGGGTATTCCGACCCCTGGTCGGAATATACACAGGTCTCAGATACAATCTACGGAGTAGGAACATATTGAAGTCTCGTGGGGCCTCAGTTTATATACCACCTCCACAGGATTTTTAATTGGGATCATTGGGGGTTTGGGCACTACCTTTCATATCACACCCACACCATTAACATGGAAACCTAACACCCCAGTTTGGGTACCTCAATGGCTTTTCTCAGTGGACAAAGCCCAAGCCTTACATGAAATTGTGCAACAACAGTTGAAAGCCGGAAATATAGAAAGAATGTTCAGCCCATGGAATAGCCTTGTATTTATTATAAAGAAAAAATCTGGAAAATTCAGAATTAGGGCTGTTAATGCAATGTTAATTGCACCTATCTGGCATGCCATCTCCTAATCTGGTACCCATCGTCTGGCTAGTTAGAGTAACAGACATACAAGATTGTTTCTTCTCCATCCCTCTGGCCCCAGAGGATAAGAAAAGATTTGTTTTTACCATTCCCTCTGTAAAGAATGCAGGGCCTGATCTGCGTTACCAATGGAAAGTTCTCCCCCAAGGGATGTGCTGTATCCCCACCTTGTGTCAGGTGTATGTAGCTCAAGTGCTAGAGCCAGTTATGAAGGCATGGCTTCATGCCATGATACTGCATTATATGGATGATACACTGTTATCAACCAGCCATGGGAAAGATCTCTCTGCCCTGCTGAAGGAGACAACAAGTGTTCTTGCTCAACATGGACTGGTGGTATCCCCAGAAAAGATCCAATGTAACTATCCCATCATTTACCTGGGATTCCGCATGGGGACTTCTGCAGTTACCAATCAGATACTTAACTTACAATTAGACAAGGTGAATATTCTGAACCTATTGCAGAAACTAGTTGGATAAATTCAGTGGTTAAGGGCTTGTGCCCCTATTCCAGTTTCTTTATGCAGCCGTTATATGACATCTTGAAAGGAGAGTCTGATCTAAACTCCCCCATAAATGGACCTCCTCCACAAAGGACACAATTTATATGCTCTCGCTTCTAAATCTGAAATGCGAGGTGGGCCCCCACGTGGCCCGTAGAGGTCTCTTTAGTAGACCGAAAAAGTCCTTTTGCTTATTACATCAAGGTAGTAAAATTTTGGAATATGTGTACATGACAAGACCACAGAAGATAAATACCAAACCATATTGAAATGCTAAGAGAACTTGCCCTTGAGGTGATAAAAAGAGCTTCTCATCTAACAGGGAAAAGACCTTACTGTATTTACCCTTTGAACTGGGAGCTAGAGAAGTCATGAGACAAACATTGGCCATGGGCATATTGTGCCCAATGGACTACACTAATCCTCTATTTTACATGCTCACTCCTTCCCTTGCTGTCTCATGTTATGGTACAGTCAATTCATAAGATGATTGTTGATGAGCCTGTGCAAGGTGCAAATGTTGTTACTGATGCTGCTAAGAACCAGTTCATAATGGAGGTGCTATAGTGAGATAGCAATTTATCTGAAAAAAGAACTGGGGGTTTTATCAGACTCCACTCAGCAGCATATAAGAGTCGGCAGGATGCTGTGTCCGCCAAGAAAGCTAATGCCACTTGTGGCCATTAGCAAAAGAGGAGATGAACTCCTGTTGGCTTTGGGAAGCAACAGGGAATGCTCTTTCAGGTGGATCAGTTGAATTCTGGTTCTGCTCAATTTATCATGAGCGCTCAAAGGAGATTCTGGTGTTGGAGACTCAGTATGACTCCACCCAGAAAAAAACACGAGCTTTTCTCTATTTTCCAGGCCTGTAGGAGATACCCAGAGCCCATTAACATCATATCAGACACCTTATATGCTGCTGAGTGCTCAGAGGCATTGAGGATTCTGTCCTACAACCTCAGAACTCTTCAATTGCTAACCTTGCTGACTTGCAGCTGATTTTACCGACTAGGAAACATCCCATGTATGTCCTGCATTTATACTCTCAACAATGCCATGCAGGAGGCCTATTTGCTGGCAAATGAGGTGGCAGACCGTGCTTTACAATGCTCCCTTCTCACAGTCGCCACACCCCCTGAATGTGCCCATGATTTTCTCCACTTAACCTGCTAATTCTCTATGTCACCTGGATGGTCACACTGGGGAACAAGCCCGACAGATAGTCAAGCAGTGTGTTCAGTTTGACACAGACAAATTTGGCACAATCTTATAGACAGGACAGAAAACTAGTCCCCACCAAAATAGAACTTCAAGCATCGGAGAACACACCAAAGGTCTTTTGGAAGGACGAGGAAGGATGTTGGCAAAGTCCATCCCTAGTACTTTGATTTGGGAAATTTATGTCTTGCAGATCCTGATGAGGAAAGTTACTGGATTCCAGAAAGAAGAACAAAGAAAATTGTCCCTATTAAAACAGGGGCTGAAGAAGAAGAAAAGGAGATGACCCAGGAGATGCCCAAGACAGCAACCTAGTAGAGAGATGAACACCCTTGCCAGACCAGCTTAGTGATTGGATCCCACATACTTCCTTTCCCATCCCCTTCTATTATATCCCATGGGTTCTATGTAGCCATTTTTATATTGTTGCTCCTTTTGATTTTGCCTACTTTGCTAGGATGCTTTATATGTATTCTTAGAAATTCTATAGAGGTGCTTACAGAAGATCTTTTCATTCCTCAATATGACAACACTTGGTCTTATTAATAAAAAAGGGGGAGTTGTTGGGGGCAATGAGGCACTAGTCTCTCTTTGAGATGTGCCATGAAGCCTCTACCAGGGGTTCTCAAACTATGACCCACGGGCCAGATGGGGCCCGCTGAGGACGTTTATAGCACCCAGTTATGGCAAATGGGTTGAGGGGTGGAGACAGAAGTTTTGTTTTTATTATAGTCCAGCCCTCCAACAGTCTGAGGGACAGTGAACTGGCCCCCTATTTAAAAAGTTTGAGGACCACTGCAAGTCTATGCCATGTCAGCTTTTAGGGTGGGCCCAGGAGGTACAAAGGGCCTTGGCCTCTGAGGCAGGAGGTTACATCTGCAGGAGTTCAGGAACTGCTATAGGTTACTTGAGGTGACGAGGGGTGTGTCCGTTTGCTAGATCTTCTCCTGGGACACGGCACTAACTCCAGAAACCTCTGGTCTAGGGTTCTTCCAATGCAGTTCTGAGTGGGCTCGGTACAGGCAATCCTGGAGGAGAGGCAGCATAGACAGCTCTGAACAGAACTCGCTCTTGCTTCCTGCTATGCCCACTCAGAGGATGACTGAATAAAGACAGAATATTTGCACCTCCTGGTCGACTCTCCTCCAAGTGTTTATCCAGGATCATCCTGAAGACTGGTATGTGAGACCCTGGCAGAGTGTGCCTGGTGGTTGCCCAGGGTCACACCAGGACTAAAGCATCAGAAGCAGCATTTGAATGCAGGACTTTGACTCAGTAGCAGTCAAAGTTCTTTCATGTTAATTCATTTTCAATTTTTCCCTACTTAATATTATTTTTCCCCCTTTCCCGCAACAATCATATGTAAAGGTAGGACTGTTTCTTTGTTTTTTGCCTAGGCAATTGAAGCAATTTTCCCAGGATCACACAACTAGAAAATGTTAAGGGTCTAAAGCTAGATTTGAACCCAGGTTCTAACTCTAGGGGCGGTATTCTATGCACTGAGCCATCTAGCTGCCCAAAGAGAGTTTTTAAACATTCCTTTTTAAAAAATCTTTAGTTCTAAATTTTTTCTACTTTTTCCACTCTCTTGCCCTTCGCCAAAACAGCAAACAACCTCATATAGGTTATACAGGTACATTATGTTAAACATATTCCTGCATTAGTTATGTTGTGAAAGAAGAATCAGAACAAAGGGAAAAAGTCATGAGACAGAAAAAAACAAAAAACAAATTTAAAAAGTGAAAATATTATGCTTCTATTTCCATTCTGTCTCCATAGTTCTTCCTCTGGAGGTGGATAGTATTTTTCCATTACAGATCTTTTTGGATTTGTCAGTGTATTACTGAGAAGGGCCAAGTCCATCACAGTTGATCATTGCACAATCTTGTTCTTACTATGTATAACGTTCTCCTGGTTCTGCTCAATTCACTTAGCTACAGTTCATGCACATCTTTCTGAGTTTTTCCAAGATCTATCTGCTCATCATTTCTTTTTTTTTATTAAAGCTTTTTATTTACAAAACACATTATTTTTCAACATTGACCCTTGCAAAACCTTCTGTGCCAAATTTTCCCCTTCTTCCTCCCACCCCCTCCCTTGGATGGTAGGTAGTCCAATACATGTTGAATATGATAAGATATATCTTAAATCCAATATGTGTGTGTGTGTGTGTGTGTGTGTGTGTGTGTATGTACAGTTTATCTTGCTGCACAAGAAAAATTGGATCAAGAAGGGAAAAAAAACCTGAGAAATTAAAACAAAATGCAAGCAAAAAACAATAGAAAATGTGAGAATGCTATGTTGTGGTCCGCACTCAGTTCCCGCAGTCCTCTCTCTGATGTAGATGGCTCTCTTCATCACTGAAAATCGGAACTGCTCTGAATCATTTCATTGTTGAAGAGAGCCACAGTCATCAGAATCGATCATCGTATAGTCTTGTGGCCGTGTATAAGGATCTCCTGGTTCTGCTCATTTCACTCAGCATCAGTTCATGCTCTCTAACCCTCTTTTAAATCATCCTGTTGGTACTTTCTTATAAAACAATAATATCCCATAACATTCATACACCATAATTTTTTCAGCCATTCTCCTACTGATGAGCATCCACTGAATTTCCAGTTTCTTGCCACTACAAAAAGGGCTACCACAAACATCCTTGCAAATGTGGGTTCCCTTCCCTCCTTTAAGATCTTTTTGGGGTATAAGCCCAGTAGAAACACTGCTGGGTCAAAGGACATGCACAGTTTGATAATCTTTTGAGCATACTTCCAAATGGCTCTTCAGAATGGTTGGATCCTTTCACAGTTCCACCACCAATGTATCAGTATCCCAGGCTTTCCACCATCTCCTCTAACATTCCTCATTATCTTTTCCTGCCATCTTAGCCAATCTGACAGGTGTGTAGTGGTATCTCAGAGTTGTCTTAATTTGCATTTCTCTGACCAATAATGATTTAGAAAACATTTTTATATGACTAGAAACAGTTTCAATTTCTTCATCTGAAAATTGTCTGTTTATATATGTTGACCAATTTATCAAGTGGAGAATGCCTTGAATACTTATAAAGTTAAGTCAATTCTCTATATATTTTAGAAATGAGGCCTTTATCAGAACCCTTGCATGTTGATTTCCCAATTTATTGTTTCCCTTTTGAACTTGTCTGCATTATTTTTGTTTGTACAACTCATTTTTAACTTAATATAATCAAAATTATCTATTTTGTGATTAGTAATTAGTAATTGTAAGCTATCCTATGTTCTTCTAATTTGTTTATAATATTGTTTATGTCTAGATCATAAACCCATTTCCACCTTATTTTGGTATATGGTTTTAGGTGAGGGTCAGGACTTAGTTTCTTCCATACTAATTTCCAATTTTCCCTGCTGTTTTTGTCAAATAGTGAATTCTTTCCCAAAAGCTGGCATCTTTGTGCTTGTTAAACTCTAGATTGTTATAGTTACCTGACCTATTCCACTGATTGACTATTTTATTTCTTAGCCAGTACCAGATGGTTTTGATGACTGCTGCTTTGAAATATAGTTTTACCTCTGGTACATATAGACCATATAGGTTTGCCATTTGGGGACAAATTAATTGCCGATTTAGTAGAGAAGAAAGAGGCATGGATCAAGCCTATGTTAGTGACATCAGTCCTCTCACACATGACTCACAATTGAAATGTAAAAATATCGTGATGAATTTGGGACCAGCCCTTTACCAATTCACTGTTAAATATTTTCAGATTGGGAAAAGGAGACAAAATGGCCCTTGGGGCCATGCCTTTCACTATTCTGTTAACATAGCAAGAAGGGAAAGAATGATATTATTAATGACATTATCTGAAAAGTGGCCTGCCGGGTCAGTTAGCTTAGGACACTTTTTGTTGTTGTTTTATTCTGTTTTGCTGTTTTTTCTATGATGATGACAGATCCCACTGTGTGTGGTGATGACAGAGGACCAGTGTGGGTCTGGATGGGCATGAGCCTGCTTGGGTCATTTTTCAGTTATGTCCAACTCTTTTTTTTTTTTAAATACATGGATGATTTTTATTATATTAAATTTTTTAAAGTATTTATACAAACAAAACATTCAAGCTAGATTAGGAAAAAAAACACTTTATAAATGACACACTGATGATCAGCATTCAAATCAATAGAATAACCAATTCTGTCTTTGATACACCCCTGCCATTTTCATTTTGGGGACTCCAAAGTCAAGACTTCCAGAGAATGTTACAAAAATCTGAATGGTGCTACCCAAGTGATAGGGGTTTCTGTCTTTGGTCCTCATCTTATAATGCGAATGAAGATTTTTGGCTTTTATCTCCACTACCCAACATAGTGTCTAGTACATCAAACCCATTAAATAAATGCTTATTGATTGAGTGGCATTAATTGTCCACCCCCCCCTCAAATTCCTATTCACTAAATCAATAGAGGATTGGAGTTGCTTACTATTGAGATTGTCATAAGTCTCAGAGTTTTCCTTCCATCCTAAAAGATAACTGAACAAGATGGGCCTGTGGCAGTTGGAGTCTCTATTTAATTTGATTTCTTCTAAAAGACTTTGTGTCCAACTCTTTATGACCCCATTTGGGCTTTTCCTAGGAAAGATCCCAGAGTGCTTTGCCATTGCCTTCTCCAGTTAATTTTACTGCTGAAGAAGTGAAGCAAAGTATTAAGTGATTTGCCCAGGGTCAGACAGCTAAAAAGCGTCTGAGGCCAGATTTGAACTCCTGAAGATGAGCCCTGCTGTCCCGGGTCCATCCCTCTATCCACTGAACCCACAGCTGCCCATGGTTGTGCTGCCTTGTCCCCAAGGGGTCGCTCTGATGCCTCGGTGAGTGTGACTAGAGTAAGTGTCTCCCAGAGAGCAAGCCTGGCAGAGCTTTCCAGGGACTTTGGTGCTGAAGGGGCCTTAATTATCTCTGATGATCTCCTGTAACCTAAGCTGAAGTGGGAATCCTTGAGAGCTCATTTCAGCAAATGGGTAAGACTGGGATAAGGACTTCTCCCGTTAAAGGCAGAGAGAGTAGGAGGGAGACAGGAATCTCAGCAACACATTCCAGTCAGGCCAGTAAGCAGCTGCTGAATGTCCCTGAGGTAAAAGTGGATCGTTTGGGAAATGGCTTTTCCTTTAATATTAAAACTTATCCCTCCTTTTTCTAGACATGGAAAGATGAGCGCACACGGGTGAGATGGGAATTAAGGAGGCAGCACATTCTCATAGACACACTGCTGAATTCTGAGCCAGGAAAATGTGGGTTTATATCCTACTGTCCTAGCTGTGCACACTCCCTGGAAGTGTGACCTCAGACACCTCCCGTCACCACTCAGGGCTTCAGTTTTTTCCTGTGTAAAAGGAGAAGCCCCGTCTAACTGACCTTGAAAGTTGCTTCCACATCTCTGAGCCTAAGTGAGATGTAAGACAAGCCCATCACCCCCCCGGGCTTCAGGTTCCTCTGTAGCATAAGGGGATTGGACAAGGTGGACTGAGGGTGTTTTGAGCTGGAGATTTAAGTCTATGATCGTCTGGATCCATTTGGTGGCTTGGGACTGGAGGAAGAGGGAACTGAGGTAGCAGATAGAGCACACACACAAGAGATTGGGTGGAGGCCATGGTCCAGTGGTTACACCAGTGGGGCAGGAAGTTAGAGGAGCCAGACTGGAGTCCCAGCTCTACTGCTGACACAAAGAGGCATCTAGTATCTCCCTCACTGGCTGATTTTGGGGTACATTGGGGTTAATTTTTCTTTCCCACCATGTTTGGGCTTACCTGACTTGATATAAATAAAGCCTTGGGCAAAATCAACTAGTTTTTTTTTGTTTGTTTTTGTTTTTGTTTTTTAACAAATATCCATCCTAACTCAGCCCACCCATTTCTTGTACATTTTTCCTCCAAGATTTGTCCTTGTCAGAGGGTTGCTTTAACACTGGGCCTGGTACTTGGGCCCCGGGCTTCCTTAGTTGCCCATTTCCTTGTATCCACCCTCTTGAGGAGCCTCTCTCCTGGCTGGCTCCCTTTTACCCAAACAGAATTGTTTCCCCAGCTTCTCAGGGCAGGGTTGACCTGGGAGACAGTCTTTGGGCTGACCTCGGCCCCTACCGCTTGCCCCGTGTGTGACAAGAGGAGGAGGAGGGGGAGGAGGAGGAGGAAGAGGAGGGGGAGGGGAGGAGGAACAGGAGCAAGAAGAGGAGGAGGAGCAGGAGGGGAGGAGCAGGAAGGGGAGGAGGAGGAGGAGGAAGAAGAGGAGGAGAAGGAGGAAGAGGAGGAGGAACAGGAGGGGGAGGGGAGGAGGAACAGGAGCAAGAAGAGGAGGAGGAGCAGGAGGGGAGGAGCAGGAAGGGGAGGAGGAGGAGGAGGAAGAAGAGGAGGAGAAGGAGGAAGAGGAGGAAGGGAAGAGGAAGAGGAGGAGGAGGAGGAGGAAGAGGAGGAGGGGGAGGAAGAGGAAGAGGACGAGGAGGAGGAGGAGGACGAGGAGGAGGAGGAGGAGGAGGAAGGTTCCATTTGTCTCCTGAGTCTGGAGGGGAGGCTGTGAGCCTCTGGACAGCAGCCTGCCCCTAACTGCCTACCCTCCTCTTTCCCAGCACACCCCTGCCGAGCCCTCCAGGGATCCCAGAAGCTCTTGGGCTTTTCTGTCTGGGTGTCTCAGGGAAGTCTCACTTTCCCCTCAAGCTCAAAATTCCTTTGCCCGTTCTTGGAGGCCTGCCCTCCAACGTCCACCCACTGCGGCCTCCCCGGGAGGCTCGGCCACGCCCTTTACTCCCCTCGGAGGAAAGCGGCAGTGACTCCCACAGAACCATGGTGAAAATGGCCGTCCCATGGGATGCTCCGGTGAAACTGGACTCCGCTCGAACGGCTTCCCGGGCTGGCTTGGAGCTGAAGTGGCCACAGCTGTCCTTGTCTCTGCCACCCAGGGCCTTTGTCTCCATCCTCCCTTAACAGTCCCCGGTTCCCAAGCCTTTGAAACCCTGCTGACTTTCTCCCACCCCCGCACTAGTCCTCCAACACATCCGTTAGCCAGCCCCGAAGTGGCTCTGCTACCTAACCTGGTCCCCCCACAACCCTCCCATCCCCCTACCATACAATGCTTTTCAATACAGTTAAATGGCTGTTGGGCTCCTCCCTCAGGCTCCGGCCCCTTGACGCTGCAGCCTCAGGTGCCCATTAGAAGCCTGGATGTGGACCCCCATGGGAAGGATGGCTTTCACTGGTCGTGGACAGCGTGTCCCCCAAACCCTGCTCCCCTCTGGGCTGAGAGCCCCCCAGTCCCAGTGCGCGTCCCCGAGAAGCAGCTTATGGAAAGGGGGCAGCTCGGGTCCATGACTTCTGCCCCATTCTCGTGGCACCCCCCGAGTCCCAAGCACTGCATCTGGCTGCGGGGGAGAGGACCAGCCTCACCCACAAATCTGTACAGCTCAGGCGCAGGTTTTAGGGCCCGGCACAGAGAAGCGTCACCTACAAGCTCCCCTACACTGGGGAGTCTCTCCAGATCGGGGCCACTCTGTGTCCTGGGCACAAGCGGCAACATGGGCCCCCCTTGGATCCCTCAATCACAGCCGAGGTCACTCTCCCTTCATTCTCAGTTCCTCCTGCGGGTGACTCTCCTAAATGCCTCGCTGGTTCCCTCGGGCCAGCTTCTGGGCCACACATTCTGTAGGACGGGACAGAGGCTTCCTCCAACAAGTGGGGGGGGACCTGCCCTGCCAGAGCAGGAGCCCGACCTCTGACCTGGCTCTTCAGGAAAGGCAGCTGCCAGTCTTCTGTCCAAGTTCCAGGTCAGGCGGGGGCTTCCACAAGGACCTCGGTTCCCTTGCACCGTCACAGCGCCTCAATCCCCCCGGCTGCCAGACTCTGCTCCATGAGCTTAACGGCCTCCCCTGGGATTCACTCTGACAGCCTCTGGCCTTCCTCGTCTAACCCCAGCCCTCGGCCTCGAATGCCCCGGGGCCCCTGTCCACAGCAAGGCCCTTCTTGTTGGCTCCGCCCTGGGCCCCGCCCCGAGCCTCTGGGGAGGCCTTTGCCCTCTTGTTCCCATGGTGCCCACAGCATCCCTCCGGGTCAGGAGCTGATGAGGGGGAAGAAGTGGGAAAGGCAGGCGGTCATGCAGAAAGGACTCCCAGGCTCAGGCCGGCGCAGATGCAAGGAGCAAAAAGCTTTATTGTGAGGATAAAACGGGCAAAGTGCCCCAGTGCCATTCACACTTCATGGAGAGGAAGTTTTTGTCAGAAAAGACGCAACGTTGGGGTGCACGAAAGACTTGGGGTGCCGGGGAATGGGTCTGGGCAGCTTCTCTGAAAGAACTCAGGCTCTAACCATCTCCAATCCAGCAAAGACATTGATTTGGACATTTACCTGAGGGCAAAACACTGAGAAGCTGCTCTTTAAGGGGCTGGGCAACCCAGCAGAGAGATGTGAGCTTCATTTAGGGAAGGAAAAGGAAGCACAGATGGAGAATCTGGCAGCAAATCGGAGGCTCTCAGGAGATTGTGCCCTGCTGTTACACCTGAGCTCAGGTATGCCTGAGAAAGGGCCCTGGGGAGGATTCACACCCTCTTGTTCCTGAGCAGCGGCAGCCCCCTCCACAGGGGAAAAGCAAAGGGTCCTTTTAGGAAGTCTCTGAGAGAAAGGGGGAGAATTACCGGGGCTGCAGCAGCAGCTGAGACCGAATCATCCCCCTCAAAGCCCTGGGACCCAGACTCCTGTGGGGCCCCGAATGAACGTCTCAGTTTCCATAACTGTTCCCAGCTGGCAAGGGCATAGAACGGCTTCTGCTTAAAGGCTTCCTCATGAGTGGTGGAGGTGGATGGGAATTGCAGCCCAGCAGCCTCCACAGGTGGGAGGAGCAGCCTCCACAGGTGGGAGGAGCAGCCTCCAGAGGTGGGAGGAGCAGCATGCACAGGTGGGAGGAGCATCCTCCACAGGTGGGAGGAGCAGCCTCCACAGATGGGAGGAGCAGCCTCCACAGGTGGGAGGAGCAGCCTCCACAGGTGGGAGGAGCAGCATGCACAGGTGGGAGGAGCAGCATGCACAGGTGGGAGGAGCATCCTCCACAGGTGGGAGGAGCAGCCTCCACAGATGGGAGGAGCAGCCTCCACAGGTGGGAGGAGCAGCCTCCACAGGTGGGAGGAGCAGCATGCACAGGTGGGAGGAGCATCCTCCACAGGTGGGAGGAGCAGCCTCCACAGATGGGAGGAGCAGCCTCCACAGGTGGGAGGAGCAGCATGCACAGGTGGGAGGAGCAGCATCCACAGGTGGGAGGAGCAGCATCCACAGGTGGGAGGACCCTTCCAGAGGCTGAGGGGCTGATAGATGTCTGTCCTGTAGGTCCCTCTGAAATCTGATTAAGACTTGTCTGGAAGACACAAATCTTATTAAAAGGCAAGGACTAAATCAAAAGCAGAATAATAATTAGGAAAGGGTCACTAGAGAGGACAGCAGATTCCCCAGGACCTTGTCCCCAAACCCTGTCAATGTAGCAGCTGATGAAGGTCAAGCGTCCGCCTGACCTCCCTGGGGACGGGTCAGCCCATCGCTCAGTTGGATGGAGGGTGTGGATGCAAACACAGCAGGAAGTATTGGCCAGAGCACAGAGACCCCCTTTAGAAGCAGAGAGGCAGTCTGAAGTGAGGCAGTTGCCAAGGAGTGGAGGGACATTTGGAAATCTTGGAGGGGCTGGGCGTTGTTCTGGGTGACTTCCTGGAAGATCTTGTTAACATTACCAATGGCCTCATCACGTTCCAAATAACCAAGGAATGGGACCGAGATGGTTCTCTCTTTTCCCTAAAAGCCATGAAAACAGCCACAGTGGAGTGTGGGGGAGATAGGGGTGAGGTGGGGGGAGATTGATTAGGAAGGGCTGGCAGGTGGGCGTCGAGGGAGCCTCCAAGTACAAACAGCCAGGAGAAGATCAATACAAAAGGACCTGCAGCATGGGTAGAAGGAACAGGGAGATGCTGGGGTGGGAGTGGTCTCACCCACTGAAGACACAAACCACTCCTTCTGGGAGCCGCATGTGCTCCTCTTTCACCACAGCATCAGACATGGCGAGGCTCGCCAAATCCGTGGCAACAGTGAAGCCAGGAGGAGCATCCCCACAGCCGGCAGGGAAGAGGTGTCTGGAGGGTGAGGGGTCACCTGTGGGAAACGTCCTCTGGGAAAACTGCCCTCAAACTCTCTTCTCTTCTTCCAACCCACCAGAAACATTTCCCAGGTAGTTTCAATAATCAAGAGAGTAACAGCCAGGCCTTCCAAATACCAATCCCCAATTCTTCTTACATCATTTAAGGACCTTGTTTCCTAGAAATCACACACACACACACACACACACACACACACACACACACACTCACACACACACTCACACACACACACACACACTCACACACACACTCACACACACACACACACACACACTCACACACACACACACTCACACATACACACACACACACACTCACTCACACACACACACACTAACACACACACACACACTCACACACACACACTCACTCACACACACACACACTAACACACACACTCACACACACACACTCACACACTCACACACACACACACTCTCACACTCACACACACACACACACACACACACACTCACACACACACAGTGTCAGAGATACCACTGACCCACACCTGAGTTTGTAAGACTCAAAGTTCTAGCTAAACGTTCCCGTCAAACCTTTTGGCTATTTCCAAATTCTCTCGGAAGTTTTCCCTTTTTGGGAGCCAGGGAAGGCTGAACTGGCAGGTCCCCCTTAGGAAGGAGGCCCTCCCTCAGGAACGTTCACTGATAGGGCTCCCAGCAGTTCCCTTCTCTTTCCATCCACCCGCCCCTGCAGCAGGGAGGGATGGGCAGAGGGGGAGAAAGGAGGAGACTCTTCCTCTCTGTGCTCTCCCCCTATGCCTTGGGAGTGAAGGTTGGGGATCCCACAATTACCAATCAGGTGACCTGAAATCCAAATTTCCTCCTTCATCTCCACACTGGCAATAGATGTGAGCTACCTCTAAAGTCCTCTCAAGTCCTAGCCAGCAGGAAGCAGTTACAGGCCGTCAAATGGGTGAGGTTCATATAGCATTTGCCCCGCCAAGTCCTATTACAGACATGGGACCCTGCCAACAACCCTGGAAGGTGAGTGCAATGAAATCCCCCACAGAACACACTGGCTACAGTTCTTGTGGGCACCCTGGGCTGGGGTTCTAGCTGCTCCCAAGCCTGTGAACAGAGGACAAAAGGCTTGATTGCCTCCTTAATACATTTCTGCCACTTAAACAGAAAGTGGACTCACCAAGGGCAGAGGCTGCTGCTCCTCCCCCTCCCCCTGACACTCTGGGCAGAATTCAAGTTTTCAATTCTCCAGCTTTCTCTTTTCTTTCTCTGATCTGAGATGACCAGGACATAGAGGGGCCTTGACTATGACGATCTTAATCTGTCAACCGCTTTTCAAACCTTTTTCAACTTTTATAAGATTTCATCCTTATTTTAGCTTAATAGAAATTCTACAGGCTGGTTTCTCAGAAACTACCAAAATGTTTCAGGACCGGAACTACCCCATGGTCCCAGGAGCTCTTACCTGCAATCTTAACATCCCTCATTGCCAATCTCCTTAATGACCGATAGCAAAAGCTCCAGAATGTGCTTAGGTGGTTTTTTTAAGCAGTTCCACGACTTTAGCTATCTAGCTTTATATCTGTAGCCCCAACTTGGTCATTGATGGGGACCACAGAAGGCTTTTGCTTAAAAAAAAAAATCTAATATGGGAGTTAGTGATGCTATTAAATCTCCAATGTTCTTTCTAAGTGAACCCTGGGGACAACATGGATTTAAAAACAACTTCTTAGAACCATGTAAAAACAATTATTCCAACCCTGGTTAAATGGTTAAATAAACAGAGGGTTTTCCTAAAAGCAATAACTAGTATTTGTCTAAAATAAAGAACTAGTGTTATTTGTAGAGGGACAAGTCAGAAGATTTTTCAATAAAAACAAAAGTAAAGAAAGGATATGAAAAGGATAATCTCTAAATCCGTTAATATTGATAACATGAATTTACTTTGGTATTAAGTTTGAAGTTCCCTTTCCTTTTGAAGACCTAATCTAGCATAAATATCCTTTAAGTCTTAATTTCTGATTAGATTTACTGAATGAATCTTTTATTAAGATTTAATAGTAGATAACATAGAATGAGCCTAAATATATCTTAAAAGAAATAAAATAAAATAACCATCTTTTAGTAAGTTAGTCCTTCTTTTTCAGTGAGCTAGACCAATCGAGAGCAAAAATCCTTAAAGAAACACTTAAGGAGACCTTTCAAAAAAATTCACAGAATGATAAAATAAGTTTTAAGCCAATGAAGTATTGAATTGACCAGTTATCTCGCCCTAAAATCTCATTACACTCCTGACATGCCCAGCAACTGACTATTGTCAATCTCCCTAGACCTCTGTAAAACTGAGGAATCTGCATCAGGAAGAGCTCCTTTTTTCTGTTATAAAATAAGCTCCTCATTGTTTTTTGTTTGTTTGTTTTGTTTTGTTTCTCTTCCCAGATTATTTTTACCTTGCGAATACAATCCTTCCTTTGCAACAACAACAACAACAAAATTCGGTTCTGCACATATATATATTGTACCAAGCATATACTATAAGAGATTTAATATGTATGGGAATGCCTTCCATCTAGGGATGGGGGTGGAGGGAAGGAGGGGAAAAACTTGCAACAGAAGGGAGTACAAGGGATAATGTTGTAAAAAAAATTTACCTATGCATATGTACTATCAAAGAAAATGTTATATTTATAAAAATTAATAACAAACAAAAGAATAAAATGAAATAAGCTCTGTGACCTTCCAATTTATCATACACCACTGAGGTTTTGGCTGACCTTATTTAATGGTAATTTGATGACCTTGGTATTCAATAATTTTCGACAAGAATCAAATTTTTTTCTTTTGGAGACATAACAGATATTCACGCTCATCACTACTATTCAATACTGTACCAGAAATGCTTGCCATAGCAGTAACTCAAAGGCAAAGAAATGGAAATTGTAAACAGCAAAGAGGCAAACAATAAATAAAAAAATGTTTTTTTACAGATGATATGATTGTTTACTTAGAGAACTCTACAGAATCAATTAAAACTTAAATGAAATTTTTACTAACATCAGCAAGACAGGAGAGTACAAGTAAACCCAAGGATGTTATCAGTATCATAGAAATTATCAATAAAATCCAGGAGAAAGATAAATTCCATTGAAATTACATATAGTATGAAATATCTAGAAGTCAACCTGCCAAAACACAGATAACAACTCGGTGAACACAGGTCACTCTTTACATAATTAAAAGCAGCTCTAGACAAGGGGAGAAATATGAATTACTCATTGCCAGGCCAAAAATGATAATGCTGCCTATGTTAATTTGTGAACACAATGAAATACGAATCAAAATAACACAGAATTTCTTGAGAACATTAAAAAAGGATAACAAAATTCATCTGGCTGAACAAAAATTAAGACTATCAAGGAAATGAATGGGAAAATTGGGAAGAAAAGGGCCTAGCAGTACCAGATCATAAAACTACACTAACAAGCCCGTATGATTAAAAATGTATTATTGAGTAAGAAACAGAAAGACTGACCATAGGAACAGATTGGGTATACAGCATACAGGAGCAAAAGAGCACATCATCCATTTCTTTGACAAAGCTAATAATCCCAGCTATGGGAAAATTCACAAGTCAACAAAAGCCACTGGGAAAATTGGCAAACAATGTAACAGAATCTGAGGTTGGAAAAAGGTTTCACAGGAAACACAAGAGTGAAGCTGAAAATGGGTATATTCCTTGGACGTATGGGCTAACATCATAAACAGAGAAGCCCAGAAGAAAATGGGAAAGAAATCATGACCAAGCAAAGGACAGACAGGTTCAAAAGAAGCAAAATGGACAATCTGGCTTACATAAAATTAAAAAGCTTTTCTGTTAAGTTCTTACTAAGTGCTAATGAGATAATGAGATGATAGGTTCTTACTAAGTGCCAAGTTGATACTTAACAGTTCTCTAGTTCTGGCCTTTACAATGAGTTTTACCCCTTGGAACTTCTGGGGAGGAGCTTACATGTTTAAGAGGAGCAAGATCATTGGTTGAAGTATTTTTTCCCAGAAGCCCCTGAGTTATTTCCCGCCTATTCTCTGGGAGGATAAAAGAAGACACCATTGAGCAAGGAGTCTTATCTGGGCCAGAGTTGAGGAGGCTCTCTGGAGGAAGAAGAATCTGGCCAAGAGATTGAGTTGAGGCAGCAGATCTCCTCCCAGAGACTGATCGGCAGTTTCTGGAGACAACAGAACTTTACACTTTTCCACAAACAAAATCAATGCAGCTAAAACTAAAAGAGAAGTGAGAAGTTGAGGGGGGAAAGCAACATAGTCCATAACTTTTTTCAATGAACCATTCTGCAGATATTTTATATAATGTGAATTTACCCACGGATGTATAAGAAGCCAGAAGGGAGGCAGGAAGGAGACTGTACCCCTGTGGCACCAGCACATGGGTCAATGACACATAAAGGTTAACACAAAGAATCAAGAGCAGGAGGAACACTTTCTTGTAGGGGCCAGTCCCAGGACAGCCTGGCTGTAACTGAAAGGAAGAACATGGCAGGAGGGACAGACATGGAAACATGTGGCATGGGACAGATGTGATGCTCCAATGATGGACAAAACATCCAAATGCAGGGGCCAGACTCTCAGGTGGGCGGGTGCATTGAACACAAGTTGTCCTGCACAAGTACTGGAGGTCTTAAGGCAAGCCCAGATCCATCAGTGGTGGTGGCTGTCTCTCTGCAGATCTATTCTGCTTTCTGCTAGAGTGAGTTTTTAAAGGTTTTGAGAAGCATTAGTGATAGGAGGCCACGGAGTACCAAATTGAAGGGGAGGAGCAGACTGAGATCCCAGATGGTACAGAGGTGGTTTGGGAGAATTCCTTGCAAAAAATCCAATTTGCATAATATGAATTGAAAAAAAGCAACATCTATCTGTTGTCCATTCCGTTCCTCTTGAGTTTTCAATAGAGGTCTTTTATATGCAAGGTTTCTAAGTCTTCTAAGTTTTATTATTCTCCTCGACTTCTTCCTTATTTATTTTAAGGTTGTATTTGTCTAGGTCACCCAGAAAAAGTTGAGGTACCCTGCCATTGTAGTTTTATTATCTATTTCTTCCTGTAATGCATTTAACTTTTCCTTTAAAATTTTGAATCCAATGCCTCTCTTTTCTGACTCCATTGACTGTGGTTTCCCTAAACAAAAATTAGGCTGCATGCCAATTTACCCTTTCAGTGAGGCCGAATTTTTCTCTGCATTTTTTCTGACATCATGATTGCTTCCTTTATGTTTTATCCTTCATATGAAATATAACAGTTTCTGCTTCAGCCCTCTAATTTCACTCTGGTTCTCTCTTTCTTTACAATATGTTTCTTTTCAAAATACAAAAAAGAAAAAACAAACATAGTCTGGAAGTTCTGGTTTCTAATTCATTTTACTGCCCACTTGCATTTAGGAGTGAGTTCATCCCATTAACATAGTCATGATGTATTTGATTCTGTTTTTTCTTCTTTCTCTCTTTTTATCCCATTACCTCACTAGTTTCTATTTTGTACATGACCATGCCATACTTTTATCTGCCCAAAGTTTGTCACCACTTTTTCCTTCTCCTCTCCCATTTGTCTACTTACCTTTAGGGTAAAATAGATTTTTTTTGACCCATGGAAGAAGTACATATAAATACAGATATAGATATTTACCGACTTTGAACCAATTTAGATGGGAGGGAGGGTCAAGGATTGGTCACTCCCCTCATCATCATTTTCCACTCCAAGGCAAAACCTCTTCCCTGAATGCTTATTTTATGAGATCATTTCCTCCATTATTTCTCTCCCTTCTACCATCTGCCAGGGCATCCTTATTTCTCACCTATCTATTTTGCATCATCCCCAACCAGACCGTTCACTTCCAAAATCTCTTTCTAGTTTGAATGCTTCTACCTGCCTAGTAAAGATAAAACTCATAGGAGACAGGGTTATCGTCTTCCCTTCTAGAAGAGGACACAGGGTATCAGTAACGAGTCACTTGAGGGGTCTCTATCATATTTACCTTTGAATGTTGCTTTTGAGTCTTCAATGTGAGACTCACATTTTCTCCTCAGCTCTTGTCTTTTCATCAGGAATGCTTCAGCGGCCTCTATTGCATTCAATGTCCAATTTTTCTCTTGCTGTGCTTCCCCAGAGAGGAAGCCCGTAGTGAGTGGAGTGTTCCCAGAACGAGTGTCTTCTGCCACAAAGATGTTGTCCGCTGAGTGATGTCCGTCTAGATGTGTTTCCATAGAGAGCAATCCCGAAGTAAGTGGTGTAAGACAGAAACTGGAAAGCCTCTGGGCAAAGGAACCGACCTTTATCAAGGGAAACAAGGTGAGGTCTCAGACCGTGCTGGACGGACCATAGAGCCCACCTTTGTTTCTCTCAAAGGTTGGTTTCTTTGTCCAGAAGTCCTTCCCAGTCTCTCTCTTACACCAGAATGTTGCCAGAGAGAGTGTCTTCTACCTCCATTGTCTTTGCCTCTGAGTTCTGAGAGTAGAGTAGGTGCGTATCTCCAAGAAGGTTGTAATTGAACGATTCTAATAGTATTTATCTTCACCCATCAGCATTTCATCTACAGAGTATTCTGACATTAAATCCACTAGTGTCTTTTCCTCAGAATCTTCAGAGATCAGCAGTAGTTCAAAGGTGGAAGAAGCTTCCGAAAGAGAAGTATTTTTATAAATATTATCAGGTATTACAGGTATCGTTTCCCTCCACGTGTCGAGACTGCAAGTGCTGCTTCAAATGAGAGTGATCCACCAGGAATGGCAGTATTCTCAAGAGATTATCTCCTACCACAAGTCTTTTCCTCTCTGGACTATACAGTTGTGTTGATTTTTTTCATTCCTAAAACACAAAAGACCACTCGTCACATGGCATGACTCTCAGGAAGCAGAAGGAGAGGGAGGGAAACATGGGATACTGTGGTGTAAGAAACAGGAAACCGCATGGCATATTTTTACATGAGGGGAAGAATCTAAAGGTATTAATGAAAAAGTGGGGAGGAAGAACAAAAAGGGCTTTTCCTGCATTCTCATTCCTTCCAGCTCTGCAGCTTCAGCATCCGGGCTTGGCTTGAGACCTCCAGCACTACAAGGGGAGCCTTTGGCTGGCTCTGCCACTCAGCCTCACGTCTGGCACCTGCTTGTGTGCCTCCTGTCCATCCATGCTCAGGTGCCATGTGTCTTTCCTCAGTCCACATGTTGCTTGTCCTCTCCTTTGTGGGGCGGTGGCTGGCTCCTCCTGCTGCTCCCGTCCTTCTCTTGCTCCTCAGTCCCCGGGTCCGTGTGTCCTTGAGTCATCTCCCGGCCCCCTCCCTTCCCAGACGCACGACTCCCTTCCTGTCTCCCTTTCTCCCTTGAAGCCGAGTCCGGGGGTAAATTCACTTTACTCTAAAATTGCTCCACTAAAGGTTTGCCCAACAGTCCACTTACAGAAAGAGGGAACTGTGTAGAGTTGGTATAAAAAATCGATGCCTCAGTGCAAAGCAGTTTGGCAGAATTTTGATAGAAGACCAATACCTCATAGCACATAGTAAATTAAACTGTAACAGAATACATGGTTTAGCTATGACAAATGAAAGGATAAACTGGGCCTATGAAATGATGAATCACTGTAATCACTAATAAGTACCTTAGCTGAAACCTCCACCTCATTAATGTATTCATTCACTCAGCTATGGATTGACTCCTCCAATGTGGCCGGCACATACAAAGCCAGACGGGCTAAGTGACGAGCCACAAGCCCATGGACAGCATGGTCGTAGGCTCTGGAGATGCAAACACTGTTACAGACACAGTCCCTAACAAGACAAGCTTGGGTTCTGCTAAGACAGAAAATGTGTAAATGTACATGAGAAGAAACACAAATGCAAAATGCAAGGCAGTCTGGGAGCAAGGCTTACAGCAGCTTTTCAATCAAGAAAGGCTTCATGTCATGGTTGGGGCTTGAACGGTGTCTTAATTGCTAAGGATAGAGGGCCAGGTTCAAAGTCAGGAAGGCTCAAATCTTGCTTTAGACCCACGTCAGCGGCATGACCACGGTCACCCCGTCTGACCTCTTAGCGCCTCAGACTACTCTAAGAGCAGGGACGCATTCACCTGGGGAGTCACTCTTACTGAAGGGGCAGACAGAGCAAAGAATGCTTGCCTTGGACGCTCTGCCTTGTCCTTGCCCAAGGCCACATGCTCACCAAGGGCCTGAGGCTGCCTGTGAACAGAGGTCTTCCTGACTCCCCGCCCAGTGCTCTAACCCCTGAACCCCCCTCTGGAAGCCCCAGAAAACTGCTGGGAAGCCATGGTTGAGGAGGATGCCATGCAGCCAGGGAAGGAGAAAGAAAGAGCTCATTGCCAGGGCTCTGAAGTTCTGCAGGGTCTCAGTCCTTTCTGAATTCACCACCTGCCCTGAGGAAAAACGCCAGTTGTTCTGTCTGAGACAGGACCGTCCCTAGTCTTAGTGTGTGGTGGCTGCAAGGGAATGTGAGCAGGCCCTGCAATTCCACAGAGAATGCAAACTACCTTTAATGGAAAGAGGAAGAACAGTTCCAAGGAACCCCGAGTCACACTTGCTCTTGATCCCCAGTCATTCTGGCTTTTAACCTTTTGTGTCCCCCTCCCAGCAAATAGCTTACCTGGCCCGACGCATATGTGGGGATCTGTCCGTCTCCCCTTTAACAGTCTGGGGTGGTCTCGAGCGCAGGTTTTCTTCTACAACACAATTTGCCCCAGTAATCCTGAGAAACTGAGCTATACATTCCATGCTGGTGAGGGCTGCTTCTTTCTGGGGAATCCAGCGCCTTCCCATGGGGGTGGACTACAATTTGTGCCATTCCTTGGCTGCTCTGTGTCCTTCCAAGATGGTTTCCTCTCAAATATAGACAGAAGAGACCCAGGAAACCCTCTCAGCATTGAGATTAATGAGCCCAATCTGACTCTAACACGGGGGAGAGTCTTAAAGACTTGGTAAGGATCACACAAATTGTAGGTATGGGAGGCAGGATTTGAACTCAGTTGTTTCTGATTCTCACCAGTGGACACAGAGCAGCAGGTTGGCTTATGAAGCTGTAAGGTATCTTTTCAGGGTCCCAAAAACCTATGAGGCTTTAAACTCACCTTCCCTGACTCCAAAAAGTCAAATCTCTCAATCTGTCTCTGTTTGTCTGTCTGTCTGTCTGTCTCTCTCTCTCTCTCTTTCTCCCTCTCCTTCCCTTCCTCCTCCCCCCTCCCTCTGTTTCCGTCTCTTTCTCTCTCTCTTACACACACACACACACACACACACACACACACACACACACACACATACACACACACACACACACACACTCCTGTCTTAGCTTTAATGTTCATTGCAACCAGATTTTACCTCCATTTACAGGCATAAAATTCAATCACTCGACAAATGTTGAGCATCTGTGGTGTTTCATCTTTGATGTTGGGTTTTTATGTCATGGGGTAGCTGGGGAAGGTCCCTCTGAAATGGCTCATGTTCCACATGGAGATTCTTGAATCAGCTGATTAATGGCCACACCTGGGAAGCCTAGAGGCCCAGATACAGCAGGGAAGTTGCCAGTCCTCAGGCTTCCAAGCAACAAGCCAGGGGCCAAGCCCCTTACTCTCAATTTAAGAAACTTGGGACAGTGCCCAGTATACCCCAAGAGCAGGGCTCAACTTTCAGTGTTACAACACGGTCTGGAAACCTGCACCAAAATTATCGCCTGAGTGTAGGGAGCTACTGTGCTGTCAGGGAAGATCAAAACACAACATCAGACGATCATAATGATGCCAGAACATCTACATGTGAAGCCTCAAATTGGTGTGTGGATGAATTGGTCTCAGTCCTTCTGAAAGGGCTCCAAAAGCATTTCTAAAATATGTAACAGGAGTAGAAGGAAAATGGGCAGGAGAAATGAGAGAGATTCACAAGAAAAGTTAACATTTTTTAAAAAGAAGCACAAAAAATCCGACAGACATGTACCAAACGTCAATGAAGAAAACAACCTTAAAAAGTAGAAATTTCTAGATGGAAATGGAAGAGCAAAAATCCATTGAAGAAAACCACTCTTGAGGAAGAGTGTGGGAAGTAGGTCAGAACATTCAGAAACAAAAGAAAATTGAACCTGTGAGCTAATGCAGACAAGTGACAAACGCATAAAACTTTCAGCAGAATAAGGGTTTCCTAGGACAACCAGAGAAGTCCAGAAGAAAGACTCCCCTTTGGAGGAGTAACTTGTTAAAACATCCCCTGGAAGAAGCAGGGAGCCCTGGGTTCCAGGTGGCCTCAGGCCCATTCAAGGGGACTGTTACCTCCTGAGACAGCACTTGGGATTGGAGGCCAGGGAGAATGATAAGGAAGTCCTGAAATATCTGCTGATAAGGAATGCCAGGCCCAGCTGTGCTGTTAGGAAAGAAGGAAAAAGCCCACACCCCAGGAGGGCAGAAGCAGAGGCACAGGGTAGCTGCTGGCTGTCTTACAGGAGGGTGGAGTTCTTGGTTTTTGAGTTCCAAGTCAGAGAAGAAAACTGAAAGAAGATCCAGAGGCCGAAGCACCATCTCCCTCTCAGATCTAGGGGATGACACTATTAATTTCTTATTTTAAAAAAGAGCAACATGGCAGCCAGGGGACACAGTGGTTAGAGCACCACCCTAAAGTCAGGAGGACCTGAGTTCAAATGTGGCCTCAGACACTTAACACTGCCTAGCTCTGTGACCCTGGGCAAGGCACTTAACCCCAATTTCCTCAGAGGGAAAAAAGGAAGCAAAGGGGAAAGAATTCAACTAAAGAAATAGGAAACACTGGGATTTATCAATAGAGGAAGGGATACTGAAGGGGAAAAGCTTTTCTTATCCCAAAGAGTTATGGTAAATGGCTACTGTCCAGAAAGAATTTGTAGAAGAACTCAGAGAAGACTTTAAAAATCAAATGAGAGAGGTTGAGGAAAAACTAAAAAAATAACAAGCATCCAACCAAATCCAGAGGCTTATGGAAAGAAAGTAAACCAAATTGAAGAGGAGATCCAGAGTTTTCAAGAAGAAAGTGACCCTTTCAAAGTTACAATTTGGCAAAGGGAAGTCAGTAAAGTTATGAGAGACCAAGAAATAATAAAACAAAATATTGTCATGATGTAGGAAATGACGAAGTGATAGATTTTTAAAAATTGTAAAAAGATCTGCACTCATGAGGGATGATGTTATCTAGTTTCAGAGAAACAGAACAAACAAGCATAGTACAATCTTACATAGATGCCTACAAATGTATATGTATATATGAGCATGATTATACATGTCTGGGTACATGGATTTGTATACTTATACAACTGTGTCTATGTATCTATGTACATGTATGCGTGTATTTATGTACAAATATATCAGCAGCAGCCATCTTGGGGGACGCTGTGGGGCAAAAAAAGCAAAAAAATAATAGTGTAAAAAGTGCACAGCAGAGAACAAAAGTGAACCTAAGAAGAAGCAAACAATAGATGGACAGTTCTGAATAAATGTGTACTATTAATGACATATGATTTTTTGAACTAGAAATCTATTATTTCATATTTTAAATGCTCTCACATTGTTTTGTGCCTATGACAATGCTTTTCCATCTTTTCTCTTTCTTTTTCTATGTTTAATTTGTTTAAATAAATGAATAAATATGTAAAAATTTTTTTTAAATGGAGTAGTGTTTTAGGGGAATGATTTAGGTATAGAAGACACAGTATTAAATATCCATAATACTCTATTGTTTGAGAAATACAGAAATCCCATCTTTTTGAAAAATAAGTTACTATGAACAAAAACTTCTGGAGAAAATTGAAAACCAGTATAGCAGAAACCAGGTACAGTTCAATCCCTTACATCATGTGCCACTTGTTTGTCCAAAGGAATAGAAATTTGGATCCATCGACCTCACAGCATGTCTTTGAGTCTGGAGGCTGGATATTTTGCTCTCCTGGCCACTTATTTATTTTAGATTTTCAAAACAAACTGCGATATTGAACTCTTCTGTTCCCTCTAGTTCATTGATGATTTCTTGAAACACAGCTTAGAAAAACCAGACTTTGATAAAGCCCATTGGGATTCAGCAGAAGCTACTTGACAAATCCTTGAACCCAAGTCACTCTGGCTTTCACTGAGTGTCCAATAGAAGATGCTAGCTTAAGCCTCACTTGGTCATTGTGTGGGTTTTGATGGCTCAGACAGAGTGTAAATCACAGCTGTTTCTTCTGGCCAAAACACTGAGGTTCTTCCCTCCCCACATTATTATTTTTATTATTATTATCATTGAGTAGGCAAAGTAGAGCATCTTTTGCCTCAATTCTTACATAGCCTTAAATCACTAAATTACTGTTGCCTCGTCCCAAGTGAGACATGGGAAAGGCCCTAGCTTAAACAGCCTAAGGTCTCCCCCTGCTTACGGGGCCATGGCCAGTCTGCCTGACCTAGGTCTTGCCTCTGCAGCTGACTCTGGAGTGAGGCTGGGGATCTTGCCCAGCTCTGCCTCCCCTAAATGCAATTCACTTGCAAGTCATGAGCTTCTAGATGCCATTGGTCCTCTTCCAGAAAGAAGCATGAAAACACAATGAAAACAAGGTAAGACCAAAATGGGTAGGTGATTTAGACATAAAGGCAGATACCGTAAGCAAATGAGGAGAGCATCCATTCTGGGATGTAATTTTGGAATCATGCAAAAAGTAACAAAAATATTCAAAGCCTTTAAAATAAATAATCCATTACATAACGAGAAGGCACCAATTAAACAGTCCCCATATACTGCAAAAAACTTATAACAGCACTTTTGGTGACATCTGTGACCTGGAACAAAGTAGATGTTTTCAAGTGGGCATGGCCAGAGAAGGCATGGAAACGAATGTTGTGGGATATTACTATATTGTTATAAAGGAATGGAGTGTGTTGACTACAGAGAAACAGAGAAACATCTCTGTGAAATGATGCAAAGTGACCTAGGCAAAGCCAAGAAAACAAAAATTAAAAAAAAATAAATACACAAACACATACATACCTGTAATCAAAATAAATTTAAATGGAAAGAATGACAAAGCAAAACTGGCAATGACCTGTAAGGAAATGCAAAAGACTGGAAAGGATACATGAGAAGACACCATCACCCGTCCTCTTTCTGGAGGTGAGAGATCCACAGGTGTTGCACACGTGCATACCTTTTCCCAAATGTGTGAAACAGCTGAGCTCACTTTTCTTCTCCTCCCTAAAACAAAAAATGGGATTTGTTACCTGGCATGGCCCTCATGGGGAGAGGGCCGAATCCATGGGATACCCTGGTGATGAGGGAAACACTAAACATCAATAAGTATTTTTGTGAAAGAGCTCAGTATCTGCAGGACATAATGAATGGAGGGAAGGAGGAAAGGAAGGGTTTAGGATTACTGCTTATCAGGGACAGATCTCAAACTTTACTAAAAATCAGAGACTTTGAATCCAAATGTTTGGTCTCGTCTGCTTTTCCTTGATGCAGTTGTCGGTTGCTTGGCAAAGCTATTGGAAGGGTTTGCCATTTCCTTCTGCAGTTCATTTGCCAAAGGAGCAAGTGAGGTAACAGGGTTAAGTGACTTGCTGAGGGTACCACAGTTAGCAAGTAGCTAAGACCAGATTTCACCTCAGGAAGAGGACTCCCTCTGACCTCATGCCCTGTAGAATTCCTAGGCACCCAGGAAATAATAGGAATTTCTTGAAGACGGCCACACTGATCTTTGGGTAAGATCACGTGTGCAACCTACATCAGTAAATAAAATAAAATAACAGTGTCTAAGAAATGCAAAGCGAACAGGTGGTGGGACCGAGGAGGACACACTATTGCATTTTTAATAACGGGATAAGGAAAAAGCAGTTTGCCAGAAATGTGATACCTCCTGAACACCTCACGCCAACTGCCACCTTAAATTACAAACGGGTATATGAATCCTATGTAAAAGGGGAATCTACGGCAAATTAGAGGAGCAAAGAGGAAGTTCCTGTTCACTTCTATGGATCGGGAAAGAGATTACGAGAGAACAAGGAACAGAGAAAATCACAGACAGTGACAGGTTCATTCTGCTTCTATAAAGTTGCCCAAAGTCCTAATGCAGAGAAAAGAGGAAGCAAAACACTTACCTGAGGAAAAGGACGTTTGTAGCAAAAATCTCTGGGGGGGGCTGCATATGCAAGATGGAGAAGAAACGCATTCCCACTTGCAGGATCAAGAATCCTTCTCCCCTAGGTCAAAAGGGAAGGAGAGAATATGTTCAGAGGAAGAAACCCAGGCTCTCACAGGCTTCTGACAAGATGCTCCCAAAGCCCTCACCCAGGACAAGGCCGCATTGAAGCAATTCCCTTCTTTCAGCCGATAAATCGTTTAAATGGAAAGGCTGAGGGACCTCTTTGTTCCACGGCAAGCGCCACGGAAACCTCCCTCTCATCACAAGCCAGTCGGACCCAGCACAAAACAATGAATGCGGCCTGGAAGTAAAAGGCCCCCTACAAAAGAGAAAATACGGGGCGGGGGAGGGGAAGAGCGCTCCCACTTTCTCCTCCCTTTCCCCGGGGCTCTGGGAGGAGACCGGCCCCACCGCGGTGACGTCATAGGACCGCCCCTTCCCGCCCCCTCCTTCTGGGAAGTCTCCTGGGTCTGGAGATGAGGCTGTGCTGGGACCGCATCCCAAGAACGGGAAATTCTTCCCGAAATGTCAAGCGTCTTTATGCCAAACTGAGAGAGAAGCCCTTTTAAGAGAAAAGATGCTAAAGGCGAATATTCTATAAAGGGAGAGATCCTGAGGAATAACATCACCCCTCCCTCTTTTTCTGAGGACTCCATATTTTAGCTTGGATTTTAGCACGTTAAGCTCTGCCTGCGGCCGCAAACCTTTCCGTGCCCTTTGATCCCCGAGGTCAGACAGGACAAAACGATGGAGCGGAAAGCCCCGATCCCCCGGGTTGTCCGAGTTCCGAGCCTCCGGCCAGGCCTGGGCCTGCAGGGACTGGGAACAAGAGGTGGAAGCGCCCATCGGAGACCGGAGAGAGGGAGGGTCCCCAGAGGGGGCTCGCGGCCGGCCTCCGCCGCCCCCCCCCGGCCCCTACCCGCAGCCTCCCAGACTGAGCCCGGAGCCGGCCCGAGGCACCCGGCAGGTGCAGGCACACACGCGCCCGCTCCCGCCCCCCCCCCACCTCCCCTCAGGGACACAGACGCGGCCACGCCCAGGATCTCAGCCACATTCACGTCCCCCCCCCCCCCCCCCAGACAAAGGTGCGGATGCTCCCGGGCCTTGTAGCCGCCCTCCCCCACACCTACCGGGCAGGAAGGAAAGCCGGGCGGGGAGGAGGGGGCTTCAGGGAAGGGCTGGGATGGGAGAGGACAAAGGGAGGGGCTGCGGCGGGAGCAGGGAGGGGGCCCCCTCACTCACTGCGGCTTAGGCGCTCAGGACCCTCGGCTCGGTCCGTCCGGAGGACGAGGGTAAGACGGGGGACGGAGGGGTCGCTGTGAGGCGGAGAGGCAGGGCCTGAGTGAGGGGCGCACAGACCCCCCCGCCGCCCCGGCACATCCTCACCTCCAGACAAAGGAGACTGGCATTGAACCGAGGGTGGGAAGGGGCGGCCCTGTGACGTCACCTGCGGGGGGCTAGGCTCCTCCCAGATTGGGGGGAGGGGGGAGAGAGCGGGGTTCAGGAGAGGGGAGGGGGCGCTGGGACATTAGCCCGGAGCACTTGGGAGCCCCCCCCCCCTTGTCATTCCTCTGGGCCCTCCTCACCCTGCCCCGCTAGGGGGGGGCCGCAGTGCCTCTCCCCCCTGGAGGGCCCGGCGCTGACCAGGGTCCTGGGTCCCGGGCGGGCTGCGGGGCTGGGAGCGGGGCGGCCGCTGAGCGCGGCTTGGGGAGGGGGGGGCGGCTCTTTTACCGAAACTGGTTGGGGGAGAACAGGAGGCGGAGGTCAAGGAGGGGGCCCGGGCTCCCCTGAAAGGAAGAGCACAAAAGCTCGGCAGCAGCTGCGAAGCCCAGTCCTTGGACGGGACTTGGATTCCTGAGAGCCCCCAGAGCAGAAGCAGAACGGGGGGGGGGAAGGAGGGGACACAGGGCAGGGGGGTCTGGGGGAAGGGCGGCATCGGCTCTTTTGTCCAGGCC
This sequence comes from Sminthopsis crassicaudata, assembly GCF_048593235.1. Classification (NCBI taxonomy): domain Eukaryota; kingdom Metazoa; phylum Chordata; class Mammalia; order Dasyuromorphia; family Dasyuridae; genus Sminthopsis; species Sminthopsis crassicaudata. Next base: position 86,426,706 of record NC_133623.1, read on the forward strand.
TGAGGAGACAGGAGATCAGAACCGGTGGGAAGGGACAGAGGGCCACCCAGGTGCGCATGCGCATCTGTCCTCCTCTTTGTGCATCCTGGGCACTGAATTCTGTGTAACACAAACCTCCCAGAGCCTGGACAGGAGGAAGCCTCTTTGCGGCTCAGACTTCTCTGCCAGGTGACTTCATCCATTTCCTTCCCAAACCACCAGTCAGCTCTAGAATACTCAGTCAATAAAAATAAATAAAAATCTCCAACAAAATATCAAAATGCAAATGATGGCGGCACTGACATGTCTTCCAAGTTAATTAAGTAATCAAGGACCATTTTTGGTCACAAAGGTTCAGGGACCCTCAGGACCAGAACTGCCTCTGGTGAGGTAGCGGGGACCCTGAGCAGCTGCACTATCTGCAGTCTCAGAGACCAGGGCTTCTTCCTGGGAACAGCCAGCAGCCCAGAGCAGTAAAGCAGGGACCACATGTCTTCCTCAATCAATCCCCTGCAACCATGGGCATGCAGAACTAGCTCGGAGAAGAGCAGTGTCAGAATGGCTGATGTGTTGGAGACTGCATTTCCCAAAGTGCTCCCATGTTGGAAACACAGACCAGCTTTAATATAAATATAAAATCAAACGAATAAGCTGGGGAAATGAGCAATTAAAAATTGGGTAAAAAGTCCAGTGGGACCAAGGAAGAGCAAGACACAAACCAGTAGCAATCAGGATCTCAGATAAAACAAAAGCAAAAACTGATCTACTGCAAAGAGATAACAAGTAAACTATATTTTTGCTTAAAAGTATCATAAAAAAAAAAAACAATGCAGTGGCCATACTAAACTAATATGCACCAAATGGCAGAGTAGTCTTTTTATTATACCTTTTTATTGACGGAACATATGCCTGGGTAATTTTTTACAACACTGTCCCTTGCACTGGCTTCTGTTCCGACTTTTCCCTTCCCTCCCTCCACCCCCTCCCCTACATGGCAGGCAGCCTTATACATGTTAAATATGTTGTAATATATGCCAGATACATTATATCTATGCAGAACTCTACAGTTCTCTTGTTGCAGGTAAAAATAACCTGGGAAGAAATACAAAAATGCAAGTAGTCCACATTCATTTCCCAGTGTTCCTTCTGTGGGTGTTGCTGATTCTGTCCATCCTTGATCATTTGGAACTGAACTAGATCTTTTCTTTGTCGAAGATATCCACTTCCATCCTCATACAGTATTGTTGTTGAAGAGTATAATGGTCTCCTGGTTCTGCTCATTTCACTCAGCATCAGTCCATGTAAGTGTCTCCCAACCCTCTCTGAAATCATCCTGCTGGTCATTTCTTACAGAACAATAATATTCCATTACATTCATATACCACAGTTTATTCAGCCATTCTCCAAATGATGGGCATCCATTCAATTTCCAAAAGGGCTACCACAAACATTTTTGCACATGTGGGTCCCTTTCTCTCCTTTAAGATCTCTTTGGGATATAGGCCCAATGGAAACACTGCTGGATCAAAGGGTATGTCCAGTTTTATAGTCCTTTAAGAAAAATTTCAAATTGTTCTCCAGCATAGTTAGATTAGTTCACTAATCGACCAACAATGCATCAGTGTGCCAGTTTTCCCAAATCCCCTCCAACACTCGTCATTATCTTTTCTTGTCATCTTAGCCAGTCTGAGAGGCATGTAGTAGTATCTCAGGGTTGTCTTCATTTACATTTCTCTGATCAATCTTGAATTGGAGCATGTAAGAAAGGGAAATTGTAAGGAAACAGTAGGCTCAGATGATGAAATTGAAACTATTTCCACTCATATGAAAGAGTGTTCCAAATCACTACTGATCAGAGAGATGCAAATTAAGACAACTCTGAGATACCACTACACACCTGTCAGATTGGCTAAGATGACAGGAACAAATAATGATGAATGTTGGAAGGGATGTGGGAAAACTGGGACAGTGATACATTGTTGGTGGAGTTGTGAAAGAATCCGGCCATTCTGGAGAGCAATCTGGAATTATGCCCAAAAAGTTGTCAAACTGTGCATACCCTTTGACCCAGCAGTGCTACTACTGGGCTTATATCCCAAAGAAATACTAAAGAGCGGAAAGGGACCTGTATGTGCCAAAATGTTTGTGGCAGCTCTTTTTGTTGTAGCTAGAAACTGGAAGTTGAATGGATGTCCATCAATTGGAGAATGGTTGGGTAAATTATGGTATATGAAGGTTATGGAATATTATTGCTCTGTAAGAAATGACCAGCAGGAGGAATACAGAGAGGCTTGGAGAGACTTAAATCAACTGATGCTGAGTGAAATGAGCAGAACCAGAAGATCACTGTACACTTCAATGCTGTATGGAGAGGTAGTCTGATGGAAGTGGATATCTTCAACATAAAGAAGATCCAACTCACTTCCAGTTGATCAATGATGGACAGAAATAACTACACCCAGAGAATGAACATTGGGAAGTGAATGTAAATTGTTAGCACTACTGTCTATCTACCCAGGTTACTTATACCTTCGGAATCTAATACTTCATGTGCAACAAGAAAATGGTATTTACACACATATACTGTATCTAGGTTATATTGTAACATATGTAAAATGTATGGGATTACCTGTCATCGGGGGGAGGGAGTGGAGGGAGGGGGGGATAATTTGGAAAAATGAATACAAGGGATAATATTATAAAAAAAAAGATAATTGTATAAATATGTTTACATATATTGAATATTGTATAGCATATATTGGATTGCTTACTATCTAGGAGAGAGGGTGGGGGAGGAGGGGAAAATTTGGAACACAAGGCTATGCAACTATCATTGTTAAAAAATAATGCATGCATATTTTTTTAAAATAAAAATTTTAAAATAAAAAAAAAGAAATGAAAACAGTAGGCAAGGGGGAGATTAACTATCCCTATTCATAGATAGTCCTATGATTTACTTAAATCACCCCAGAGTATCAAATCTGGGGGGGGGGGGATTGACAACTTTAACAGGGTTGCAGTGCACAAAATAAACCCATGTAAATCATCAGACTTTCTGTGTTCTACCAACAAGACCCAGCAGGAAGAGATAGAAACAGAAGTTTTATTAAAAAACAACAACAACAACAACAACAAAAACCTGCAAATAATAAAAAATATTTGGAAGGTTCCCTGACAAGTCCAACCCAGTGACTGCCTTAAAACAATGAGAAAACACTCTTTATACAAATGAAGAGAGATGTAAAGCATAGGAAAATGCTTAATTGTTTGTCAGTGGTCTTCGTCAAGTGAAATGACAATTCTACCTACTGTAATTTACTTGTCCAGGGTCACAACAATTAAACTATTAAAGATTTATTTTATAGAACTAGAAAAAATAATAAAAAATCAAATTCATTAAGATCCATTTTTCCAATAAGTCAAAGTTTAGCAACAGGAAGAATTCAAAGCAATGAATCCATGCTATTGATAGTCCTATGAAAAAAGCTCCAGATCCCTCATAATTAATGAACGTGAAAATGATGAGAACCAGATAAGGGGTAACAAATTGTAATTAGGGTTAATTGAGGTCTAATGGCAGGGTGGGGGTACAGGGAGTCAAATAGAGCTCCCCTGCAACCCCTTTGGATTCGGCACAAGCATACACAGTTAAATGAGGTCTACTAGTGCAGCAAGACTCCCCTGTAAAGGAATTTACAGACCCGAAAACCTAGATTAATAAAAGAGATTTATTTTGGGGTTTGGAAGTCAGGTTAAAGGTAGAAAGACGCCAGCGCCAGGGCTGGCACTGGGTGGACAGGAACCCTTGGCATAGCTGGCATATGCCATGTTTGGGGCTCCTGCAAAGAGGGGACTCCAGTTTCCCTCTTGTATAATGGAGGGCTTTTGGTGAATGGGCCTATGGGTGCAGTCTCATCTTGGCTCCTGGCTGGTTTCAGCCAGGGTTAGAATTTGAATAGAAATCAATGGGTTTTTAGATAAGGAGCTCTTTATGCTGGGGGTGGGGTTGGAGAAACCTGAGCAGATCATTATAGTGGGGGCTGGGACAGCCCAAATTAGCTCGGATCCAGTGCTGGCTGGGAAAGCCTGGATATCTCCCATTGGGATTCATGGAAGCTGGGAATTAGAAAGGAATCTTAACCCAAATCAAAAACAACTCTCTTCTCTCCATCTTTAAATGAGAGAGCCCCCAGGAGGTGGAGAACACATTGCAAAAGGGGGAGGTCAAGAAAGGGGGGTCCCAGGCTCCACTGAAGGGAAGAGCACAATAGCTCAGCAGCATCTGCAAACTGCTGGAATTGCACTTGAATGGGACTTGGATTCCTGACAGCCCCAGAGCAGAAGGAGAGGGTGGTGTGGGGGAAGGGCGGCTCTCAACCTTTTTTGTCCAGGCTTGAAGAGACAAGCAATTTGAACGGTCGGGAGGGACAAAGGGCCACCCAGGCACTCATGTGTATTTGCCCCCTATTTCTGTGTGCCTACTCTGCAATGTATTCTATGTAACAGAAACCTTCCAGAGCCTGGACAAGAGGGAACCACCCTGCCTTTCTGCCTCAGTTCCCTCTACCAAGTGACTTCATCAATTTCGTCCTAAAACTACTAGTGAAAATCAGGTCAATAAAAGTCTGGGACCAAGTGTCAGGCACTGAGCTAAGTAAATGCTGGAAATAGAAAGAAAGGCAAAAGGCCGTCTCTGTGCTAAAAGAGCTTAGTTATGGGGAAAATAACATGCAAACTACTGTGGAGAATCATTCTATGTACAGATGCAGTGGAAGAAGCTAGAATTAGGGGGGCCAAGGAAGACTTACTGTAGAAGATAGCATCTTATCTGGAGTGGGAAGGCTGCCAAGAAAGCCAGGAAGGGGAGAAGAAAGGTGAGAATATTGAAGGTGGTGGGTATGATGAGAACTACATAAGGAATATCTAAATGAAATTAGGGTTAATTGAGATCTAGTGGCAGGTTTGGGGTACAGGAAGTCAAATGGAGCTCCCCTGCAACCCCTTTGGATTTGGCCCAAGAATATAGAGTTAAATGAGTTCTAGTGTTGGCGCAGCGTTTCCTGGAAAGGAATGTACAGGCCCAAAAACCTAGATTGATAAAAGAGGTTTATTATGGGGTTTGGAAGTTAAAGTCTGGTTAGTAAAAGGTGTTAGGTAAAGAGAAGAGGACACCAGAAGTTCTGGTGGACAGAGAGGCTGTGGTGCAAAGCGTGGTGCTGGCACATTTCCACCCTCTGCCAAGAGAGGACTCCAGCTTGGCTCTTTTATAAGGAGAGATTTGGCTAAAGGGGCTTGTGGGTGCAGTCCCAGGTTGGTTCCTCATCTAGGGCTAGAATTTACTAGGTGGGGGTTGGGTGTCAGGGTTAAAAAGCCTCTAGAAGTAAGGAATGCAGTTCAAAGCATGTGGGAGGACATGAGGGATGAGAGGTTCTGAGGAGCAGGAGAGTCTTTTGTGGAGGTGGGGCACAGCCCCAAGAAGTGGTGTCTGACTCCAGGTACCACCCCTCCCTCCTTAGTGCTCTCAAAGCCTAGCACAAATCCCTCCTTCTTCTTGGGCCAATCCCATTATGCCAGGTTTCTACTGGACCTCCCCCTTCCCCCATATCATCAGTGAGGTATAAATATGTGCTATCTCAGAATAAAGTTCTCTTTCACTTCACCCCTATCTCCTGGTGGTCTGTCTCTATGGGATCCCGGTTGGTGCCTGAAGACGGGTAAGTGTGGCCTAGCCGTGCCATCGATGGACGGGCATTAAAGGTAGCTCTAAGGGGAGCTACCAAGTTAGAGTAGTCCATAGCAGTGTAACAAGTGGCGCCCAATGTGGGACAATTTTGGCTAGGACCCTCACCTTGTAGCAGGCCTACAGGTGGGAAGAGAGACAGAACTCTGCTCTAAAGTGAGTAGAAAGTTAGGAAAATAGGACAGTTTATTGTGAGGGTCCCAGAACAGAAGGTACCAGGGAAAGAAGCTTCTAGAATAGGAAAGCAAGTAGAAATGGAAATGGATTTTAAAAAGTGGGAGGTAGTAGGCAGTCAGATGGCTTCCTATGATAAGGAAACTCCGGGAGCCATCCTGGAATGGCATCAAGTGATTGGGGGCACTTTAAGAGGTGCAAGCCACAATCCATTAAAAGTAGATAATTAAGTGCAAACTGAGAGTCATAAAACAAATGAGGGTAGAAAATTGCACTCACCCAGAGCCGCCCTGCCCAGAAAATGGAGCCAGGGGAACTTAGCTATGGGAAAGAGCAGGAAATAAACAGGAAGGTGAAAGAGGTGGATGTGACGAGAAAGAAGAAAGAGGTAGTAAGGAAGAAGCAGGAAGTGGATATGAAGGAACGGGAGGGGGCAGGGAAAAGATGAGGAATGAGAAAGTAAACAGAGAGACATATGACCTTGAAGTAAAGGATGGTGATAAGACAAGGGAGGAGAAAGCAAACGGAGTGAAGGTCACCTCCATCCCCAAGGCATGGCCTTCCCCCTTGTCCCCCACCCTCCCTGAGGAGATACGTCTCCCATCTGCTCACTCTGCTCCTGCTTGTGAAGGCTTTGCAGATTCCCAGACAAGTTCAGGACAAATAATACAGAAAGCTGGAAAATGTAAATGAGGATCAAATGCAATATGATGGAGCAGTATATGCAGCTGTGTCTCAATGTGCCCAAAGAGCATTTAGCAAAATTCAAGCTTCTGGAAAGCAGAAGCCCTCAATGACTAGGATTAAACAGGGCCCAGATGAAACTTTTCCTGATTTTGTGGCACACCTACAGGTGGCTATTGAGAGTTCAGTGGACAGAGGAGAAGCTTCCAGCCTTCTTATGCAGAAATTGGCAATGAAGAAGGCTAATACTAACTGCCAGAGGGCCATGCCTACTATAGAAAGGGAGGCTGGCCTGGAAGAGATGATAAAGAGATGGGAGAATGTTGGCTCCAGTGCCTTTCAAATGGATGCCCTTGCAGCTTCTATATCTAAAGAGATTGCAGCAGAAGACCTGGTAGTTTGCAGACAAACAGGGGATATTCCAACCTTTGGTGGTTGCAAGTTTCAGATACAATCTATGGGGCAGTGACATAATGAAAGCTTGTGAAGCGTCAATCTATAGATCACCTCCACAGGATTTTTAATTGGGGTCATTGGGTGTTTGGTGTTGCTTCATATCACGCCCACACCATTAATATGGAAATCTAACACCCTGGCTTGGGTACCTCAATGGCCTTTCTCAGTTTATAAAACCCGAAGCTTATGTGAAATTATAAAACAACAGTGGGAGGCTGGACATATAGGATCAATGTCCAGCCCACGGAATAGTCTTGTATTTATTAAAAAGAGAAAATCTGGAAAATGCATCATGCCAATGGACCTTAGGGCCATTAATGCTACTAGTGAATCTAAGGGAGACCTAAAGCCTGGCATGCCATCTCCTAATCTAGTACCCACTGGCTGGCCAGTTACAGTAATAGGCATACAAGATAGTTTCTCCTCCATCCCTCTGGACCCAGAGGATAAGAAAAGATTTGCTTTTACCATTGCCGCAATAAACAATGTAGAACCTGATTTGCACTACCAATGGAAAGTTCTCCCTCAAGGGATTTGTTGTAGCCCCACTTTGTGTCAGGTGTACATAGTGCAAGTGCTAGAGCCAATTTGGAAGGCGTGGCTTCATGCCAAGATATTGCATTATATGAATGATATACTGTTATCAACAAGCAGTGGGAAAGATCTGTCTGCCCTGTTTAAAGAGACCATGAGCATTCTTGCTCCACATGGACTGGTGATAGCCCCAGAAAAGATCCCACATAAGTACCCCATCATTTACTTGGGACTCCACATGGAGACTTCTGCCTTTATTAATCTGATACCTAACTTACAATTAGACAAGGTAAATACGCTAAACCTATTTCAGAAACTAGTTGGACAAATTCAATGGATAAGGGCTCATGTCCTTATTCCTATTTATTTGATGCAGACTTTATGTTTCCTCTTAAAAGGGTGTAAAAGATATTCAGAGCCCCTTAATATCATATCACATAGCTTATATGCTCTCCAAGTGCTCAGAGGCATTGAAGATACAGTCCTACAGTCTCAGAATCCTTCAACTGCTAATCTCCTTGTTGAATTGCAGCTGATTTTACAGATTAGGAAACATCCCATTTACATCCTGCATGTATATTCTCACCAATGCTGTGCAGGAGACATATTTGTTGAAAATGAGGTGGTGGACCATGCTTTACAATGTTCCCTTCTCACGGTCACCACACCCCATGAATGTGCCCATGATTTTCTCCACTTACCCACTAATTCTCTACATAGCCTTTATGGCCTAACCTGGGAACAAGCCCAACAGACAGGGAAGCAGTGTGTTCAGTTTCTCCCTCCTCCACCTAGTAAAGGAGTTAATCCCAGGAGTTTATTCCCCAATGATTTGTGGCAAATGGATGTGACACATGTAGACTGCGTGGCCATCCACATCTGTATTGACACTTATTCTAGATTCCTTTGGGCCACAGTGGCCTCCTGTGAGAATACTCCTTCAGTGATTAAACATATATATAGTTGTTTCTCCTCTCATGGGGTTCCTAATACCATAAAGACCAACAATGGGCCAGCTTATACCTCTAAGCAGATGGCCACTTTTCTCACCACATTCACCATTAAGCATGTTACAGGGATTTCCTATAATCCACAGGGTCAGGCCCTGGTGGAACAGGCCCATCATATTCTGAAGGCCTCCCTTGTTAAACAGAAAGGGGGAGTAAGTAGACAGAACCCTCGATGGCCCACACAGGTGGACATGGATAAGACTTTATATACTTGCAATTTTTTGTGCCTGGATAGGGATATCGGCCTCTCTCCAGGATTGATAGAAGTGGCACAATCTTATAGACAGGACAGAAAACTAAGCTCCATGAAAACTGCGATTCAAGCACTAGAGAATATTCAAAAGGTCCTTTGGAAGGACGAGGAAGGACATTGGCAAGGTCCATCCTTAGTACTTTAGAGAGGGCCGGGATATTTATGATTGCAGATCCTGATGGGGAAGGCCGTTGGATTCCAAAAAAAAGGACAAGGAGAGTTAACCCCTATTAAAACAGGGGCTAAAGAAGAGAAGGAGATGACCTAGGAGATGCCCAAAACAGCGCCATAGAAGAGAAATGACTACCCTTGCCAGACCAACTTAGTGATTGGATCCAACACACTTCCCTTCCCATCCCCTTCTGTTGTATCCCATGGACTCTATGGAGCCATTTTTGTATTGTTGCTTCTTTTGCTTTTGGCTACTTTGCTAGGATGCTTTATATGTATTCTTAAAACAATTCTTTAGAGGTGCTTATGGAAGAGCTTCTGATTTGTCAACATGAGAACATTTGGTCTTATTAATAAAAAAGGGGGAGATGTAAGGGTTTAAAATCCTCTAGAAATAAGGAATGCAGTTCAAGGCATGTGGGAGGACATGAGGGATGAGAGGTTCTGATGAGCAGGAGAGTCCTATGTGGAGGTGGGGCACAGTCTCAAGAGGTGGTGTCTGACTCCAGGTACCATGCCTCCCTCCTTAGTGCTCTCAAAGCCTATCATACCTCCCTCCTTCTTCTTGGGCCAATCCCATTATGGCCCATTATGGTTCCTAGAGGACCTCCCCATTCCCCCATATCATCAGTGGGGTATGAATATGTGCTATCTCAGAATAAAGTTCTCTTTCACTTCACCCCTGCCCCCTGATGGTCTCTCTCTATGGGATCCGGGTTGGTGCTCGGAGAGGGGTAAGTGCGGCCTAGCCGTGCCGTTGAAGGATGGGCATTAAGAGTAGCTTTAAGGGAAGCTTCCAGGTTAGAGTAGTCCATAGGGGTGTAACAGTTGGGAAACCTGAGCAGCTTATTAGAATGGGGCCTGGGACAGCCCAACTTGGCTCAGATCCCATGGGGGCTGGGAGAGCCAGATATCTCCCAGTGGAATTCAAAAGGGTGCTTTCCACCAGGGTTTGTGAATCAAAGGTCCTAGCTTCTCCAGCTGGGAGGGATTGGGAATCAGAAAGGAATCTTAAAGGGACCACAACCCACATCAGGTTCAGCCAGGGAAAATGCTCTAACTCAAAGGAAATTGTGCATTTCCCTTTGTTGATTCCTGCATTTCTCAAGGCTCAAATGATCAGCAGGGAAATTCAATAAATTATTACCAACATGGCACAGTATAGCAAACACTAAACCAAGTTCTCTCACAATTCCCTTTTAAATTCATGGCTCAAATCAAATTCTTACCTGGTGAAACAAAAAAAGATCAAGAAGGGATATTGTTCTAGCCCATGACCCCTTCCAAGGTTAAAAGAAGAGAAGCAGCAAGGACATCTCTATGTGTGAGACAGGAGTGGAGGAGGAGACATTGGCAAAAGGCACCTGAGTGTTGTGAGAGGAAGAGGAGGGGAGAAGGAGCTCTCAGGGAATGACCTCCATATGTTCAGTAAAATAGGAGACAAGATTCTCAATTGAGATGGTGGGGGTGGGGTGGGAAAAAGCCATGGGAGATTTGAGAAGAAATGAAAATTTTATGAATAGCCATTGTGGTGGGTGGGGGAGTGAGTTAGAGAGCTAAATACAGATAGCCTTGGGGCTGCAAGAGCAGCTTTGTCACTTTTTTTTTTTCTGAGGCTGGGGTTAAGTGCCTTCCCCAGGGTCACATAGCTGAGAAGTGTTAAGTGTCTGATGTCACATTTGAACTCAGGTCCTCCTGACTTCAGGGCTGGTGCTCTATCCACTGTGCCACCTAGCTGCCTCAGCTTTGCTACTTGGGGGCAAATTAACTGCTGTTTTAGTGGAGGAGAAAGAGGCCTGGATCAAGCCTAGATTGATGACATCAGTCCTCTCACAAATGACTCACAATTGAAATGTAAAAATTTCGTGATGAATTTGGGACCAGCCCTTTACCAATTCACTGTTAAATATTTTCAGATTGGGAAAAGGAGACAAAAAGGCATTTGGGGCCATGCCTTTCAATATTCTGTTAACATAGCAAGAAAGGAAAGAATGATATTATTTTTTTCCTGTTTATTTAATTTTTATTTTCTTTATAATTATAACTTTTTTTTTTGACAGTACATATGCATGGGTAATTTTTTACAACATTATCCCTTGCACTTACTTCTGTTCAGATTTTTTCCCTTCCTCCCCCAACCCCGTCCCCCAGATGGCAGGCAGTCTTATACATGTTAAATATATTACAATATATTCTAGATACAATATATGTGTGTAGAACCGAATTTCTTGTTGCACAGGAAGAATTGGATTCAGAAGGTAAAAATAACAGTTTACCCTCATTTCCCCGTGTTCCTTTTCTAGATGTAGCTGATTCTGTCCATCATTAATCAATTGGAATTGGATTAGCTCTTCTCTATGTTGAAGACATCCACTTCCATCAGAATACATCTTCATACAGCACTGAAGTGTACAGCGATCTTCTGGTTCTATTCATTTCACTCAGCATCAGTTGATGTAAGTCTCTCCAAGCCTCTCTGTATTTCTCCTGTTGGTCATGTCTTACAGAACAATAATATTCCATAACATTCATATACCATAATTTACCCAACCATTCTCCAATTGATGGACATCCATTCATCTTCCAGCTTCTAGCCACTATGAAAAGGGCTGCCACAAACATTTTGGCACATACAGGTCCCTTTCCCTTCTTTAATATTTCCTTGGGATATAAGTAGTATGGCTGGGTCAAAGGGTATGCACATTTTGATAACTTTTTGGGCATAATTCCAGATTGCTCTCCAGAATGGTTGGATTCTTTCACAACTCCACCAACAATGCATCAGTGTTCCAGTTTTCCCACAGCCCCTCCAACATTCATCGATATTTGTTCCTGTCATCTTAGCCAATCTGACAGGTGTGTAATGATATCTCAGAGTTGTCTTAATTTGCATTTCTCTGATCAATAGTGATTTGGAACACTCTTTCATATGAGTGGAAATAGTTTCAATTTCATCATCCGAGAATTGTTTGTTCATATCCTTTGACCATTTATCAATTGGAGAATGGTTGTGGATGCAAACACACAGGAAGTATTGGCCAGAGCACAGAGACCCCCTTTAGAAGCAAAGAGGCAGTCTAAAGTGATGCAGTTGCCAAGGTGTGGAGGGACATTTGGAAATCTTTGAGGGGCTGGGTGTTGTTCTGGGTGACTTCCTGGAAGATCTTGTTAACATTACCAATGACATCATCAAGTTCCAAATAACCAAGGTATGGGACCGAGATGATTCTCTCTTTTCCCTAAAAGCCATGAAAAACAGCCACAGTGGAGTGTGGGGGAGATAGGTGTGAGGTGGAGGGAGATTGATTAGGAAGGGCTGGCAGGTGGACGTCGAGGGAGCCTCCAAGTACAAACAGCCAGGAGAAGATCAATACAAAAGGACCTGCAGCATGGGTAGAAGGGAAAGGGAGATGCTGGGGTGGGAGTGGTCTCACCCACTGAAGACACAAACCACTCCTTCTGGGAGCCGCATGTGCTCCTCTTTCACCACAGCATCAGACATAGCGAGGCTCACCAAATCCGTGGCAACAGTGAAGCCAGGAGGAGCATCCCCACAGCCGGCAGGGAAGAGGTGTCTGGAGGGTGAGGGGTCACCTGTGGGAAACGTCCTCTGGGAAACTGCCCTCAAACTCTCTTCTCTTCTTCCAACCCACCAGAAACATTTCCCAAGTAGTTTCAATAATCAAGAGAGTAACAGCCAGGCCTTCCAAATACCAATCCCCAATTCTTCTTACATCATTTTCAAACATTTAAGGACCTTGTTTCCTAGAAATCTCACACACACACACACACACACACACACACACACACACACACACACACACACGTTTTCCTGACTGTTCAGTTTATCAGGACTCCATATTTTAGCAGTGAAAACAATATCGTACATACTTACATTGTGTTCATATTTTCTGCTTATCACTTGCTCTCACTATAAAAACTGCTATAAAAGGAAAAGCAAGAACACGATTATAACCGTATCAAACTGGTCCTTCTGGCTTCAGTCTAAAGGCACAAGGGGGTCAGAATAAAGCATTCTTGGGTCTGTTGGACTGGAGGCAAGAGTCACAGTTAGAAGCAATCATGCAGTCACCATTCTGTCTCATACCCAGACTCTGGAAAATAAATCGGGAGACCTTCCCACTCAAAGGAACACAGCTGGGAAACAGGATCTTGCAATACATGAAGCCAAAGGTTGTCCTCTCAGCTTTTGCCCAGATCCACACCTCCACCTCTCAGTGTGCAGGATCACCTCCCTCTGAGTAGGCTGTGACATCTCTTTCCAGTGATGAGTGACTGGCTTAAGGAGCCATCAGACAATACCACCTGAATTCAGAGCTCAAAACAGTATCAGTTAGTCCTAAGGGATTTTGTCTCCAATGGCGAGTTTCATTCTCAGGGGTTCAGCTCTCAAAGATCACATACCCTAAAAACAGTTATTGCCCTTAAGGTAATATTGCCCACAGGTAATAGAGAAAGATTAATCACAGAAAACCAACAACATATTTTGATATCGGAAAGATGGTTTTGAGTTCAGTCATTGCAGAAAACATTTTTATCACATTTTATTTTTCCAAGGACGTGCAAATATGTTTTCAACATCCTCATTCAGAAAACCTTGTGTTCCAAATGTTTCTCTCCCTCCTCCCTAAGACAGCCGGCAATCTGATATTGTGTCATTATTCTAAACATATTTCCATATTCATCATAGTGCACAAACACAAAAATATGAAAATGCAAAGGGACAAAAAAATCACCAACCAGCCAAACAACAACAACAAAGGCGACAAATACTATGCTTTGATGTACATTCACTCTTCTTAGTCATCACATAATCTTGTTGTTACTGTGTACAGGGTTCTCTTGGTTCTGCTCCCTTCCCTTAGCACCTGTTTGCTAAACATAGACTCCTCTCCCCCACATCTCTTTAAAGAGTGGGAACCTCTGCAAGGTGAGGCAGTACTTCCAATTAAATTAGCCTCAGGACAATAACAAAGTTTGCCAGCAGGCGCCTATGCAAAAATTTCACTTAACATTTTTCACTTGGTTTTCTTCCCATATTTAAACTGACCCTGGTGTAAAGACCGGTCACTAGAAAACTCTTCTATAGCATAAAAACATGTGTAGATTCTCACGAATCCCACTCCTTGTTTGAGACTTTCCTCAGCCATAACAAGTTTCTCCAGGGCCAGTGGCCTGTATACCCTCTCACAATATGGCGTCAAGACCCGTATCAAGTTTACAAATTAAGGGCAATAGACCAAGACCCAGAGAAGGGGCTGAGCTTCTTGCCCTCCAGCCACCCCCCTATCCTTAGGCCTGCTGTGGGCTCTGCTCTTTGACACCTCCCCCATGCTGGAGAGGGCTGGGGGAATACATGAATTTGGGAGCGTACTTCCATGCCTTCAGTCAAGTGCTCTGAGTAAGCGGCAGTCACCAATTTTACCTTTTAACGCTTTGGCAGTAACGACTGATCTCTGAATTAACCATTTTAGAATTTTCCTAAATAACAGACATGCTGGCTTAGCTGTACCTCCCTCTAAACTTCTAAGCAGGGGCAGCTGGATGGCTGAGTGGATTGAGGGGCCTCCCTGGAGTCAGGAGGCCCTGAATTCCAATCGGCCTCAGACCCTTAACACTTTCTAGGTGCAGGATGCTGGGCACCTGCCTGGGGGAACACAATAAATAAACCTACAAGCAAAGGTGAAAAGATCCCATTCTCTGAGTTGCAATTAGAAAATAAAACAGCTTTAAAGGGGCTGATAAAATAGCATAATAGTTTAGAAACAATCTTTCCACCTTCCTTTAGTTAATCAAGCCACAATATTCAGGTTGCAAGATAACAAGAGAAATCTGGGTTCTATAATCTCAGAAAGAACCCATTCCTATTCATATTCACTGAGTCTCATCACTCAGTTGGTGACCCACCTGGTGGGATTTAGTTTTTTACTTTCTCACATACTGAAACTTGTTCCAGGAGTTCTTAGGAGGCTGTGGGCTTCCCCCCCTGTTCCCTGAAGGTTCCCTTGTGTTTTAGGGAAAAACACAGTCCTTAAAATTCACATGAAACACAAAGTACCATTAAAATGGGGTAGGAGTTTTCATCTAATTTACACTCTGGTTACACACACACACACACACACACACACACACACACACACACACACACACTCACACTCACACCCAGTGTCAGAGATACCACTGACCAACACCTGAGTTTGTAAGACTCAAAGTTCTAGCTAAACGTTCCCATCAAACCTTTTGGCTATTTCCAAATTCTCTCGGAAGTTTTCCCTTTTTGGGAGCCAGGGAAGGCTGAACTGGCAGGTCCCACTTAGGAAGGAGGCCCTCACTCAGGAACGTTCACTGATAGGGCTCCCAGCAATGCCCTTCTCTTTCCATCCACCCGCCCCTGCAGCAGGGAGGGATGGGCAGAGGGGGAGAAAGGAGGAGACTCTTTTCCTCTCTGTGCTCTCCCCCTATGCCTTGGGAGTGAAGGTTGGGGATCCCACAATTACCAATCAGGTGACCTGAAATCCAAATTTCCTCCTTCATCTCAACACTGGCAATATATGTGAGCTACATCTAAAGTCCTCTCAAGTCCTAGCCAGCATGAAGCAGTTACAGGCCGTCAAATGGGTGAGGTTCATATAGCATTTGCCCCGCCAAGTCCTTTTACAGACATGGGACTCTCCCAACAACCCTGGAAGGTGAGTGCAATGAAATCCCCCACAGAACACACTGGCTACAGTTCTTGTGGGAACCCTGGGCTGGGGTTCTAGCTGCTCCCAAGCCTGTGAACAGAGGACAAAAGGCTTGACTGCCTCTTAATACATTTCTGCCACTTAAACAGAAAGTGGACTCACCAAGGGCAGAGGCTGCTGCTCCTCCCCCTCCCCCTGACACTCTGGGCAGAATTCAAGTTTTCAATTCTCCAGCTTTCTCTTTTCTTGCTCTGATCTGAGATGACCAGGACATAGAGGGGCCTTGACTATGACGATCTTAATTTGTCAACCGCTTTTCAAACCTTTTTCAACTTTTATAAGATTTCATCCTTATTTTAGCTTAATAGAAATTCTACAGGCTGGTTTCTCAAAAACTACCAAAATGTTTCAGGACGGGAACTACCCCATGGTCTCAGGAGCTCTTACCTGCAATCTTAACATCCCTCATTGCCAATCTCCTTAATGACCGATAGCAAAAGCTCCAGAATGTGCTTAGGTGGTTTTTTGTTTGTTTGTTTTTTAGCAGTTTCACAACTTTAGCTCTCTAGCTTTATATCTGTAGCCCCAACTTGGTCGGTGCTGGGGACCACAGAAGGCTTTTGCTTAAAAAAAAAATCTAATATGGGAGTTAGTGATGCTATTAAATCTTCTCCAACTCTTTCTAAGTGAACCCTGGGGACAACATGGATTTAAAAGCAACTTCTTAGAATCATGTCAAAGCAATTATCCCCATCCCTGCCTAAAGAAACAAATAAATACACAAAGATTGGGTCCTACCAAATGCATCATATCATATAAATATTGCCTTGATACCTAACATGGGCACAATCCATACAGAAACAAAAGTAGAGACCAAATTCTATAATCAATATTGGTGCAAAAATTTTAAACCACCAAAATACAAAACCTATTCCTATGCAAAACACAAGAAACATTGGCATAAATGGGGCATTCTTAAAAGCAGGAAGTAGAATTTGTCTAAAATAAAGAACTAGTGTTATTCCTAATACAGACAAGACAGAAGAGTTTGCAGTAAAAACAAAAAGAGGATATGAAAAGGATAATCTCTAAATCAGTTAATGTTGATAACATGAATTTAATTTAGTATTAAATTTGAAGTTTCCTTCCTTTTGAAGACCTAAGCTAGCATAAATATCACTTAAGTCTTAATTTCCAATTAGATTTACTGAATGAATCTTTTAATAAGATTTAATAGTAGATAAGGTAGAATGAGCCTAAATATATCTTCAAAGAAATAAAATAAAATAACCACCTTTTAGTAAGTTACTCCTTTTTCAGTGAGCTAAACAGATCCATAGCAGAAATCCTTAAAGAAACACTGAAGAAAACGTTTCAAAAAAATTCACAGAATGAAAAAATAAGTTCTAAGACAATGAAGTATTGACTTGAACAGTTCTCCTACCCTAAAATCTCCTCATTGCACTCCTGACATGCCCAGTAGCTGACTATTGTAACTCTCCCTAGACCTCTGTAAAACTGATGGATCTGCATCATGAAGCGTTCCTTTTTTTCTGTTATAAAATAAGCTCCGTGACCTTCCAATTTATCATACGCCAATGAGATCTTAACTGACCTTTTTTAATGGTAATTTACTGATCTTGATATAAAATAATTTTTGACAAGAATCCAAAGTTTTTCCTTTGGAGACATAACAGATATTCCCGGTCATTACTATAATTCAATACTGTACCAGAAGTGCTTGCTATAGCAGTAACTCAAAGAAAAGACATGGAAAGTATAAACAGCAAAGCGGCAAATAACAAATTAAAAAATGTTTTTACAAATGATATGATTGTTTACTTAGAGAATCCTACAGAATCAATTAAAACTTAAATGAAGTTTTGCCTAACATCAGCAAGACAGGAGAGTGTAAAAAAAACCCAAGCAAGTTATCGTATCATATAAATTATCAATAAAATCCACCAGAAAGATAAATTCCATTGAAATTACATATAGTATGAAATAATTAGAAGTCAACCTGCCAAAACATAGAAAGCAACTCGGTGAACACAGGTCACTCTTTTCACAATTAAAAGCATCTCCAGATAAGGGGAGAAATATGAATTACTCATTGCCAAGCCAAAAATGATAATGCTGCCTATATTAATTTACTAACACAATGCAATATGAATCAAAATACCAGAGAATATCTTGAGAAAATTAAAAAAGGATAACAGAATTCATCTGGAAGAACAAAAATTAAAATTATCAAGGAAATGAATGGGAAAATTGGGAAGGAAAGGGCCTAGCAGTATCAGATCATAAAACTACACTAGCAAGCCAGTATGATTAAAAATGTATTATTGAGTAAGAAACAGAAAGACTGACCATAGGAACATTTTGGGTACACAACATACAGGAACAAAAGAGCACATCATCCATTAGTTTGAAAAAGCTAATAATCCCAGCTGTGGGAAAATTCACAATTCAATAAAAGCCACTGGGAAAATTGACAAGTAGTCTAACAGAATCTGAGGTTGGAAAAAGGTTTCACAGGAAACACAAGAGTGAAGCTGAAAATGGGTATATTCCTTGGATGTATGGGCTAACATCATAAACAGAGAAGCACAGAAGGAGATGGGAAAGAAATCATGACCAAGCAAACGACAGACAGGTTCAAAAGAGGCAAAGTGGACAATCTAGCTTATATAAAATTAAAAAGCTTTTCCACAAACAAAATCAATGCAGCTAAAACTAAGAGAAGTGAGAAGTTGGGGGGTGGGGGAAAGCAACATAGTCCTTAACTTTTTTCAGCGAACCATTCTGCAGATATTTTACATAATGTGAATTTACCCACGGATGTGTAAAAAGCCAGAAGGGAGGCAGGAAGGAGACTGTGCTTCTGTGGAGCCACCACATGGGCCAATGACACATAAAGTCTGGATATACAGAATCAAGAGCAGGAGGAACCCTTTCTTGCAGGGGCCAGCCCCAGGACAGCCTGGCTGGAACTGAAAGGAAGAACATGCCACGAGGCACGGACATGGAAACCTGTGGCATGGGACAGACATGGTGCTCCAATGATGGACAAAACATCCAAATGCAGGGGCCAGACTCTCAGCTAGGCAGATGCATTGAAAGCAAGTTGTCCTGCATCAGTACTGGAGGTCTTAAGGCAAGCCCGGATCCATCAGTGGTGGTGGCCGTCTCTCTGCAGATCTATTCTTCTGCCTTCTGCTACAGAGGGTTTTTAAAGGTTTGGGGGGGGCCACAGAGTACCGAACTGAAGGAGAGGAGCAGGATGAGATCCCAGTATGGTACAGAGGTGGTTTGGGAGAATTCCTTGCATACAATCCAATTTGCTTAGTATGAATTGAAATAAAGCAACATCTGTCTGTTGTCCATTCAGTTCCTCTTGAGTTTTCTCTAGATGTCTTTTATATGTACGATTTCTAAGTCATCTAAATTTTATTATTCTCCCCGACTTCTTTATTTTATGGTTGTATTAGTCTAGGTCACACAGAAGTTGAGGTCCCCTGCCATTATAATTTTATTATCTATTTCTTCCTGTATTGCATATAACTTTTTCTTTTAAAATTTGAATCCTATGCCCTTGTGCACATATTTCTTTTGTGACTCCATTAACTGTGATTCTCCTAAACAAGAATTAGGCTGCACGCTAATCCCTTTCAGTGAGGCCTAATTTTACTCTATATTTTTTCTGTCATCATGATTGCTTCCCTTATTTTTTATCCTTCATATGAGATATAACAGTTTCTGCTTCAGCCCTCTATTTTAAATCTGGTCCTCTCTTTCTTTTCATATGTATCTTTTCAAAATACAAAAATAAAATAAAATAAAATAAACATGGTGTGGAAGTCTGATTTCTAATTCGTTTTACTTGCATTTAGCAGTGAGTTCATCCCATTAACACAGTCATGTTGTATTTGATTCTGTTTTTTCTTCTTTCTCTCTTTTCATGCCATTCCCCTCCCCCCAGTTTCTATTTTACACATGACCACTGCATTCTTTTAATTGTCCAAGGCTTATCACCACTTTTTCCTTCTCCTCTCCCATTTGTCTACTTACCTTTAGGGTAAAATAGATTTTTTTGACCCATGGAAGAAGTACATATAAATACAGATATAGATATTTACCGACTTTGAACCAATTTAGATGGGAGGGAGGGTCAAGGATTAGTCACTCCCCTCATCATCATTTTCCACTCCAAGGCAAAACCTCTTCCCTGAATGCTTATTTTATGAGATCATTTCCTCCATTATTTCTCTCCCTTCTACCATCTGCCAGGGCATCCTTATTTCTCACCTATCTATTTTGCATCATCCCCATCCAGACCGTTCACTTCCAAAACCTCTTTCTAGTTTGAATGCTTCTACCTGCCTAGTAAAGATAAAACTCATAGGAGACATGGTTATCGTCTTCCCTTCTAGAAGAGGACACAGGGTATCAGTAACGAGTCACTTGAGGGGTCTCTATCATATTTACCTTTGAATGTTGCTTTTGAGTCTTCAATGTGAGACTCACATTTTCTCCTCAGCTCTTGTCTTTTCATCAGGAATGCTTCAGCGGCCTCTATTGCATTCAATGTCCAATTTTTCTCTTGCTGTGCTTCCCCAGAGAGGAAGCCCGTAGTGAGTGGAGTGTTCCCAGAACGAGTGTCTTCTGCCACAAAGATGTTGTCCGCTGAGTGATGTCCGTCTAGATGTGTTTCCATAGAGAGCAATCCCGAAGTAAGCGGTGTAAGACAGAAACTGGAAAGCCTCTGGGCAAAGGAACCGACCTTTATCAAGGGAAACAAGGTGAGGTCTCAGACCGTGCTGGACGGACCATAGAGCCCACCTTTGTTTCTCTCAAAGGTTGGTTTCTTTGTCCAGAAGTCCTTCCCAGTCTCTCTCTTACACCAGAATGTTGCCAGAGAGAGTGTCTTCTACCTCCATTGTCTTTGCCTCTGAGTTCTGAGAGTAGAGTAGGTGCGTATCTCCAAGAAGGTTGTAATTGAACGATTCTAATAGTATTTATCTTCACCCATCAGCATTTCATCTACAGAGTATTCTGACATTAAATCCACAGTGTCTTTTCCTCAGAATCTTCAGAGATCAGCAGTAGTTCAAAGGTGGAAGAAGCTTCCGAAAGAGAAGTATTTTTATAAATATTATCAGGTATTACAGGTATCGTTTCCCTCCACGTGTCGAGACTGCAAGTGCTGCTTCAAATGAGAGTGATCCACCAGGAATGGCAGTATTCTCAAGAGATTATCTCCTACCACAAGTCTTTTCCTCTCTGGACTATACAGTTGTGTTGATTTTTTTCATTCCTAAAACACAAAAGACCACTCGTCACATGGCATGACTCTCAGGAAGCAGAAGGAGAGGGAGGGAAACATGGCATACTGTGGTGTAAGAAACAGGAAACCGCATTGCATATTTTTACATGAGGGGAAGAATCTAAAGGTATTAATGAAAAAGGGGGGAGGAAGAACAAAAAGGGCTTTTCCTGCAGCCTCATTCCTTCCAGCTCTGCAGCTTCAGCATCCGGGCTTGGCTTGAGACCTCCAGCACTACAAGGGGAGCCTTTGGCTGGCTCTGCCCACTCAGCCTCACGTCTGGCACCTGCTTGTGTGCCTCCTGTCCATCCATGCTCAGGTGCCATGTGTCTTTCCTCAGTCCACATGTTGCTTGTCCTCTCCTTTGTGGGGCGGTGGCTGGCTCCTCCTGCCAGCTCCCGTCCTTCTCTTGCTCCTCAGTACCCGGGTCCGTGTGTCCTTGGATCATCTCCCGGCCCCCTCCCTTCCCAGACGCACGACTCCCTTCCTGTCTCCCTTTCTCCCTTGAAGCCGAGTCCGGGGGTAAATTCACTTTACTCTAAAATTGCTCCACTAAAGGTTTGCCCAACAGTCCACTTACAGAAAGAGGGAACTGTGTAGAGTTGGTATAAAAAATCGATGCCTAAGTGCAAAGCAGTTTGGCAGAATTTTGATAGAAGACCAATACCTCATAGCACATAGTAAATTAAACTGTAACAGAATACATGGTTTAGCTATGACAAATGAAAGGATAAACTGGGCCTATGAAATGATGAATCACTGTAATCACTAATAAGTACCTTAGCTGAAACCTCCACCTCATTAATGTATTCATTCACTCAGCTATGGATTGACTCCTCCAATGTGGCCGGCACATACAAAGCCAGACGGGCTAAGTGACGAGCCACAAGCCCACGGACAGCATGGTCGTAGGCTCTGGAGATGCAAACACTGTTACAGACACAGTCCCTAACAAGACAAGCTTGGGTTCTGCTAAGACAGAAAATGTGTAAATGTACATGAGAAGAAACACAAATGCAAAATGCAAGGCAGTCTGGGAGCAAGGCTTACAGCAGCTTTTCAATCAAGAAAGGCTTCATGTCATGGTTGGGGCTTGAAAGGTGTCTTAATTGCTAAGGATAGAGGGCCAGGTTCAAAGTCAGGAAGGCTCAAATCTTGCTTTAGACCCACGTCAGCGGCATGACCACGGTCACCCCGTCTGACCTCTTAGCGCCTCAGACTACTCTAAGAGCAGGGACGCCTTCACCTGGGGAGTCACTCTTACTGAAGGGGCAGACAGAGCAAAGAATGCTTGCCTTGGACGCTCGGCCTTGTCCTTGCCCAAGGCCACATGCTCACCAAGTGCCTGAGGCTGCCTGTGAACAGAGGTCTTCCTGACTCCCCGCCCAGTGCTCTAACCCCTGAACCCCCCTCTGGAAGCCCCAGAAAACTGCTGGGAAGCCATGGTTGAGGAGGATGCCATGCAGCCAGGGAAGGAGAAAGAAAGAGCTCATTGCCAGGGCTCTGAAGTTCTGCAGGGTCTCAGTCCTTTCTGAATTCACCACCTGCCCTGAGGAAAAACGCCAGTTGTTCTGTCTGAGACAGGACCTTCCCTAGTCTTAGTGTGTGGTGGCTGCAAGGGAATGTGAGCAGGCCCTGCAATTCCACAGAGAATGCAAACTACCTTTAATGGAAAGAGGAAGAACAGTTCCAAGGAACCCCGAGTCACACTTGCTCTTGATCCCCAGTCATTCTGGCTTTTAACCTTTTGTGTCCCCCTCCCAGCAAATAGCTTACCTGGCCCGACGCATATGTGGGGATCTGTCCGTCTCCCCTTTAACAGTCTGGGGTGGTCTCGAGTGCAGGTTTTCTTCTACAACACAATTTGCCCCAGTAATCCTGAGAAACTGAGCTATACATTCCATGCTGGTGAGGGCTGCTTCTTTCTGGGGAGTCCAGCGCCTTCCCATGGGGGTGGACTACAATTTGTGCCATTCCTTGGCTGCTCTGTGTCCTTCCAAGATGGTTTCCTCTCAAATATAGACAGAAGAGACCCAGGAAAACCCTCTCAGCATTGAGATTAATGAGCCCAATCTGGCACTAACACGGGGGAGAGTCTTAAAGACTTGATAAGGGTCACACAAATTGTAGGTATGGGAGGCAGGATTTGAACTCAGTTGTTTCTGATTCTCACCAGTGGACACAGAGCAGCAGGTTGGCTTATGAAGCTGTAAGGTATCTTTTCAGGGTCCCTAAAACCTATGAGGCTTTAAACTCACCTTCCCTGACTCCAACAAGTCAAATCTCTCTCTCTGTCTCTCTGTCTCTCTCGGTCTCTCTGTCTCTCTCTCTCTCACACACAGACACACACAAAGAAACACAGAAACACACACACACACACACACACACACACACACACACACTCCTGGCTTACCTTTAATGTTCATTTCAACCAGATTTTACCTCCATTCACAGGTATAAAATTCAATCACTCGACAAATGTTGAGCATCTGTGGTGTTTCATCTTTGATGTTGGGTTTTTATGCGATGGGGTAGTTGGGGAAGGTCCCTCTGAAATGTCTCGTGTTCCAAGCGGAGATTCCCGAATCAGCTGGTTAATGGGTACACTTTAGAAGTCTAGAAGTGCAAGTATAGCAGGGAAGCTACCAGCCCTCCAGCCTTAGAAGCAACAAGCCAGGGGCCAAGCCCCTTGCTCTCGATTTAAGAAACTTGGGACAGTGCCCAGTATACCCCAAGAGCAGGGCTCAACTTTCAAAGTGACAACACGGTCTGGAAACCTGAACCAAAATAATTCCCTGAGTGTAGGGAGCTACTGTGCTGTCAGGGAAGATCAAAACACAACATCAGACGATCATAATGATGCCAGAACATCTACATGTGAAGCCTCAAATTGGTGTGTGTATGGATTGGTCTCAGTCCTTCTGAAAGGGCTCCAAAAGCATTTTTAAAATATGTAACAGGAGTAGAAGGAAAATGGGCAGGAGAAATGAGAGATATTCACAAGAAAATTAACATTTTTTAAAAAGAAGCACCAAAAATCGGACAGACATGTACCAAACGTCAATGAAGCAAACAACCTTAAAACGTAGAAATTTCTAGATGGAAAAGGAAGAGCAAAAATCCATTGAAGAAAACAACTCCTGGGGAAGATTTTGGGAAGATGCAACAATAGTTCAGAACATTCACAAACAAAAGAAAATTGAACTTCTGAGCTAATATAGACAAGTGATGAACACATAAAAGTTGGGGCAGAATCGGGGTATCCTAGGACAACCAGAGAAGTCCAGAAGAAAGACCCCACTATGGAGGAGTAACCAGTTAAAACATCTCCAGGCCAGCTCCCCTAGAAGAAGCAGGGAGCCCTGGGGCTTGCTGGTTTGCAGGTGGCTTCAGCCCCAGTCACAGGGACTTTTACTTCCTGGGACAGCACTTGGGGATCTGATGCCAGAAAGACTGATAAGGAAGTCCTGGAATATCTGCTGATAAGGAATGCCAGGCCCAGCTGTGCTGATAGGAGAGAAGGAATCAGCATACACCCAGGGAGGACACAAGCAGAGGCACAGGGTAGCTGCTGGCTGTCTTATAGGAGGCTGGAGTTCTTGGTTTTTGAGGTCCAAGTCAGAGAAGAAAACTGAAAGAAGATCCAGGGACAGAGGCACCGTCTCCCCCTCTCCGATCTAGGTGATGACACTCTTACTTTCTTATTTCAAAAAAGAACAAGCAAAGGAGAAATAATGCAACTACAGAAAGAGGAAAGACTGGGATTTATCATTAGAGGGGGATACTGAAGGGGAAAAGCTTCCCTTACCCCAAAAAGCAATGGCAAATGGCTAGTGTTCAAAAAGAATTTCTAGTGAACTCAGAGAAGATTTTAAAAATCAAGTCAGAGAGAATAAGGAAAAACTAAAAAAAATAACAAGAATCCAACCACATCCAGAGGTTTATGGAAAGAAAATAAACCAACTCATAAAAGAGATCCAGAGTTTTGAAGAAGAAAGTGACTCTTTGAAAGTCAGGATTTGGCGAGAGGAAGTTGGGGAAGTTATGAGAGACCAAGAAATAATAAAACAAAATCTTGCCATGATGTAGCAAATGACCATTTGGTAGACTTAGGAAAAAAGATAAAAAAGATTTGAACTCTTGAAGGGTGATGGTATCCACTTTCAGAGAAACAGAGAACAATCAATCATATAACAATCTTACATAAATGCATATAAATGTGTATGTATATATGAGCACGATTACCCATGTCTAAGTATATGTGTTTGTATCCTTATATAAATGTGTGTATGTATCCGTGTATATGTATGTGTATTTATGTACAAATATTTCAGCACTTAATTGTAGCCTTCTTGGGGGAACCTGAGGGAGGGGAAGGGAAAAAAAGAATCATGTAAAAAAAGTGTACAGCAGCAAACAAAAGCAAACCTAAAAGGAAACAAGGAATACACGGGCAATTCTCAATAAAATGTGTACTATTGTGTATGATTTCTTGAACTGGAAATCTATTATTTCATATTTTGAATCCTCTCACATTCTTTTGTGCAAATGACAATGTTTTTCTATTTTGTTTTTTTTTTATTTAATTTGTTTTAATAAATGAATAAGTATATAAAAAGGAAAAAAAACAGAGTAGTGTTTTAGTGGAATGGTTTACGTCTAGAAGACACAGTATTAAATGACCACAATACTCTACTGTTAGAGAAATACCGACAACCCTGCTTTGTGGAAAATAATTTACGATTTACAAAACCCTCTGGGGAAACCTAAAAAACAGTATGGCAGGTAACAGGTATAGTTCAGCCCTTACATCATGTACCAAGATGTTTGTCCAAAGGAATAGAAATTTGGTCCCATCAACCTCGCAGCATGTCTCTGAGTCTGCAGACTAGATATTTGGTCCCTTGCCCACTTATGTATCTTATATTTGAAAAACAAACTGGGATATTGAACTCTTCTCTTCCATCTAGTTCATTTATGGTTTCGTGAAAGAGAGCTTAGAAAAACCAGGCTTTGATAAAGCCCATTGGAATTCATAAGGAGCTACTTGAGAAAGTCTTGAATCCAAATCACTCTGGCTGTCACTGAGTTTCCAACAGTACTACTAAGCACTACTTGGTCATTGGGTGGGTTTTGATGGTGCAGACTGAGTGTAAATCACAATTGTTTCTTCTGGCCAAAAGCAATGAGCTTCATTGGAATGTAATTTTGGAATCATGCAAAGAAAGTAACAAAAATATCCAAAGCCTTTAAAACAAATAATTCATTACATGATGAGAAGGCACCAAGAAGAAAACAATCCCCAAATACTGCAAAAATTGTATAATGGCACTTTTTGTGACAGCAAATGTACTGGAAACAAGGTAGATGCTCTCAAGTAGGTAATGGCCAGACAAGGCATGGAAACAAACTGTGTAATATTATTATAAGAAATGGAGAATGTGTTGAGTACAGAGAAGCAGAGAAAGATCTCTGTGAAATGATGGAACGTGAAGTAGGCAAAGCCAAGAAAACATTATATACATATATATATATGTATACAAACACACACACACACATATATATGTACACACACACACACACACATATATATACACATACATACACCTATAAACAAAATCAATTTAAATGGAAAGGACGATAAAGCAAACACTGGAAAGGACCTGTAAGAAAAGGTTAAAGACTGAAAAGGATACAAGAGAAGACACCATCACCTGTCCTCTTCCAGGAGGTGAGAGGTCCACAGGTGTTACACTTCTGCATTCCTTTTCCCAAATGCATCAAACAGCTGGGCTCACTTTTCTTTTCCTCCCTAAAACAAAAACAAAATGAGATTTGTTACATGGCATGGCATTCTCAGGGAGAGGGCAGAATCCATGGGATACCCTAGTGACTTAAGAAACAGAAAACCTCAATAGACACAATGAATTGAGGGAAGTGGGAAAGACAGGGTTTGGGATTAGTAATTATCAGGAACAGATCTCAAACTGTACTAAAAATCAGAGATTTTGGAAACCATTTGTTGTTGTTTGGTCCTGTCAGCTTTTTCCTGACCCTATTTGGGGCTTTCTTGGCAAAGGCGTTGGAAGGGTTTGCAGTTTCCTTTTGTAGCTCATTTGACAAATGAGGAACTGAGGTGAACAGGGTAAAATGACTTGGTGAGGGTACCACAGTTAGCAAGTAGCTGAGGCCAGATTGGAACTCAGGAAGATGACCCTCTCTGACTGCATAGGCACACAGAAAATAATATGAACTTCTTGAAATTGAAACATCGATCAATGCAAAAGATCACGTGTGAAACGTACATAAGCAAATCAAATAAAAAGCTTAGTGTATAAGAAATCCAAAGAGAGCAGGCAGTGGGACAGGGAAGGACATGCTATTTCATTTTTAATAATGAGATAAGGAAAGATAAATTTGCCAGAAATTTGATAGCTCATGGACACCTCACACCAACTATCACATTAAATGACAAATGGATATATGAATTAGATGTAAAAAGGGAATTTATAGCCAATTAGAGGAGCAAAGAGGAAGTTCCTTTTTGCACCTATGGATGGGGAAAGAGATTATGCCAGAACAAGGAACAGAGAAAATCTCAGTAAACAAAAGAAGATTAATTCCTAAGGCAGTTAAAATCTGCAGCAAAACACTTACCTGAGGAAAAAGACCTTTGTAGCAAAAATCTCTGTGTGGCATATATGCAAGATATAGAACAAACTGATTCCCATTTCCAGGGTAAAGAATCATTCTTCTCTAGAAGAAAAGATAAGTATAGAAAAATTTCAGAGGAAAAACATCCAAGCTCTCAAAAGCCTTATGACAAAATAGCCCAAATCCTTCATCAGGACAGAAGCCGGAATTAAAACAATTCTCTTTTTTTCAGCCTGTAAATCGCTAAAATTCAAAGACTAAGGAACCCATCTCCTTCTTTGTTCAGATACATGGAAACATCCTTTTCATCATAAGCTAGTTGTAACCAGAACACAAAAACTGCCATTTAATCAAAACAAAACACAACAAAACAAGACAAAAAAAAAAAAAAAAAAAAAAAAAAGCCCACCATACAAAAGAGACAATAGGGGGAAGGGGGAGGGGAAGAGGTCTTCACTTAAATTCTTATCAAAATGAATGCTGTATAATATCTTTATGGGAAATGAAGAAAAAAACCTTTAAGAGAAAAGATGTTAAAGGTGAATTATTCTATAAAGGGAGAGATCCTGAGAAATAACATCACCCCTCCCTCTTTTTCTGAGGACTCCATATTTTAGCTTGGATTTTAGCACGTTAAGCTCTGCCTGCGGCCGCAAACCTTTCCTTGCCCTTTGATCCCCGAGGTCAGACAGGACAAAAGGATGGAGTGGAAAGCCCCGATCCCCCGGGTTGTCCGAGTTCCGAGCCTCCGGCCAGGCCTGGGACTGCAGGGACAAAAGGTGGAAGCGCCCATCGGAGACCGGGGAGAGGGAGGGTCCCCAGAGGTGGCTCCCGGCCGGCCTCCGCCGCACCCCAGCTTCCCACCCCCCCACCTCCCCTCAGGGACACAGACGCGGCCACGCCCAGGATCTCAGCCACATTCACGACCTCCCCCCCCCCCCCAGACAAAGGTGCGGATGCTCCCGGGCCTTGTAGCCGCCCTCCCCCACACCTACCGGGCAGGAAGGAAAGCCGGGCGGGGAGGAGGGGGCTTCAGGGAAGGGCTGGGATGGGACGAGGACAAAGGGAGGGGCTGCGGCGGGAGCAGGGAGGGGGCCCCCTCACTCACTGCGGCTTAGGCGCTCAGGACCCTCGGCTCGGTCCGTCCGGAGGACGAGGGTAAGACGGGGGACGGAGGGGTCGCTGTGAGGCGGAGAGGCAGGGCCTGAGTGAGGGGCGCACAGACCCCCCGCCGCCCCGGCCCCGGCACATCCTCACCTCCAGACAAAGGAGACTGGCACTGAACAGAGGGTGGGAAGAGGCCGCCCTCTGACGTCACCTGCGGGGGGCTAGGCTCCTCCCAGATCGGGGGGAGGGGGAGAGAGTGGGGGTTCAGGATAGGGGAGGGGGCGCTGGGACATTAGCCCGGAGCACTTGGGAGCCCCTCCTTGTCATTGCTCTGGGCCCTCCTCACCCAGCCCCGCTAGGGCGCGGCCGCAGTGCCTCTCCCACCCGGAGGGCCCAGCGCTGACCAGGGTCCTGGGTCCCCGGGCCGGGCTGCGGGGCTGGGAGCGGGGCGGCCGCTGAGCGCGGCTTGCGGGGGTGGAGGGACCTCAGGTTTTCAGGAACTGGGAGGAGAGGGCCCCAAAGGCTCCTCGACCTCCGCCGCCCCCCCCCCCGCCCCCCCGGACCCGCAGCCTCCCAGACTGAGCCACGGGCTCACGCTCCCGCCCCCCCCCCACCTCCCCTCAGGGACACAGACACGGCCACGCCCAGGATCTCAGCCACATTCACGCCCCCCCCTCCCCCCCCCCCCCCCCCCCCCCCCCCGAGAAAAAGGTGCGGATGCTCCCGGG
Source organism: Sminthopsis crassicaudata (assembly GCF_048593235.1). Lineage (NCBI taxonomy): Eukaryota > Metazoa > Chordata > Mammalia > Dasyuromorphia > Dasyuridae > Sminthopsis > Sminthopsis crassicaudata. The sequence continues at coordinate 86,456,226 of NC_133623.1, forward strand.
CCTTGTAGCCGCCCTCCCCCACACCTACCGGGCAGGAAGGAAAGCCGGGGGGGGGGGGGAGGAGGGGGCTTCAGGGAAGGCCTGGGATGGGAGAGGACAAAGGGAGGGGCTGCGGCGGGAGCAGGGAGGGGGCCCCCTCACTCACTGCGGCTTAGGCGCTCAGGACCCTCGGCTCGGTCCGTCCGGAGGACGAGGGTAAGGCGGGGGACGGAGGGGTCGCTGTGAGGCGGAGAGGCAGGGCCTGAGTGAGGGGCGCACAGACCCCCCGCCGCCCCGGCACATCCTCACCTCCAGACAAAGGAGACTGGCATTAAATACAGGGTGGGAAGGGGCGGCCCTGTGACGTCACCTGCGGGGGGCTAGGCTCCTCCCAGATTGGGGGGAGGGGGGAGAGAGCGGGGTTCAGGATAGGGGAGGGGGCGCTGGGACATTAGCCCGGAGCACTTGCGAGCCCCCCCCTTGTGATTACTCTGGCCCTCCTCACCCAGCCCCGCTAGGGGGGGCCGCAGTGCCTCTCCCACCCGGAGGGCCCGGCGCTGACCAGGGTCCTGGGTCCCGGGTCGGGCTGCGGGGCTGGGAGCGGGACGGCCGCTGAGTGCGGCTTGGGGAGGGGGGGGGCAGCTCTTTTACCGAAACTGGTTGGGGGAGAACAGGAGGCGGAGGTCAAGGAGGGGGCCCGGGCTCCCCTGAAAGGAAGAGCACAAAAGCTCGGCAGCAGCTGCGAAGCCCAGGCCTTGGACGGGACTTGGATTCCTGAGAGCCCCCAGAGCAGAAGCAGAAGGGGGGGGGAAGGAGCGGACACAGGGGAGGGGGTCTGGGCGAAGGGCGGCATCGGCTCTTTTGTCCAGGCCTGAGATCAGAGAGCGGGAAGGCACAGAGGGCCACCAAGGCACGCATGCGCACCCGCCCCCTATTCATGCTTGTGTCCTCTGCACTGAATTCTAGGCCAGGGAAACCTTCCAGAGCCTGGACACAGGGTGCCACACCCGCCTTTCTGGCCCAGTCTCCTCTGCCACGTGACTTCATCCATTTCCCCCTAAACCTATTCGGGAAAACCGGGTCCAGAATAGTCAGTCAATACAATTCTGGGAGCAAGTGTCAGGCACTGAGCGAAGTCAATGCTGGAAACAGAAAGAAAGGCAAAAGGCCGTCTCTGTGCCAAAGGAGCTCAGTTGTGGGGGAAATGAGCTGCACACCACTTTCTATGTCCAGGAAGGAATAAGCAGGGGAAGGGGCTAGAATTAGGGGGTCAGGGAAGACTTACAGTACAAGAGGAATCTTCTCTGGGGTGTGAAGGATGCCAAGGAAGCCAAGAAGGGGTGATGGAAGGTGGCGGGGATAGCCAGGGAAATGCTCCCGCTCAAGGGACGTCGTGCATTGCCCTTTCATTCATTCCTGTATCTCCTGAAGGCTCAAAGCATCAGCAGGGCGATTGAAGAAATCATTGGCTCCTGGCACAGTACAGGAAGCACAAAGCCAAGCTCTCTCCCAACTCCCCTTTAAATTCACGGCTCATATCCAATTCTTAAGTGGAGACACAAGAAAAGATCAAGGTGGGATACACGTCTAGCCCAAGACCCCGTCCGAGGCTGGAAGAAGACGTCTCGAACCCGGGCGCTGAGGGTGCCCTGCAGCCCATGTGGATGAAATGCCATTCATGGGACAAAGTGGTGACAGCAGAAGCTACAGACCCTTCTGGAGCTCAGAAGCCCGAGACAGTAAGGGGAGCTGGCCATTTGTCAAAAGGAGATTCAAGTGACCCCAGTAGCAGCTCCGGATGAAACACTGGAAGCTGTTTGGCACCCACTGGCTCCTACACACAGCGGGGTCCCAGTCCTAGGGAAGAGTACTGTGGGGCAAGAAGGTACAAGCATCTGGAGGAACTGTATCCTTTGTGATCACCAGGATCAGGGGCCCTGAGGACCAGAATTGCTTGAGGTTGTGACAGAATACAGCTTCCAGGAGAAATGTGGCAGAAGCCCTGAGGCCACTAGGCCTTGGCAGTGCTGTACATCCATGCCATGCTGGCTGCCAGATAACGATCTGTTGGTCAGAGATGACAAGGTTTCTGAGACAAATGGTGAGGTGCATTCCAGACTACTCTTCATTTTCCACTTCTAAACCATAAAATTCAATATTGAAATGCATACCAGACAAGTAACAAAATTCAGTATCGAGGTGCATAATAAAATCAGCACAGCAGTGATAAGAAGCACCAGATCTCTCTCTCTATTCCTATAAATGTATCTTCTTGCTCCTGGTTCTTGGATAAAATCCTTTTGGAACTTAATCTGCTTTAATTGCCATTACAATTACAATAAACTTTGGGCCTTGACTTGGAGATGGTTCCAAGCCACCAAACACTTTTGATACATCTCGCTACCCTCGTCTGCCACCCCAAACTTTTAGGGGCTCCTTTTGAACCTCAACGGTTGTAAGGTAGCAGGGACCATATGTACCTGTACCCATTGCAGTCTCAAGAGATCAGAGCTACTTCCTAAGAGTCATAGCACAGAGACGAAAAGCAGTGACCAGACCTCAGCCAAATCACGTTACCCTGCAACCACTGAAATGCAGAATTAGTTGTGAAAATAGCACCAAGAAAAAGGCTGATGATTCAGAAATTGCATTTCCTAAAGTACTCCCACTATGGAAACAGAAAACCTTAACATATATGTAAAGTCAAATGAATAAGCTGGGAAAATTAGCAATAAATATGAATGTAAAAAGCTACAGTGGAGACAAGGAACATCAAGACAAACTGAAAAGGTTAAAAAGAGATAGCCCAAGATAAAAATAATCAACAGGAAATTCTTGTCTGAGGAAAGGTTACAGGAGATAACTTGAGACACAAATGATTAAGAGAAATTCTTGTCTTATTTACAAATCTCTCCAGAACCCCTTGGATAACATCTCTGTGCAAACTTTGTTTTATGACCCTGGTTATGTATAAAATAAATTTCTAAAAATGTACTCCTGGCGCTCGGTTTATCCTTGCCTTGTACCCTCCAACTGGTGTCCCCTTGTTAGGCAGTTTGGCCTTCCTAGAGGCCAAATGCCTGTCTAACCCTTTACTATCAATACACACTTTGTTTTGATACAGCATTGATAACGAATTAATTCTGTATCCGGACCTGCCCTTGGTTACTTTGGGGAAGGAGAGAGAGAGAGGTATTCAGATTAGCAGAAAAAGAGCTGATCCATCTTGGTTTAGAGCCTCAATTTCTCTTCATCAAAACCAGTATTAAGAAAGATGTCAGACAAAACAAAAGCAAGAAGAGGCCTACTTCAAAGAGCTAAGCAAGAAAAATGCATGTTTTGCTTTAAAATATCACAGGAAAACAATGTGGTGGCAATACTAAACACATATGCAAATCACAAACCTTTCACCTTCTTAAAGGAAAAGTTAAATAATTACAGCAGGAAATATTCTAATTACACTAATGGATGACTCCAACTTTGCTCTCCCAGAATTAGGCAAATCTACATTTAAATGAAATGAGAAAGAAGTTAAGTAGATGAAAAGAAATGTAGAAAATTTAGATATGATTCAACTTTGAATAAAATTGAATGGAAATAGAGAGAAATATAACTGTTTGCTCAATTGTACATGGGACCCTTACAAAAACTCACCTTGTTTTATGGCACCTTACAAACCGAATGGAGAAAAACAGAAATCTTCAATGCATTCTTAAAGATTACAATGTGATGAAAATGACATTCGGAAATGGATAAGCAAACCTATTAAAAATTAAGCAAAAAGGAAATAATCCATTTCTAAAGACTAAGTGGGTCAAAGAGCAAACATCTCATTTTATTAAAGAGAATGGCAACAATGAAACAACATAACAAAATTGTTGCAATGCCATCAAAGAATTTTAGGAAATGGTCTTTCTATAAATCATTACTTCAAAAAACCAAGAAGCAACAGTGAAAAATTAAAAAGAAACAAAGAAAGAAACAGCAGATAAAAGATGTGGACCTGAAATTTTAAAAAAATCAACTAGAAAAGGAATAAATTTAAAATCTCCAACTAAATACCAAAATGGACATATGGATAATGCTGAAAGTTCTGAAAAGTTAATTACATAATCAAAGTAAGAGATGATTTAAAGGGAAAAACAACAAGAACAAGAACAAAGTAGATAAGCCATTGGATATTTGATTTAAACTAAAGGGAAGAAGAAATGAAAAATGAGAAAAGGGTGAATTCATAAGCAATGAATATAAAAGTAAGGTAATTATTAGGGGGGATTTTTGCATAATCACATGTCACATAACCTATATATCTATGTGAAGTAGATGAATGTGTCTTAAAAATGAAAAAAAAACTGCAAATGTTCATAGAAGAGGAAATAGAATATTGAAATAACCCCCAACTTGAAAAATAAAATTGAAGAAAGAAAAAAGTGAGTTCCCTTAGATAGCATCTCAAGTAACAGTTGATTTTATATTTAAATTCTATCAAATATATAAGGAACAATTCATTCCAATACTATGTAAACTGCCTAAAATGTGAGGGAAAGAAGGTGTCCTCCCAAAGTCCTTTTATTACAAAAACAGAGTTTTGATATCTAAACAAGGGAGAACAAAAACAAATTGCCTTCATGAATAGCTATGAAACATTTGAAATCAAATCATAGGAAGAGAGCATACACTATGACCAGTAGGATTTATACTAAGAATACAGGGCTGTTTCAATGTTAGGAAAGCCGGTCCAAATAACAAAACCAACAAAAATCATCAGATAATATCGACAGACACATTAAAATAAATAAATAAATAAATAAATAAATAAATAAATAAATAAATAAATAAATAAATAAATAAATAAATAAACAAATAGACAAACAAATAAATAAATAGATAGATAGATAGATAAATAAATAAAATTTAAAAAAATAAGCTTTTGACAAAATACAATACCCATTCTTATTGGAAAACACTAGAAAGCACAGGACCCAATAGAAAGTTATTAAAAGGATGACTAACGTCTTTTCAGAATTAAAAACAAGCTTTATTTTTGAGAAGAATAAACTTGAAACCTACTAAGTTAGACCAGGAGTAAATGAAGGCTGTTTATTATCACTGCAATTATTTAATATTACTACTATATTACTACTAGCTTTAGTAAGAGGACAAGAAAAGGAAATTGTAAGAAAAAAATAGGCAATGAGGAGATTAATTATCCCTATTCATAGATGGTCTTCGGATTTACTTAGAGCACTCTAGAAGTAAGCAAGCCCCCAAACTCGGGGAAACAATTGACAACTTTAGCGGAATTGCAGGATACCAAATAAACCCATGTAAATCATCAGAATTTCTACTACCAACAAGACCTAGTGGGAAGAGATAAAAAGAGAAGTTCTGTTTAAAAAAAAAAAAAACAACTATAAAAAGAATAGAAAATATTTGGGAGGTTCCCTGGCAAGTCCAATCCTGTAACTGTGTAAAAACAATGAGAAAAAAATCTTTATACAAATGAAAAGAGATCTAAAGCCCAAGAGAAAGATGAATTATTCTTCAATAGCCTCAGTTAATAAAAATGGCAGTTCTAGCTATGGTAATTTACTTATTCAGGGTCACAACAAACTACCAATGATTTATTTTATACAACTAGAAAAAAATAATAAAATCAAATTCATCAGAAAAGAATATGAGGGAAAGAATTTGAAGGGAATCACCGGGGAGGGGGGAGGGGGGAATGTGAAGAAATGTGGCAAAGCACTACTAGTAGTGCTTTGCCACATTTCTTCACGAAAACAATCTGGTACTGTCTAAGAGATAGAGGAGAGGATCACTGGACTAGATTAGGCACACAATACACAGTAAGAAATGACACCAGTTATGCAGGGTTTAGCAAAAAGAAAGAGCCCAGCTTTGACAGGAAGAATTCATCATGTGGCAACAATTGCTGGGAAAACTGGAAAGCAGTTAAACAGAACTAAACATAGACCAAAATGTCACATCTTATACCACGATAAGGTCGAAATGGGATAGTGATTTTGACATCAACAGTGATATTGATGTCGGTGATGTAGACACCAGATGATGGTAAGCACCAAAAGTTGGGGTTCCTTCATGTGAAGAATTCACACTGGCCATTCTCTTTGAAAAAATGGAATATTTATTTAGGGGACTGGGTTATGGAGAAAATGAAGGGACAAAATAGAAACTGGGAATTATAAATATGAAAGAGAGTGGGAGAGCACAGGAAAGACAAATTCCTGACTGGAACTCACAATTATTCAGTAGAAAGGGAGCACCTCATGAGGTTGTGGCATGACTTTTGCTAACAGGATACATCCTGAAAGGGACATAGCCACATGAGTTAGTTATCTGCAAGGAGAAATAGGGCTGAGAAGCATAGTAGAATTAGGGGAACTACCTCATCACATGGAGCAGGGATAAAGAGAAAGTTACCATGGGTCAGAGTGCCATGGTAGACAGGCCCCCAAAAAGGCAATAGCCTTTTCATAATCATAAATCATAAATCATAAGTAGATTTGATAGGAAAATTTTAACCTCAAGGAAATGCCTGGAATTTCTGACAGGGCATGGCATGATGACACTGCTCTAGAACTCTATAGACTAACCCTAACCCTAAAATTCTTAAAACAGATAATGGCCCCGGATACACTAGCTCTTCCTTTAAACAATTCTGCGCACACATGGGTATTAAACACATCACTGGCATCCCATACAACCCTCAAGGTCAAGGTATTGTTGAAAGAGCTTATCAGACACTGAAAAGAATGGTTTCAAAATTACAATCTGGTCCTGAGATCCTCTACTCATGAGCTGGTAATCACAAAACATTGCTAAATCATGCACTCTTTGTGCTGAATTATCTCATCCTAGATGACAATGGAAAATCTGCGGCAGACCGCCTCTGGCACCCCTCCACAACAAATAATTATGCTCAAGTGAAATGGAGGGACCCCCTTACCAACCAATGGTTTGGTCCAGACCCTGTCCTGATTTGGGGAAAAGGACACGCATGTGTCTATGACACTCAAGCCCAGAACGCCAGGTGGCTACCAGCACGCCTGATCAAAACCCATAACTCACCCAGGGAAAAACCCTGAGAAACTTCATCTCTGTTTTCTTTCAGATAAGAACTCCACAGAAGATTAAGTAAGCTGGGACGCGATTCATTCTACATCTGGCAATAAAGTGTCCCCGACATCACCGCCCTGGTAACATAATTTCCCCCCCCTCTCCCCGCCAATCTTTCCTATTTAGAAATTCCCCCCTCTCACGTCCAGTACTACTCTACAACATGCTTTCCCTTATCCTCTTTATTAACATACTCGATCAGACTATAGCCTCCCCATACCAAATATTCAATTATACCTGGGTAGTTCAAAACTCTTGGGGCGATGTAGCCTGGAGTACTTCTAATCTACAAAGCACGGTACCCTGGACCGATCTAACCCCAGATTTATGCCTTTTGGCCAGGGGAGCATCTGGCTGGGACTCCCAAGATTATCATAGCCACACCCCCCCCAATCAACGCTTCAACGGGAACTGGGGATGTATGTCCCCTTGGCATCGCTCTGTCACCTGACAGATGCCCTTCTATGTCTGCCCAGGTAGTAAACACAGGGACAAATCATTAACCTACAAATGTGGAGGCTCTGAGGAGTTCTTTTGTGCCTCCTGGGGCTGTGAAACCATGGGAGATACACACTGGAAACCAACTTCCTCATGGGATTACATAACAGTCAAGGCTGACTACGATCATAAAAACATAGATAGGTTTGAGGATGGAACTCCTAAAACAAACCCCGATTGCGATACGTGGTGTCACCCACTACGGATAAAATTTACTAATACAGGGAGACAATCTATACAATGGGAGAGAGGCCTCACATGGGGTCTCCGCCTGTTTAAAGACCACTATGATAATGGCTTACTATTCACCATAAAACTCCTAAAAACTATCCCTACACCTAAGAATCATGCTGCCATTGGACCCAATTCAGAACTACTACCCAACTATAAGCCAAACCCACAACAACAAGAACCCCTGGCTCCCAGGCCCTCTCTACCCTATACCCCATTTATACCAACTCCTTCCTTGTTTCGCCCCACAATCCCTCCTGGTCCTCCCTCATCTGTATCAACCATCTTGACAATAGTAAATGCTTCCATACAGACTCTGCATCAACTTAACATTTCCTTTCTGCAGGAATGTTGGGTCTGTTATTCTTCAAATCCCCCTTTTTATGAAGGTCTGGCACATTTTGGCAACCCTATATATACAAATGACACCTCCTCCCTTAGATGGGGAATTGAAGAACAACAGGGATTGACACTTACCAAAATAACAGGCATAGGAACCTGTATTTTAGGCTCGGATATGCTTCCCCCCTGGCAGCTTGAAGAGGTTTGTAATCTTACCATTGTAATTTCCCCAGACTCCACTTACTCATCCGCCCCTAACGATTCCTATTTTGCTTGCTCTTCCGGTCTTACCACCTTCATAGTAACAAATCAATTCCTCCAAAGTAAAGACTACTGCGTTCTTGTCGCCCTCTTCCCTCATGTCACTGTCCATCCAGTGGAAGACTTCTTAGACATCTGGGAACGAGGACCAACTAACCCTATTAGAGTAAAAAGGGAACCTCTAACAGCCTTAACATTAACTGTCCTTCTCAGCCTAGGAACAATAGGCACAGGCACAGGCATAGCCTCCCTCGTCCATTCTGATAAACATTATTCCCAACTCAGTGCCGCCATAGATAGGGATCTTCTAGAACTACAAGCTGGCCTCCAACATCTCAAGGATTCGGTCGCCTCTCTAGCAGAAGTAGTTTTACAAAATAGGAGAGGCCTAGACCTCCTCTTTTTACAACAAGGAGGCTTATGTGCTGCTCTAAAAGAAGAGTGTTGCTTCTACACTGACAAACTCGGCTTAGTAGAAAATAGTTTACAAAAAGTTAGAGACAGTCTAGAAAGGAGAAAAAAAGAGAGAGAACAACAGGAAGCATGGTACCAGAATTGGTCTCCACCTCTCCATGGCTATCAACTCTCCTCCCTAGCCTCCTTGGGCCACTCATAGGCCTTCTTCTACTAATCTCTTTTGGCCCTTGGGCCTTTAATAAACTAACAGTCTTTATTAAGTCACAAGTAGATGCAGCAATCTCCAAGAAAAGTCAAGTCTTCTGACCGTGACCATACCGATGATAAGGAAACAAGATTTTCAGGAGAACCGTTGCGATTTCATGAACAACTATTAAAGAGACCTTGGTACCAGTGGGTGGGGGGATAGACTGTGCCCCTCCTTTTTACAAAAATCTTAATCTTCTCCATAGCAAAGAAATTGTTAGATAATATCAGAACCTAACCTTGAAGGAGTTATTTTGACTACTCAAATGTGTTACTACTCGCTATGTTAACTATTCACTGCAAAACTGTTTGATTCCTTTTCTGACAACCTTTTGTGCACCAGCATTACAGTTATTCTGAGTGCATTGGCACTATAATACTCTCTTTTAAACCAAGGCATGTGAATTGCTCATTGAAACCCACCCCACCCACATTTGTAATGATCCTGATGCATTAGCACTATGGTAACCCTGCTCTAATTGATGCTCATGAATTGTTCATGACAACTTGTTTTGTCTCCACATTGTAATGATTCCCATGCATTGGCATTTGTGATAACTATCATAGTCATCACTTAAATTGTCCAGATAATGTGCTTCCCTCACTATTTACTATGATCTATAACGCCTCTTTGATTACTCCCCCTCCTCCTCCGCACTTTTCCTCCTCCTCTTCCTTGTACCCTGAGGCATTGGACTGGATCTGGATTTCGGCCCCATCCCCCCTTTTATAAGCAGTGGCTGAGCCAATGACTGGATCAGAGTGACCCCGGATAGTGGATGCTTTGAGGTTTGACTTATTATTTTCAGAGCCATGGCAGTAAGACCACACAATTGCCATGACGGGCAACCTCGAGAGGTCTGTTTTCCACCCACTTAAGACAGGGTCCGGCATGGCGTACCCCCGAGTTGGTGTGGTTGACCCCGATGACCTAAGACAGCAATTGGTGGCATGCTTCCTCTTCGCCAATGTTGAAGGTGCTAAGGCACTGTGCCATTGGTTATATGTCAACGCTCACTCCCCACAACCGGAGACAGGTCACATAGCCTAAGTCAGGCTACCCACCCTGCTAAAAGAAAGAAGGGGGACATGCCAGGAGCCCACTCCCTAAGGTCTGGGCTAACAAACTGCAGCTGTGTCAACACCATTCTTCCTTATCTGTCTCCATTCCCTGGCTCCGGGGCTTCACACATTACAAATTAACCACAGGACATGCTTAACCACAGGATGTGCTGACATCAATCACCATTACTGACACCTGAACTTAGGAACCTCGTCAAGACCCCAGCCCCCTCCCTTCCTCTCTACATTGTGTATTGTGTAACTGCCTTCCTACATACTTGACATTCCTGAGCCACTCTGTATAAGCTGAGTTGTCTTCCACAATAAATGAGAGCTGCTTTATACCCCACTGAGCGGTCTCCCTCCTTTGTTTTCCTTCACCCATTCCCAGGTTGTAGCCTTACTAGCTTTTGCTTACAGGTTGATGTCTGCCTCCAGGCGTCCCTAGTTTGAGACCCGCGGGCCGGGTCATCTCTTTATTTGAGTCATGCTTGATTTTTTATGATTTTGTTACATTTAATTTTAAAATTTGGTGTTTTGTTTTCATTTATGTTGTTGTGGTTGCTATGTATATTGTTTTCTTGGCTCTACCTTTCTCACTTTGTATCATCAATTCATATAGAACTTTCTATGCTCTTTTGTATTCAACAGGCACATCACTTAGTACAGTACAGTATTATTCTATGGCATTCATGTAACCCAATTTCTTTAGGCATTCCTTATTACTTGTAGGCATCGACTAGTTTCCACTTGTTAGCTATCATCACAAGTCCATGGTATAAGTATTTTAGAAAGTATCAAGTTTTTATTCTTATCATGATTAGCTTGGGATAAAAAGGTCAATAAGGAAAACATTGATTCCAATGGTATGGACATTTTAATCACTTTATTTGCATGCTTCCAAATTGCATTATGAAACAGTTGTACAATTTCACAGCTCCACCAATGATGTACTCAGGCGCACGTGAGTACATCATTGGTGGGGATTTGAAATTGTGAAGTGCCTGTCCTTCAAGGATAACTCCAGTATCATCTGTTGCTATTTTCCCCAGTTTTTTCAGGGTAGGGTAAAATCTTAAAGTTGTTTTGATTTGCACATGAGAAGCATGAGAGCAGAATATGTACGCTATATAGTAAAAAAAAATAATGAGCAAAACTGATGAACTGAAATCTGCACATAAGTGAATGACAATCTAGAAGATAAACAAAACCCAATAACTTTAAAAAAATATGCTCAGGATGCAAAGACTTCATCTTGAAAGCTAGATAAATAGAAGTAACATAAGGATAAGAGGTCTCCCAGGGGAATCAAAAAGGAACAGAAACCTGAGAAATATAGTGCAGTATAGAGAAGTTTCTAGACATTTCAAATATAGAAAATGAAATATCAATCAACAAAATGCATAAATCACAGTTAGAACAGAAACAACACCAAGGATGAAATTTCCAAGACTATTATTTGAATGTAATAATTTCTTTATGAAAAGCCAAATTCTACAAGCCAAGGACAGATGCTTTTCAAATGCTGCTTATCAGTGAATCAGTGATATTAGATGGGATTGGCTGTTGAGAGAAAAAAGGGATTAATGGGAGAGGATGATCTGTGTGTGAGTCAAATTGAGAAGTAACCAAGCTAATTTTTGTGGTTTCAAGAAGATAAGAGTCTTCAGGGGAATGGATGAGATGGATGAAGAAGCATTAAAAAAAAGAACAGGAAAGGATACCCCTCCACTGCACAAATGAAAACTCCACACAATATTACAGCCAAATCGTGAAATTACAAGTCAAAGGAACATTATCACCAGTAGCCTGAAAAGAAAGGATTTGATTACCCAAAATCCACAGTTAGAAAGACACAGGATTTGGTAGTAGGAAGGGGAATCTCCTGGACTCACTGAGAAGAGACAAATGGGAGAACAAGTAAAGAAGCCTAATAAAAAGAAAGGAAGAAATGAACTAAGCAGTTTAAAAGGCCAAAGAGAAATGGAGAAAATGAGGAAGAGATCAAGGGTGAAGAGAAAAGAGTCACTGAGAATAGAGGCATGGAAAAATTTTATACTAAAGTAACTGGAGAAACAAAGTACTGAGTTTATAGCCAAAGATGGAAATACTTTTAAAAATCCTAATATTATCCATGAAAAACCAAATATTTATTAGGCACCATATGTGAGGTGGGCACTATGCTCATTGCCGGAGATAGAGAAAGAGATAAAGACAGTCCCTTTCTTCAAGGAGATTTCAGTCTGGTGGGGGATCTTAGATTGTACTGGGAGAGCTAATATTCTTTTTCTTTTTTTATTAATTTTATAATTATAACTTTTTTGAAATTACATATGCATAGGTATTTTTTTTACAACATTATCCTTTGTACTCCCTTCTTTTCCTAATTTTCCCCTTCTTCCCTCCACCCCTTCCCCTAGATGGCAGGCATTCCCATACATATTAAATATGTTATAGTATATCCTAGATACAATATATGTGGACAGAACCGAATTTTTTTGTTGTTGTTGTTGCAAAGGAAGAATTGGATTCAGAAGGTAAAAATAACCTGGGAAGAGAAACAAAAATGTAAACAGTTTACACCCATTTCCCAGTGTATTGTTGTTGAAGTGTATAATGATCTCCTGGTTCTTCTCATTTCATTCAGCATCAGTTCATGTAAGTCTCTCCAAGCCTCTCAATATTCATCCTGCTGGAAATTTCTTTTTTTTAAATTTTATAATTATAATTTTTTGACAGTACATATGCATGGGTAATTTATTTTATTTTATTTTATTTTTTTATAATATTATCCCTTGTATTCATTTTCCCAAATTATCCCTCCCTCCCTTCATACCCTCCCCCCGATGGCAGGTAATCCCATACATTTTACATGTGTTACAATATAACCTAGATACAATATATGTGTGTAAATACCATTTTCTTGTTGCACATTAAGTATTAGCTTCCGAAGGCATAAGTAACCTGGGTAGATAGACAGTAGTGCTAACAGTTTACATTCACTTCCCAGTGTTCCTTCTCTGGGTGTAGTTGTTTCTGTCCATCATTGATCCACTGGAAGTGAGTTGGATCTTCTTTATGTTGAAGATTTCCACTTCCATCAGAATACATCCTCATACAGCATTGAAATGTACAGCGATCTTCTGGTTCTGTTCATTTCACTCAGCATCAGTTGATGTAAGTCTCTCCAAGCCTCTCTGCATTCCTCCTGCTGGTCATTTCTTACAGAGCAATAATATTCCATAACCTTCATATACCATAATTTACCCAGCCATTCTCCAATCGATGGGCATCCATTCAACTTCCAGTTTCTAGCTACAACAAAAAGCTGCCACAAACATTTTGGCACATACAGGTCCCTTTCCGCTTTTTAGTATTTCTTTGGGATATAATCCCAATAACAGCAATGCTGGGTCAAAGGGTATGCACAGCTTGATAACCTTTTGGGCATAGGTCCAAATTGCTCTCCAGAATGGCTGGATTCTTTCACAACTCCACCAGCAATGTATCAGTGTCCCAGTTTTCCCACATCCCCTCCAACATTCATCATTATTTGTTCCTGTCATCTTAGCCAATCTGACAGGTGTGTAGTGGTATCTCAGAGTTGTCTTAATTTACATTTCTCTGATCAGTAGTGATTTGGAACACTCTTTCATATGAGTAGAAATAGTTTCAATTTCATCATCTGAGAATTGTCTGTTCATATCCTTTGACCATTTATCAATTGGAGAATGGTTTGGTTTCTTATAAATTAGGGTCAGTTCTCTATATATTTTGGAAATGAGACCTTTGTCAGAACCTTTGCTTTTAAAAATATTTTCCCAATTTGTTACTTCCCTTCTAATCTTGTTTGCATTAGTATTGTTTGTACAGAAACCCTTTAGTTTGATGTAACCAAAATCTTCTATTTTATGATCAATAATGATCTCTAGTTCTTCTCTGGTCATAAATTCCTTCCTCCTCCACAGGTCTGAGAGGTAGATTATCCTCTGTTCCTCTAATCTATTTATTATCTCCCTCTTTATGCCTAAATCATGGACCCATTTTGATCTTATCTTGGTATATGGTGTTAAGTGTGGATCCGTATCTAATTTCTGCCATATTAATTTCCAGTTTTCCCAACAGTTTTTTCCAAATAATGAATTTTTGTACCTAATGTTGGTATCTTTGGGTTTGTCAAAGATTAGATTGCTATAGATGTACCCTATTTTGTCCTTTGTATCTAATCTGTTCCACTGATCTACCGTTCTATTTCTTAGCCAATACCAAATGGTTTTGGTGACTGTTGCTTTATAATATAGCTTTAGATCAGGTACACTTAGACCACCTTCCTCTGACTTTTTTTTTCATTAGTTCCCTTGCAATTCTTGACCTTTTATTCTTCCATATGAATTTTGTTGTTATTTTTTCTAGGTCATTAAAATAGTTTCTTGGGAGTCTGATTGGTATAGCACTAAATAAATAGATTACTTTGGGGAGTATTGTCATCTTTATTATATTCGCTCGGCCTATCCAAGAGCACTGAATGTCTTTCCAATTATTTAAATCTGACTTTATTTTTGTGGCAAGTGTTTTGTAATTTTTCTCATATAATTCCTGACTATTCTCTGGTAGATGGATTCCCAAATACTTTATACTCTCAACATTTGTTTGGAATGGAATTTCTCTTTGTATCTCTTGCTGTTGCATTTTGTTGGTGATATATAAAAATGCTGAGGATTTATGTGGATTTATTTTGTATCCTGCCACTTTGCTAAAATTCTGAATTATTTCTAATAGCTTTTTAGCAGAATCTTTGGGCTTCTCTAAGTATACCATCATGTCATCTGCAAAGAGGGATAATTTGGTTTCTTCATTACCTACTCTAATTCCTTTAATCTCTTTCTCGACTCTTATTGCCGAGGCTAGCGTTTCTAATACAATATTGAACAGTAATGTTGATAGTGGGCAACCTTGTTTCACTCCTGACCTTACTGTCTTATAATATCTTAAAACCATATGTTACTATGAAAAACATTGTTTTGTGACCAACCTTGGTTTCTGTTTTCTATGCTCTAACTCTCTGAAATATATGGTTAGTTTCTAGGGACTCAATCTTATTTAAAGTTCACAATGTCCCAGTAATTGTGCCAGGACTTTGTTTTCTCATGATTTTCAGCTTATATGCACTCATAAATAATCGTAGGATTTCTGAAGTTTCTAGATTCCTGGGAGTTCTCTACACATCTTCTCCAGAAAGTCGCTACCTTTGTCATCCTCTTCTCTCATTAATCTTCAGTTTCTCTTATCTAATGACTACTTCCTTAATTCCTATGACCACAGTTCTCTCTCCTCCACCCTCAAAAGTTCTTTACTTGATTAGTCCATTCTCATTAGTTATGGTTCTGTGTTTCTCCTCCTTTTTGTGGATCAGTTTTTAGAGAGGGCCTTTAACAAATGGCTGCATCCTTTCATTTTGCTTTTTTTAAAAAACTTCTCTGCAATCTGGTTTCTCATCCCACTATTTTTGTTCTCTCCCTCTATTATGATCCCACCATTCAAAAGCTCTCTCCAAACTTACCAATGACATTTTCATTGAAAACTCTATTAGGGTCTTCTCAATCCTTCTCGACTTCTCTGTAGCCTTTGCCACAGTAAATCAGATTCTTACCTTTGATTCTCTCTTCTCTCTAGGTTTTTCAGATTCTACTTTCTCCTCTTGATTCAGTTTCCTTTGCTGGATCTTCAAATTCCTACTAAACTTTTTAACATCCTATAGACAAATCTTAAACTCAACAAGTCCAGCACTGAACTCGTTATTTCCTCTCGCCCAAATACCTCTTTGTCCTAACATTCTCGTTCCTTTCAAGAGGACCACCGTCCTCCCAGTCACCCAGACTCACAAACCTAGGAGAAAGCACTGATTCCTCACTTCCCACTGTCCTCCCACCATAACCCAGGACTTTTGCCAGGTCCAGTTGTTTCTAACTTCACAGAATCTCTTGGCAGACCCCCTTCTCTCCTCTGACCTTGCCACCATCCTAGTGAGACCTTCATTACCTCATACCTGGATGGTTGATTTAATCTTCTCATTGATCTTTCTGCCCTCTTTATTTATTTTCACTCCAGTCCATCCTTCACTTAGCTGTCAAATTGATTTTCCCCAAAGTACAGTTCTAACCATATCAGCTTCTCTCCCCCAATAAATTGCTGTGCCTTTACCTAACACTTCCAGGGTCAAATATAAATTTTTTGTCCTACACAGCTGGTCCTTCTTACCTTACCAGTCTTTTATATCGTACACTCCTCCATGTACTTTATGATTCAATGACATTGACCTTGTTCCTCTCTATTCTTCATAGGGGGCACTTTAATTTCCGTTGTGATGTTTCACTGATTGTCCCCCATGACAACCTCTTCTTATCTTCACCTTCTGGCTTCTCTGACTTCCTTCAGGGGTCACCTTCTGCAAAGTGACTTTCCAAGTTCTTAATCTTAGTGACTTCTCTTTGAGATTACCTCTATTTTTTCCTTTATTCTAAAATCAAAACATCTTATTTTTACATAGTTATTTGCCTGTTATCTTTCCTTTTAGAATATGAGCTCTTTGAGAAGAGATTCCTTCTTCCCAGACCCACTCTTCCTTAATTTGTATACCCACATTTAGCTTAGTGTCAGGATAGGCTGTTAATAAATGGGTTTTTTTACTTGTTTTTAGCTTCATAATATATGCTAGTTCATCTTCCCCCATTTTTATATTCCTTTTCCCCCATATTTAAAAGGTTCTTCTCTTCTACATTACTTCTATAAACCTCTATCTCTGTGACTCAGCTCAAGCATCATCTTTTTTTTTTTTTTTTTTAATGGACCTTTACGGAGTCCCCTAGTTTTTAGCATCTGTCCTTAATCACTGAGGTTTTACAAACACATACATACACAGACAATGC